>NC_067284.1:29473471-29815382 GCF_020740795.1 Apus apus | reverse complement strand
TTGTGATAGGCCAGAGATGGCTGTAACTCATATGCTGTACTATAACTTATACTATTAACTCATACTCATTTCCTTAAACTTAGACTTAAATTTCTTTTGCAGAACAGAATATATATCCTGTACTTGATAAAATTCATAGCTTCTTTCTAGTAGATAGTCTATAATAAGTCTCCTAGAAATTATAGAAAGCTAGTCTATGTATTTTCTGGCACCTCTGTGGACCTGTGCCCCCCAGATCCCCAAATCATACAACTTCTGCAAAGCTTTCTTCTTCTGCCAAATATATAACAGGAGTATCTGTCTTGTGGGAGGATAAAGCAAAAGGACTAAGACAGCAGCTTGAAAGGGAATTAAAGTTAATACAGATCATTTGGAGAAGGTGGGGAAAGAAATTATGGTTTATGGCTAAATTAGAGAAGTAGCATAGAGATGAAGAGTCTATTTCTGATCTCTATTAACTGTCAGTGTGGTTTTAAAACAAATAGCATTTCTGTGCTTTCTGAAATAAGCTCTGATGGAGACATTTAAACCTAAATCCGATCTGTTTTTTTCCAACTTGCATCTCCAGATCTAATAAAAAATGTTATGATTTAAGCCTGGTTTCTTCTATGTTGCTGGACAATAATGGCAAGCTTGATCATCACAACTGTTTCTTCTTTCCAGTATCAGAATTATTGTGAAAGCATCTCTTCAGATGAATTTTTCAGCCTGGCTTGAATAATTTTATTTTTTATGTTTGTTTTATTTCCAATCTTTATTTCAGCTCTATGACAAGCATATTCAAAGTTGAGTTTTGAAATTATGAAGTATTTTAAAAGAGGGAGAGATCCTCTTAATTCTGTTATGAATAACAATTGTCTGTCACAAAACCATGTTATCTAGAAGCTACATGAGAGATTGCAGACTAGGAAGTTTGATGTGCCTCCAGCAGTCAATAGGAGTATCTCTCTGGGCACTGCCAAAGAAAACATAGTTGTGGAGATATGCCTTTTATCTTATGTGATGTGGTAAGGTTTGGAAGAACATAAAGCTGAGTCCTCCTAGAGTTCTTTTTTGAGCTGAAGGACTGTTTCCCACAGGTACTATCGACCAACTAACTTCAAATTATTTCTGCGCAATTTTTCTTCATTGTTCAAAATCTGTTTTGGTGTATTGGCATAAGTAGAATAATTAACAATTACATATTCCTCTTTTTTGAATCCAGTTTTCATCAATAAAAGGCTTAGTAGAGCAGGGAAGTCTTACTTGAAAGAGTCACACCACTTGCAGGCCTGACACATAAGAATGAAAATTAAAGATACAAATCCTGAGCCCTTATACAACCATGCATACTTACTTAGCTTATGTAACTGCTGTGCAAAAAAATTTTACCAAGTAACAGTGAGAAACAGTTTTGTGCATTTTTTTCTGCGGTGGAGGGGGAAGCTAAACATCTAACAGCAAAACAAAATTAAAACCAGTGATTAATTATATTTTCTGCATGATTAGTTTGTTTGGGTTTTTTTACCTGATTTCCTCTTTTACTGGACAGCTGCAGCTCGTTCTTTTTGTGCTGTTCATAATGATCAGATGACACCAAACATGGTTTCCTAAATGGGCTTTTGGTTTCTTCATTGTGTCTGTGAGCTATATGAACGTTTCACAGACATACAAAATGTGTGTGGATTTTAGGGTGTGTGATTTTTTTTTTTTTTACAGAGGAATGGGTGGTGAATGAAAATGTGAGATGCTGTTTGAATTGAGGCCTGAGTGATGTGGCTGTGGATCATTATGAGGAATACAGGGCAACAGCAGTATCACAGAATATGCTGAGTTGGAAGGCACCTATCAGGATCATTGAGTCCAACTCCTATCCCTATGTAGGGCATCCCTAGAATCACACCATGTGCCTGAGAGCATCATCCAAATGCTTCTTGAACTCAGGCAGGTTTGGTGCTGTGACCACTTCCCTGGGGAGCTTGTTCCAGTGCTCAGCCACCCTCTGGGTGAAAAACCTTTTCCTGATATACAACCTAAACCTCCCCTAATTCAGCTTCCTGCCAATTCCCTGAGTTCTGTCATTGGTCACAGGAGTGAAGAGGTCAGTACCTGCCCCATCTCTTCCCCTTGTGAGGAAGCCATGGACTGCAATGAGGTCACCCCTCAGCCTCCTCCAAGCTGAATAATCCAAGTGTCCTTAACCACTCCTCATAAAACATCCCATCCAGACCCTTCACCATCCTCATGGCTCTCCTTTGGACACTTTCCAATAGCTTGGTGTCCTTTTTATATTGTGGTGCCCAAAACTGAGCGCAGTACTCAAGGTGAGGCCGCATCAGTGCAGAGTAGAGTGGGGCAATTGCCTCCCTTGACTGGCTGGCAATGCTATGCTTGATGCACCCCAGGACATGGTTGGCCCTCCTGGCTGCTGGGGCACACCGCTGGCTCATACTCAGTTTGCCATCAATCAGGATTCCCAGGTCTCTCTCCACTGCACTGCTCTCCAGCCACTCATTCCCTAGTATATACTTACCACCAGGGTTGCCCAGTTCCAGGTGCAGAATCCAGCACTTACCCTTGTTAAACTTCGTGTGGTTGGTGACTGCCCATCTCTAACCTGTCGAGGTCTCTTCAAGGCCTGCCTGCCCTCGAGGGAGTTGACAGCTCCTCCCAGTTTTGTATTATCAGCAAACTTGCTTAGAATTCTTTCAAATCTTGCATCCAAGTCATTGATGAAGATGTTGAACAGGATTTGGCCTGGGATGGAGCCTTGCAAGACCCTGCTAGTGACAGGTTGCCAAGCCTGATGTTACGCTATTCATTATCACTCTCTGTGCTCAACCTGTGAGCCAGTTGTTCACCCATCGTATGGTGCGCTTGTCCAGCTGTATGCTGGACTTTTTGTCCAAGAGAATACTATGAGAGACAGTATCAAAAAGGTTTGCTCAAGTCCAGAAATACTACATCCACTGGCTTCCCTTTATCAAGTAGGTGGGTTGCCTTGTCATAAAAATAAATTAATTTTGACAAACAGGACTTAGTTGCAGAACATTCCCATGGTTATTGCTCTAAAAGGAGCCTTGGTAGATTTCACCAATATTCTGAGTTAGGAGAATGCAGTAAATGGGGTCCCAAAGGTGCTCTTTTTTGTTAGTGAAATTATATGCTGCCTATTTTCCAGTGTAGAGTTGACCTGTATTTACTGTCTAATCTGCACTTCACAGTATATTTACCCTGTATTGAATAGGATTAATTTCCAATGTTTTATAATTTTCCCCATCCTATTATTTGAGAGTTTAAACAATGATGTTTTGTATAAGCACTACTGAATATTTGGAAATACTGTATTTGCCTTAGATTAGCTTGACTGGATGATGCTTGTATCCTTGGAAATGAGCTTTGTGACAGGTACTTTCCAGGATAGGTACTTGGCTCATCTGCATGGTGATTCCTGGGGTAACAGTCTACATCTTGCTTGTTGACAAGCATGCAGAAGCTAGCCAGCATCATGGTGGCAGGGAGAAGGAACATTTCCTGTGCCAGACAGTGGTAATTATGGAGTATTTGTTTGGCACTTGTAATAGATTTTAGGGATACCACAGTACTAAGCTGAATTTCAGCATGCCAGACATGTTCATAGAATCACAGAATGGTTTGGGTTGGAAGGGACCTTAAAGATCATCTAGATCCAAACCCCCTGCATGGGCAGGGACACCTCCCTCTACATCAGGTTGCTCAGAGCCCCATCCAACCTGGCCTTGAACGCTTTCAGGGATGGGGCTTCCACAACTTCCCTGGGCAACCTGTGCCAGTGCTTCACCACCCTCACACTAAAGATGTTACATGTCAAAAGTACGTAGGCTTGCAAGGGAGAAGCATAACAAGCAGGAGGGAAGGACAGTAGGAAGGCTGCTGGCTGACCGCAGGACCTTAGTGCACACAGTCACCTCCAGCTGCACCCTGAGATGGGGTCTGGCTGGCGCAGGCTTAAAAAAAGTGCACTAATGCTTTGTCAGAGTTTGCGTACTGCATTGTAGTCATGTCGTATTTCTTGAATAAGCTGTATTGGGCCCGTGCTGTGTTGTCAGTTAGTTGTTAACAGGTTTTATGAATCTGAACAGAGGCTATTGATTTTTAGGACTACTTTACTTCTTTGCAAGAGTAAGGTGAAACTTAATTTCCCCAAAGCCAAATGTGACTTCTTAGAATATGAATCTTAAAGCAGTGCAAAATACCAACTGAAATAGACTGGTCACAGGTCTCATACAATGTGTTTACATGTATATCAGTATGCATTGAGAATAGCTCAATTGACCTACCTTTGATGGAGTCAAAAGCAAGTATAGATTTATTAGAAGGAGGGGGGAAAGCGGACTTTGTAGGAAGGTGTGTGTCACTTGTGCAGTTCCCAGGGAAACACATGCTGCCTCTCAGTCTCAGCTGTTCTCCCTGTTAGGGGAGTGGATCAGGTGTGGAGCCTATAGCTCCTATTAGCAGGGGAGTTCTCTTACCTGGGAGGGCTCTTGTGGCCTGAACAGAATGCAGAGAGTAACTTTGATACAGATTTAGAGATGTCTTTGGAAGATTTATTTTGAAAATTGAATTGGTTAAAGAAACTGAAAATGTCTTAGTAAAACTCCTAGGTTTTGTCTCAGTCTTTCTTTTCTAAGGTTAGTTGCCAGTGGATTTTAAATCCTGTGGATTTTAATCCGGACTGTGTGTGTATACTCAGTTTTCCTGTATGCCTCTCTCTTCAGGACCCTTATTGAGGGCACCATTTCAGTTGGGTGAACTTCTTATGGAACTTTATTCTAAAACAGTTAGGTTTAAAGTTTTACTGGACAGGGGGGTACTGTGGGGGGGAAGGTAGATAAGTGTAAACTAATCTGTTAATTAATCCCCCAAAGATCCACTTAATGGATGAAGTGGATCAGGTGGAAGATCTTTTAGGACCCTCAAGCAGTTAGCAGGGTTTTGGTAATATGATGTATGGTACAGAGTAGTGACAATATGAAGATACAATCATGTGAGCTTGAAGAAAATACTGAAAGATTATTTTTAACATTAGGGTTCATGATAAATTAACAGTGTGAAGGAAGGATTTCTAAGGATGATCGTGCCAGGCAAGGCCTTATGTGAGGGTTACTTTTGTTGCTGTGAGGGTTTATAGAATCTGTCAGCCTTTGCAATAGGGTCAGTAGTGAGAATTCTTGTGCTATGGAAAACTTGGAGAAAGCAGCTGTCTGAGAGCACTGGTCACCTGTGTATGTGTGCTGCTGGCCTCTTCACTGATAGAGTCACTGGAATTTATTGCTGACAATGATAGACGGTCTTCTACTGTGTTGGGTGAAACAAGGCTGTCCTACTTAAGTAAAGATCAAAGTGTACCTACTTGAAAATCGAAATTATATGAGAAGGAAAAAATAATATTAATCATATGACCAGCCTGGGGCTTCTCTGAGAAGGTGAGGAACTTGTATTTTGCCTCCAGAATGAGACATAACCAAAGCCAGCCCTTCAGCCCCTGCTCCCCCCAAAGAAGCAGTATACTATTTCTCGTTTTCAGCATAAGCAGATGGTCAAATAACTCTAAATTCAGACTTGGGAACTGCAAGCCAAATACTGTGTCCTTTACCATTTGTATTGCAAGTTTACTGCTTAGTACAGATTAATTCTATGAATTTCAAATGATACATGTTGCAGAAACTCTGTTGATTGTATTTGTTGTTTGATTGATGTGCCCAAGGAAGTTATGGATGCCCCCTCCCTGGAAGTGTTCAAGGCCAGGTTGAACAAGACTTTGAGCAACCTGGTCTCGTGAAAGATGTCTCTGCCCATGCAGAGGGGTTGGAACTAGATGATCTTTAAGGTCCCTTCCCACCCAAACCATTCTGTGATTAAATGTAATATATATATTCAAATGCTGGGGTCAATGTGTGTTTTGTTTGCTGTTATCAAACCAGTGCCATGCATCAGCAAGACAAAATAATGTATTGAAGAAGTACTGATCTTATTTTTCTTCTGCCCACTAAACAGTAACAGTCTAAAAAAGTAATTTTATATAATTGGCTGGTATTTGAAGAGACATGGAGAGGGAAAGTTTCAGGGGAGCTGATGACCAATGTGTAGAGATTCAGTGCATTGCAGTTTCATAACACACAATTTCAGCCAACCTTCTTTATTTTTTTGAGGTTTGTTATTGTGTTCATCTGGATCATCTCTTGCTGTTGTAAAGGTCCTGCAGGCTCTCTCCTATTTCTCTCTTGAAGGTTTTTATTATCCTGCAGGTGGTCTAAATTGTCAGGGTAAGGTAGAAAGTGGTCTTCACACAACATCGCACAGAGCTTAGTGTAGACGTTGACACGGTGCCATGTTGTCAGTCTTTCTGCATTCTGGCACAGTGATTGCAGTTTCTTCTGCTTAATCTTTATACTGCTGTTTGTCATGTTTGTATTCTAGGGTTTTTCATGCCCTTTGCACAGCGTAAATAAATGTCTATTTTTGCAGTGGTTTTGCAGTTTGGTCTTTGTCCCTTTCCTTTACGTGTGATGTGTTTAAGGACCTGTTTCTAAGACAAGGGAGCAACTTGCTTATGTGGTGTCAAATCCTTGTCTCAATTCAGTATGAGTCTGTTATTCTTTTGACCATAATTACTGTGTATGCAGTGGGATCTGTTAAGCATGTGTGCCTGACAGGAATAACTTTTGAGTGACTGTGTTACCCCTGATTGAGTACATCTGTGGGATTTTTTTTAGTAGGAATTTGATCAAGTCTGCTCAAGCCTGCCTTTGATTCCTTACAGTTTGTGGCAGTTTTTTGTTTGGTGGGGTTTTTTTGTGGGTTGTTTTTTTTTAATTATTATTGTTGGTTGTGGTTTTTTTTTTGTTTGGGTTGACTTATCTAATAGGTAGCTGCAATTGTTCCCCCATTGCCATCACTGGGTTAAAAAGATTGGTCGTGTTCCCTGTATCTTGTCTCGTGGAAACAAGACTACGTAAACTTCTGGGAGCATCCTACTAACTTCCTTTTGAGTCAATATTTGTTTGGTGGTTGTTTGGGTTTTTTGGTGTTTTTCTTCTCAAATTAGATTCAATAGATGAGGTTGTTCAGGGTCCTTGTCCCCTGACTTTTTAGTATTTTCATGGTTGATTAATTCCACAACATAGATGACCATGCTGCTCCAGTGGTTGACTGCCATTACAGTGATTTTTTTTTTTTTCTTAGTGTCTACATTGAATTTTACTATGTTGCAAAAGAGGTTCATTGTCTCGTGTTGCTGGACACCTCGGAGCTGTCTTCTCTATATTCTCCCTTTAGATAGTTTAAACTAATCCACTGTTTGTTTCTTTGTTCTGTTTCTCTTTGCAGGTTAAACAGAGGAGTCCTCCATGTTTCACTTTAATGGTAGAGTTAGAATGAAAATGGACTGGGAAAGGGCGGGCAGTAAGTGCTGCTGCTGAAGGAGTTAAAGTAGTTTGCTAAACAAATATCCTTTCATTTTGAGTTAGTGAAGGAAATTGAAGCACAAAATGTCTAACCAAAGAAGTGATGCAGTCAGAGAATCAGTGTGGACATCTGTGCAGCAGTGCACAGGCATGTTGCTTTGTCTCTAATTAATCCCTCAATGCACATAATAAAGGGAAGACTTGTCTTCTGGTAATGGGGTAGGCAATGTTTGCTTTCTGTTATAAATGCTCTAGTTACAGTTTCCATGGTAGGAATAGTAGCAGGATAAAAAGTTTCCCATATAATTTATTACCTACGTATTTACATATTGGGAAGGGGTGTGAATTCTGAAATCTGAGATGTTCCATCTGCAGTGGGAAATGCTAACACAGGATTTTGATCATGTATAAACCAACTAAATAATTTAAGTTTTTATTTTCCAGTAAAACTTCCTACACTCAGCTTTCTGTGAATCATTATCACCCTCACCCCTCTCTTCTTGATCTCTGTTCCTCCAAAGTGGTGGTGGTCTTCACTATGGGATTAGTGTTATTTTCTTTCTTCTGTGGTATAGTGTAGTCAAAGTTCATGCAGAATTTCTGCTTCTTCTACTAAAAGCATGGCAGCTGTGCTATCTTGGGAACAGATGATGCATTGTGAATGCTTCTTTAATTTTTATTTTTGCATGCATATGGCTGTTTCTCTCTAGGTATGTAATTTATGGCTCTCTGAAGTACTTCAGGATGCAGTAAATGAAAATGCCTTTTTGTTATGTTTGCTTGTCCAGATTCTATTTCCCTTACCCATATGGAACTTCAGTGTGACCATTACTGTAGGCCATTCAGTTTTGTATTTCTGTTTAAGTATGAATATATATCTTGGTTTAGAAAGTTTTTTAAAAAGAGTATTTGAGTTTTACTTGTACTGTAGCAGGCCACTATGTTTTGTTGTTGTTGTTTGGTTCTTTGTTGTTTTGGTTTGTTTTTTTTCAGGGGGTATTTTTTTGGCTTTTAAGTAAAAAGAAGTCTCTTGAATGTGGCATGTGGGACCTAGTATTTCTCATTAGCACGTTAAATGTATTGAAGTATTTGAGCATATGCATTATTCCTTACACTGGATCCCTCAGGTATTTTTCCCTTCCTTTCTGCATAAGCCCTAACTTTTCTGCAAATTGATTTTTTATTCACCTTGAAAGATTGAAAGATTCAGTGTGAGTCAGAGTGTCTTGCCCTATGAGGTACAGAGTACTAGTCAGGAGTGCCTTTGGGGCATGGTGATGCTATTTGCTGCATCTCTGCAATAGTCGCTCAGCATCTGTTGTCATCCATAGGATATATTTTTTTCTGAAAACACAGGGATGACTTTGTAGTTGTTGCATTCTTTTAGTTTTCTGTTTTGTGATGGTGTGCAACACAAACAGAATAAATGAGAATTGGGGAAGCTACAAACTATTACACGGAATAAATAAATGCACTTTGAAAAGCCTGTAACGAGGAGTGATTTGTTCAGATTCCTTGGCAGACTTGTATGGTATTTAGAAGTATTTGGTGTTCGCTTTCCAAAGACAGGATTTCCTTTGTGTTAGCAGAGTGGAATTTTGGCTGTGCTTTTATAAACTTTCTTCTAGACTGTTAAAATATTTTGTTAGAGCATCAGTCACAATGAAGTTGCCTTTGTATCGCTACTATTTTATAGAACTGCCTGATTCATTTCCTCATAGAGCTGTTGATGAATATGAAATTTGGACATGTAACCAAAAAGGTTCTTTGTGAGTCATGATGTTTCAATGTTTGTTGGCTAATGATTTTTTCCCTAATCATAAGCTTTCTTTAAAAATTATTTAATTGTATATGTTGCGTTGTCTAGAAGAATCAGTTAAGTGGGGCTGTGCTATGACTGTGACTAAGGATGACTTAGCATCTTTCAGATGTGTGTTCTGAGTATTTTCTATGCATCACAGCCATTTATACTTCAATATCTTGGTTAGTAAACTCTTTTTGGGGCTATATGCAGTTTAGTGTTCTGTGCATGCTGACTTCTATTAAAAATAATAAGCTCTATTGGTCTAAATTAATCTATTCATTATATTAAGCTTTTTGCTAGCTGCAGTCATGAGGCAAGATGCTTTGTGAAAGATGTTATTTGCAACCTGCTCTGACAGGTTACAGTACAAGATGACAAACTTAAGGCACTCTTCTTGATGTTGACAGCACTCCAAATTAAAGTTATGTAGTTCATCACAAGGGGTACTCAGTGTCCTCATCATCTGTTGACATAACTTGTGTTTCTCTAAAAGTAATTCAAAGCAGGCAAAATTAGACCTATCTTCCTGCAGGAGACAACTAAAGTCCATTGTATTGTTATTTCTGTTATGAATCAGCTTTTTATTTATGAACACTTGCTGAGTTTGAACCTTGTATGCTATGGATATTGTAGTCTTTTATGACAGAGAATAAAAAATACTATGTTTCTTGTTGTGAAATGTGTTCAAATATGTTTCTCAGGCCTTTGATTATTTTTTATTTCCCTGGCAAAAAGGGAAAGTAATTTAAAATACTTTAACGAAGAGATTGAGAAGCTGATTACATAAATGTTACCATGTATTGACATTATTTTGGGGACTTTGTGTATAACACGATGGATTTTTTTGAAAGCAGAATAATATGAGCTACTCAAAAGGCTTTCAAGGGGGTGAAGCCCCCCTTTATTTCTTTATTTTACTGAAGATCCTGGCAGTCTCCTGCTCTATTTGACTTAGAGAAATAACAGAAACTTGCTTGATTGAAAGTGATACATAGCTGCGGGCTTATTTCTAGTGTTTTCTTAAAAAATAATTGAAAGTAGATCTGAAATAAAAAGGAGCTCTTGCCAATGATCTGCAAATACAAACTGTTCAAAAAAAACCAAAAAACAAAAAAGCTGTTTTGCAATCATATTGGTGAGCTTTAGTGGTTTCTGTCAATTGGAAACACTGGTTAGGCTTGTTGATAAGTGCTGCGTAAATAGGAGAATACAAACAAACCAGTATGATTTCACACTTATCTCTGATCTGCATATGAGTAGGTTGGGAACACAAACTACTTACTGAATCATGTTCTCTAGTGCTTTTTTTTTTCTCAAAAAACTGTTACACTACTAGCCTATACTTAGCTCATTGCATTTTTTTTTAACTTTTAATGCTCAGTTGTAAGCAAAATATTACACTGTCTGAATCAATCATTTCAAATGCAAGATAAGGAGTATTCGTTCTGTGGGAGCTCAGAGCTTATTCTGAAAAATTCATTGGTTCTTATTGTTACTGCCAGACAAGGGCTTGGATTGTTTTGCTTTATTTAAGAAAAATCAAATCTCTTCAATTTGCTATTCTAGAACTAAATTGTCCTAAATTTATTGTATTAATAGAGTCATAAAATGGTTTAGGTTGAAGGGACCTTAAAGATCATCTAATTCAACCTGCCTTGGGTTGAGGGGACACCAGGTTGCTCAAAACCCCATCCAGCCTGGCGTTGAACACTTCCAGGGATGGGGCATCCACAGCCTCCCTGGGCAACATCTTCCAGTGTCTCACCACCCTCATAATGAAGAATTTCCTTCTAATGTCTAACCTTAATCCACCATCTTAAAATTTAAAGCCATTACCCCTTATCCTATCACTACATGCTCTTGTAAAATGTCCCTCCACAGCTTTCCTGTAGGCCCCCTTCAGGTCCTAGAAGGTCACTATAAGGTCTCCCCAAAGCCTTCTCTTCTCTGGGCTGAACAACCCCAACTTTCTTAGCCTGTCCTCTTCATGACCCACTCTGGAATCTCTCCAGCAGGAGTTTTGAAGAACTGCTATAATATTGAATAGTATGCTGTAATGAAGGCCAGATAGAGTATTTAGTACTTGTATGTTCCACACACCTCCCAATTCTAAGAAGCCGTACAAAATACATATTAACCAAAATAGACATAAAGGGCAGGAAGATTGTAAGAATTTAATGCTTACTTATAATTGATTCATAAGCTTCAAGATTTTTGCTGAAATTAATGGATTGTACTAATTGGACTTTCCTGGTTTTCTTCTTCCCTAGGCACGAGCTTTAACGCCTCAGACAGCAGAAACGGATGCAATAAGATTTTTGGTTGGAACGCAGTCTCTTAGATATGATAATCAGGTAATTTTTCTGTCAAACGTCAGTTGTAATTTTTTTCCTTTTTTTTTTTAAACCTTCTAATAGTATTCCTCCTCCTTTACCCCCTTGTTGAATTTGTACACTAAGTGATAGTCCAGTTGAAGACTTCTGTGAGTAAAATGTAAAGATACTGATAACACATGTGGGAGAATGAAAGCTGTATTTTCTGAAAATTAAATTGGTCTTCTACATTGTGTGACTAAATCAGATTGGTTTAGTAAAGGAACTGCCGTATTTTTGTTAAAATCTATCGATTCTCTGGAGCTATCTCTAAACTACAGAAGAGATGCAAAGTAAAACAAGTGTCTTAAGCCTTGATTGCCACAAATGGCACTCCTGGTATGTGCACGGTTCTATGAAGCTTCATAAACTATTTCTCATTATTAATTATTGGCAATCAGCCATGTCCTTTCTGATAGTAAGTTTAACAGTAATTTAAACTAAAATACCTTTTGTGGCTCAGTTTCTATGGGCTGTTTCTTCTGAGGTTAAGGGTACAATGCTTCTAATTGTACAGCAATTTGAATTTTTGTGACTAAATGTCACGGAAAAAAGATATCAAGGCCAGGAGAGTTAGGAAACTGTACTGCATACAGGTGGCAAGGCTTTGGTAGTAGCAGGGCTGCTGCAGTGGTGGCCTCCGTGAGAAGTGGCCAGGAATTGCCCATGCCAGGCATGGCTATTTCCAGTGAACCAGCCACAGGACAGAGCTGAGAAAGTCAGCCTGGTAGAACCTCTCTGAAAACATTTAAGAAAGGGGAGAAAATGCTGAATGGAAGGAGGAGGAGGGAACAAAGAAAGAAACAGTGAAGGAGAAGACAGAGGTAAGGCTAAGGTTAGGAAGAACAGAGGTGATCCATGGGGGAGCAGGTATCCGCTGCAGCCTGTGGAGCACCTGCGCCGGAGCAGGTGAATGTTCCTGAAAGGAGCCATGGGCCATGTAGACCCTACGCTGGACCAAAGGAAAAGAGTAAGGTGGAAAGAGTGTCAGAGAGAAAATACTGTGTACTGACCATAACCACCACGGCCCAGTACCCCGCTGCACTGCTTGGAAGGGGTTAGAGGAGCCTAGAGTGAAGTTAAGCTTGGGAAATGGGGGAGGGACGGTGCTTGTTTAAGATCAGTCTTTTTCTTTCCCACTACCCAAATTAGTAATTACATTTTTAAAATTGTAATTAATTAATTTACCCAAGTCAAGCCTGTTTTGTCCACAATGGTAATTGGTAAGCAATCTCCCTGTCTTTAACTTGGCCCATGGTCTTTCTCATTCCTTTTCTTTCTGTTTTCTCCTCTTCTCCTGCTTGGGGGGAAATCAGGTGGCTGGGAGGGAGTCTGGCTGTTAGCCAAGGCTAACACCTGTCATAGAAGCCACCAGAATGGATACAGTCATCAACTTCTCTGAAACTGGTCTGTAACGGACTGCACAAATGAACACAACAATAGCTCTGGGACATGTGAGATGTCAATTCCCAGCAATGTTTTGAGTTTGTTACTCAGTCATGCTGGATGAGGCTCAAGGCAAAAAATATTGAAAGGTGTAAGGGGGATTCCATTTCTTTACATTTCAGGTAGTAGTTATGAGACCAGTCACTAAAGAGGTGGCAGACAAACTTAATTAAAAATGAATATGCACAATTATATTTTTGATTGTGCTGTCTCAGATGTTCTTTAGACATTTGGTTATAATGTGGTTTCTGCTGTGGTTTCTAGGTGTTGGGTTTTTATTTGGTTTTTTGTTTGTTTGTTTCACTTTTTGGTTCAGCTAACTAAATAAAATGCAAAATTGTAGCTGGAAAATGATTCTCACTTATCAGTTCATATTCCATCACATCTGCAGTATTTTAGATGTTCTGATTTAGGTAAGCTGATTTGATTTATACTTTTTATTTTAGAAAGATTTACACATATTTCAACTTTATGGAGTATGCTTTTATTTTTCCAATGAGTAACATTAATAATAGAAATGCAGGACATTTCCTGGGGTACTAACAAATGTTTGGGGGTTATTTGCCTTCAGCTGTGCCTCAAGCCGTCAGCGTCTCTCAGCTAGTTGCTAATCCCCAAGAAGCGCCCTAGGCCTCAAGTCATTATTGCTTAATTCAGCAGTAGGTTCTCTAGATTTGCTTAAACTTTTTCAGTTACCTAACCTAACTTGTTATTTGTTTTGCAACCTCTAGTGCTTGACCAAGTACTGCACAGTGAGAGGTTTCTTACGCAGTGCTGTCATGTTCAGAACATGTCTTCTGGTTATGGCCAGGTGTAGTGCAAATGGAAGAGCAGTAGTTGTACAGCTAGCATGGTAGCTTCTGCCTAATTGGGGTTTGTTGCTGTAGGAGGCAATTTAGGCATCCATAGGAGATCTGGTGAATATCTTTTGCAATTAAGACTAAAATTTCAAAGCAAAGGAAAATATTTAAGATTTTTATGTTCTGTCAATATTTGAGATTAAGTGTGTAGCACTTGGCATTTGTTCCTCATAATTTGCTGTAAATTATTTAATAGTTTCTTTTTGATGCAAGATCTGTGTTCTCCACAGTGTACTCCTAGAACTTTTGTTCTCAGTACTTTCATTGTTGCTAAACTGTGGGGTTTTATACTGTTCTTAGTTTGCTTTTTCTGGATGCTTTGGAAGCAGGTAATGGAAGTAAACATCGCTTATTCTGTTCTGATCTCTCTCATTCTCAGAACTCTTAAGTTATTTTCAGTCTTATGTTTCAGAACCCAAAATACTTACTTTAATGAGTTACCTTAATGCATGGAATTATGTAGTCACAAAGCATGGCATTGGTTAAACTTAAACAGTTCCCAGTCTCTGCTGCCCATGAGTGTTTGATGAAGAAAATCAGTTATGGAGATTGCCTAATTGAAGAAAAATATATTTTGCATTGAAATGGATTAGTTTTAGTCCCTTCCTTAGTAATTTCTTTAGAAATTAGTAATTCCTCCAGTTTTTGAGGAGAACTAAGTAGTTATTTATTCTAATTCAAATCTTACTGTGTTTTCCTCAGTATTTAGGCTTGTGTTCAATGGGAATTTTTCCTAGTCTAATGAGTGCAGATTAGTAACTCCTTTGTGTAGTTACTGGTAATAAAACCAGTCACTTGTAGAAGGTTTTTTCCACAAGGGTCGTGTTCCACAAGAGCTGTGATTACATGTCTCATTAACCATTACACTACAGTCATATTGAGAAAGTTCTCTGTGTGGACTTAGCTTACTTATACTTACTGTTTTCTGTATCCTTGTCTATGGAGTCCATATTCTGCACACTAATCCATGGTAAAGCTAATTTCTACAATGCATCAAGAAAAGTTAGAAAGATCAGGATTCAGGAACTGAAGGATAACATTTCACAGCAGTGAAATTTGTCATGTTCTGTCAGTTATTTTATTTCTTTCTGCAAATATTTTTCTTCATGGCATCACACTGATGCAGTATTTTGTTCTAGTAGAATCATCATCATCAAATTGTTTGGATTGGAAGGGACCTTGAAGATCTAGTTCCAACCCTTCTGTGTGGGCAGGGACACATGCCACTAGACCAGGTTGCTTAAAGCTCCATAGTACATTTTCTGTGAAAATCCTTTTGTCCTTAGTATTTAGTGAAGACACTATTCCATATGATAAATACACTTTATAAGGTATTCAAAGCAACATGATTAACATGATCATTAGCAGAAAACATTAGAGGAACTTTTGCAGTTCTTTCTCTTCCTTGTTCACCCAACTTTGCCAATGAATTTTTAATGACCCTACAGTTCTGTAAAACTTGTGGGCTTTATACTCTTTATTAGTTCACTGTTGAGCTGAGTGGAATTAGTCCCATGAGTGAAGTTACTTTTGTATGTTGTGTCAGGCTCTTAATTTCTTCCATTTGTGAGGCAACTACAGAAAAACAACTAACTAAAAATAGGGAGAAAAATGAGAGCAACACAGTCCTATTTAAAAAAACACACATCAAAAAGCAAACAAAAAAACCTCTGCAACAAACAAAAATCAAAATTACAAAAAGCAAAGCTAGCTGTATGTCTTTTAAAAATTTTATCTAGATATTTAAACATTACTGCTTTTCTTCATCCTTCAGTTCAACATTTTATTTTTCCATATAGTAAAAAAAGTATTGTGGATTCATATCTTAGTACAGATAGTGGGATTGCTGAAGTGAACTCTCTAAAAGTTTCTTACTGAGTTTACAGTGTTAGTTTGAAATTAGGTTTTTCCCCTCTCTCCCCTTGTTTCTTAGTAGGATGTTTGAATTCAATGACTTGGATACAGAATTGGTGCAGACATTTAGACTAAGGATTGCAATGTTGTTATTTCTGTTCATTGCTATAAGAAATGTTCAATTGCAATACGAGTGGCTTATTTACTATTAGCCATAAAATGAAAAATCACCTTCAAGCTGTAAGTTGCAAAATTGAGAAGAATAAACATGGTATTCTCTCAAAATGGGGAAATTGCTTGTGTTCTTCTAGAAAAGTGCATCCTGCATGAAGTCAATGATACACTAAATTGTTATACTAACAATTAATTAAAGGAGATATTGGTTATAAAATTCACATTAAATTGTTCTGTGCAGTCATTGTGTATAATTAAGACCCACAGGAAAACATTTGAAACCCTAATGTTCTCTTTTATTGTATTTGCAGATTCACATCATAGATTTTGATGATGAAAATAACATTATAAACAAAAATGTTCTCCTTCATCAAGTGGGTGAAATTTGGCACATTAGTACCAGTCCTGCAGATAAAGGTGTACTAGCAACCTGCTACAATAAAAGTAAGTCTTTTCTAACCATGTTAAACTTATTTAAGTGTTATTAATATTTTTGAATGTGTAAAGATTGGACATCTAGTGTCGTGGCTTAACCCCAGCTAGCAACAAAGCACCACACAGCCACTTGCTCACTCTCCCTCCAATGAGGTGGGGGAGACAATCAGAAGATTAAAAGTGAGAAAGTTCTTGGGTTGAGATGAAGACAGTTTGCTAGGTAAAGCAAAAGCTGCACATGCAAGCAAAGCAAAACAACTTCTCATTGGCAGGCAAGTGTTCCGCCATCTCCGGGAAAGCAGGGCTCCATCATGTGGAGTTACTTGGGAAGATGAACAGCATCGCTCTGAATGTCCCCCTCCATCCTTCTTCCCCCAGCTTTTATTGCCAAGTATTATGTCATGTTGCCTGGAGTATTCCTTTGGTCAGTTGCGGTCAGCTGTTTTGGCTGTTTCCTCTTCCAGCTTCTTGTGTACCTACTTGCTGGTGGGGTGGTGTGAGGAGCAGAAAAGCCTTGACTCTGCATAAGCTCTGCTCAGCCATAACAGTAACATCTCTGCATTATCAACACTTTTTTCAACTCAAATCCAAAACATCACCCCCTACTAGCTACAATGAAGAATATTAACTCTATTCCAGCCAAAATCAGCACATCTACCTGTGTGTAAACACTTTAAATTGGAGTTATCAACACAGATATTTAAAAAAAAAAATTTGCTGCACCTTTACTGTTCCTCATTTGTCTCATATACTCTTATCATCTTGGTTAGAAGTCTTCTTATGCATTAATGTCAAGGAAAGCAGCAAAATAAAAGTATTGCTTACCTGATTAATGCAAAACATGGCAAATAAAATATATTCCTGTTATTTTAAGCTTCATTCTTTTTATTGTTTTATGTTTGCTTTTAAAAGTGGAAGTAAATGTCTTTCAGAACAGCATCATGCCAGCATCAAGGTCTCTTTAAAATTGCAGGTGAAGTTTGTATATAATGTTATTCATCATATGCTTAATGCAGATATGCCCACAGGGAACTATAAATTCCTATCTAAATAACTCATCAGAAACAGTAGGGATGCTCTTTGTGTAACCTAACACTAAGTGCACAACTGTTGAGATGAAGGATTTTTGTGCATTTCCTCTGGGAGGCAAGTGTAAAGATTCTCTGTCATGATACTTGAAAAATCCACTTTTTCTCTCTGACAAGCAAGAAATCTGTGCTGTCAGTTGGAATAAATATAGTTTCTTCTAGTAAATATTAGTCCATTCTTTCATGGAAATACAGTCGAAGAGTAAGGTTGAGACTCTTGGACTTTGTGCGTCTCTGGACAAATGTAGAGATGTGAATCCCTGTTGCTCAACCTTGAAGCTATGTTAGAGAGAATGTTCCAGAATTGCTTGGTTTTCCTAGTCCTTTTGGATTTAAGTAAACATGCTAAGATTTTGTTTTCTTTCAGAAATTATCTCTGAATCTTTAAAAGACAATTATAGAAGAACATATAGTAAAGAGCATTTTTTTGTTTTCTAAACTGAAAATTATTATGGGTGTTTTGACTATGACAAAGCACTGAAATGGTATTGGCCTGTTTTTTGATTATTTCTTACTCTCTGGTTGACTTGCTGGATATAACTTACTCAGCTTGCCAGTGATCCGTGGAAAAAATGAGAAAGCAGTAATGGGGCCTGAAATTCTAGTAATCTTAATAATTTTCTGGCTAGTTTCAGAGGAGAATCAGAGAAAGTGGTCTGAAGTCTCCTGTAAAGAAAACCAAAACAAGTTTCTAAGTTTCTTTCTCTAGCCTTTCTGAGCTGATTATTTTTTATTTTTTCTTAAAGAAAATTGTGCTGCATGGAATAGTGTGAAACATTTTAAATAATTTACCTCTTTTTCCCTGCATAACTGAACAGCAAGGTGATATGAGGTAGCTTATCAAGTCCAGTATTTCATGTATGTAATGTGACATTAATGTTAACTGGTCTTAATTTATTCAATTTGTATTTGTTTCTAAGATGAAGCATTGTTCTAGAAAGCGTGGTGAAAAGGAATAATTTTATACTTTCTCAAAAAGGCCTATATTTAAGTTTTATGTTCCTTATAGCATGTTACAGCAATACCTTATAGCAATTCACCTTCTGAAAATCCTCTTTGGGTGAGAGTTTACTGAGGTTGCTAGAATTGAACTTCAATCTGAACACACTAAATTTCTGTAAGATTGCATATTTCCATTATTTGACCTATTAATTCGTATGTATGCTTTCTACTCTAGCTTCTTTGTGTTCTAGATCTAATTTCCCTAGTTTCTGAACATTAAGCTTTCTTGTTTGTACTTCATGCAGCTTCATTTGGAATCATCAGCCATAAAATTTCTGCAGAAGACAAGATCTGATTCTGAAGTTATTGGTGGTGACTCTAAATAGCAATGTATTGAATAGCAAGCACACAATGTGGGGTTCTAATAATAAGGAATGCTGAGTTTAGCAAACAAGTAGTAGTGCAACCAGATTAAGCAGTCAAAACCTTTAAAATGTATTTTATGCTTTTATGTATTACACTTGTCTTGATATTTTAAAAAGACTCTTGACTGTTTTCCTTATTGAAGTACCAATCAAATGAGATAATGCTATCAGAAGAAGTCATAGGTATTGTCACCATCTCTTGTCGCTGAGCCCAGTATTTCTGGTGAATCTTGGCTGTTGAAACTGGGCAATTGAAGAAATGCACTTTGTGTCCATTATTATTAGCTATCTTGAATAAGTGATGAAATGTGGCATTGAAGAAAAGTGAAATAACGTTACATTTCATAGGTCATTAAAGTAAGCTTTCTGTGTGTGTGTTTCATAAAGATGCTGATACAATAATGGTTGGAAGTTTTTACTGTTTTGATTGAAAAGGGGCCTTGAATCAATGTGATGGGACTCTATGTCAAAAATTGAAAGATCTACTTTGATGGGGAAGCTCCTGTATTTGGGTTTGGTTTTTTTGGTTTTGTGTTTTTTGTTGTTTTGTTTGTTTTCTTTGAAGAAGGCATTCTAGCTACTTCTAAGTGTGATGGTGTGGGATTTTACAGATCTGGAGCTTTTTCATGTATGTGGATGTGTCCTCAACACAAAAAAGAGGCATAAGGAGGTAGAACTTCAAATGTAGATCATTGGTACACCAACTGAAGAGCTAAGTCATGTGAAAAGGTGTAACATAATAGCTGGCCTTCCATGTCAGTGAAAAGTAACTCCCTAGTTGTTCACAATATTATTTAAGTGCTGACTTCTGATAAATTCAGGGGTTTTTTTTCCTCATAAATGGCTAAACTTGCAAGTGACCACAATTCAGTCACCATTTTGAGATGAGCTTTTATTTTTAAGAAACTCTATGGAAGATCTGTCGTAAGTATGAATACAGCATATTTCAACAATTGGAGGCAGATTCTTTAATCTTATTTTTGGCAGACAAGTCAACTAATAGTGCCCTTCTACACAAAGCCTGTTGGAATATTTACTATTTGCATGCATAGGGATTCTGCTATCTCTTTAAATTTTTGCTCTTTCAAGACAATTAACTTCCCTAAAAATTAAAATAAGTGGGCTTAGAATGCTTTTTTGTTCTGAAGAAATCAGAGAAACTTAAATCCTTAACAAATATGCAGTTTGAGAGCTATGTTCTCTAAACAATGAATAGAGTTAATTTGAATGCTGCTTTATATTATGTTAAAGATATTTTACCAGGGCAGTGCTATGCAAGTTGAATTTAAAAAGGAAAAAAACCCCTTCCTTTATCTCAAGTCAAAACCCAGGAAAACTTACTTTCCTGTTTATATTAGTATTTACTACTTTGATTTCTAATTTTGACATTGCATCAATAATAAAGCCTTGTATCTTTTCTTTCTGAATGGTAATACTGACTAGAATAAATCTGGTTCCAGTAGCATTGGAACAAATACATTTTTTTGATATTAACCAGTATTTTTATTTTCTAGGCCATTTTGTCTTAATATAAAGACAAAACTTTGCAACTCTCTCTCCACTCCTCCCCATGCACACACATTAAAAATACTGATTTAGAAACACTGCATAATTGCAGAGGGAAAACTTATTCTACTCACTTCCTGTCTCCATTATAATGATCCTCCCACCAATTATGGATATATCACTTAGGGGTTTTTGCACTATTACTACTGATGTTACAGGAAGATTATTGCCAAGTGATAAGCTAACTAGTTATGTGTAACCTTGCCTAACTTTCAGCAAAGATCAGGTATTTACTATGCTGGAGGCATAGTATTCTCCCATACTACACATTTCTAATGTACTCAGTGAAATTGGATGCTAGAAATGTATTAAGACAATTTCTGTGTAACTCATGTTGCTAATAAACGAGATACGCAGTTGGCAGATCAGGTAATTGATCTCTTGAAAAAAGAGATTGTTTTTCTGTTTTTTGTCATTTGCCACCTTTGACATTAAAAATTGTTTGTCTTCTATAGAAATGGTAGCTTGGATGTAGCCAAAGCATGATAAAACATTAAAGCTGATTTTATAATGGGTAACATTTTGTAAGCTTAATTATGCACATCTGGTTTAATAAATAAATATGATTTCTTAGGGTTTTTAAAAAAACTTAATGATAGTGGAGAGGGAAATACCAGTATAATAACCTGTGAACCTAGTGGCTTTCCTTTGTTTTAGAAACATAATTGGATCCTCCATATCCACAATTTAAAGTAAACAAATAAAAATCCCTAGCACATGAGCTACTCATTTTAGACAGTTGTTACACTGAGAGGTAACTTTGTTACAAATGTGTTTGACAGCTACATGGTACTGTGAGAACTGTTAGAATTAGGAATGCTGTTTTTTTTATCCCAGATTGCCTAACTGAAGGGAGAAGAATGCATAAATATGTGCAAGATGCTAACTATAAGAGAGGAGGAAAAGCAAAAAGGATTAAAAGATTAATATATTTGGGATGGGTCGAGAAGGCTATGGAAAATTAATGCATGAGCTACCTAGATGAATTTGAGCATTGTTAGTCAATTTTGTGACATATTGATGCATAGTTTTTCCCCTCTATTGTGGAAAGTCGACTGAATGAACTGAGGAAACTGAAACTGTTCTATGAATTAATACAGAGGTGTTTTTTTTCTTGAACAAGATAAGATTGCTACTGACAGCTTTAAAGTAGGTAAGAATCAAAGGGAAAGTGATTTTGGTAGTCTTCTAGCTTTAGGAGTTAAATTAGAATGTTAAAGTGCACCATGGTGCAGATTAGGCTTAACAAAAAAAAAGCTAAAAGGATGGATTGAAGAGAGATATGATGTCCAGATGGTTTTCAATGATAATAAGGATGGCAATAAGTTGGAGTTCTATACTTGGGCATTAACTTGTTAGTGCTTATTCTCTGAAAAGTTACACAGGCTCAAACCAGGACACTTCTTTTTCTCTGGTATTTAATAATATCTTAAAATTATGCATTTAAACAGAAACCACCTTCACAGTGGCGCAGACATAAAAAGGAGAATGCTGTATTGAATGGAAGATCTCTGTCAGAATAGTTCTAGGAACTTTACACCTTCCTTCTTTTCTGCTGTTCTGACTAGCTGTAGTCAATAAACTATTAATTTTTTACTTTATTTAAAATGTGACAGGAGTGACACTTTTAAAAATGTAAGAAAGGTGACAAAGTAATTAAGATTATAGCATATTGGTAGAACTGCACTTTTAAATGTCAGAAAAGAATAATGGTAGGGTCAGGGTCAAAAATTGACCCTCCAAATAATTATATAAACCAATGAGAATAATGGTACACTGAATATAATAATAAGTTTAAAAATAAAGTAAAATTAATCTTCAAATGTGCAAGAAATTGGTAGCCATGCAAGAGCTCTGTTCACCTGGTAAGGGGAAAGTAATTTCACATGTGTATCACTGAAGTTTGAAAGAAGCCTTGCTTCACTATCTAAAAGAGCATCCCAGCCTGCACGAGGAGAGATATTTCATTGTGGTGAGGTGAAATGCTACAACCCTGTAGATCATGCTAGCATGGAGTCACCTGGGAACCAGAACAATGAAAATCTGATAAACCCCTAGACCCTGCTGCAATAGAGTCCATATATTATGACAGTATTGAATTTTTTCAGACTAGAGGAAGGGAAATGAAAAAGCCATTTGAATGGACTTGCAAGGCAGGGAGAAATGCCAACACACCGGAGTGGGTCTAATATAATTTTTGTAGGTGAATGGAAGCCTCAAATATAGGGTTGGCTGAAAAAAGTGTTATCCCAAGGAATACTTGGAAATATTTTGATTCCTGAATGATGTCCTCTTTGTCAGTCCAGTTTACAATATACTGTCATAGTGTCTTTGAAAAATTTACCAATTAGGTGGATGTGCAGGAGTGGGTACAGGCTCTCTGTGGTTTTTGAGTGTGTGTTGCATTTTATATAAAACTTTAATATGCGCTCCTTTTTATACTCTCACCTAACACTTTAGGATACTGTTAAAATGGAGGCAGAATGCTTCCTAAGGATTTAGAAAGTGCTGTATAAATTAAATTTCAGTTTGTTCTCATTTGGGCCAGGACAGAACCAATTTTCTTTGGGTTAACTCGCTCTGCTAGCTTCATCAAGTGGCATCCAGTAATTTCCTCAAGGTTGATATCTGTAACCCACAACCTGTGGGAGCAGACTGACAAATCTCATTCCATATCTTTTACCCTGAGAGAGTGCTATGATACTTGGAAAACTGCAGTCATGAACTAAATGAACTCAATGAACTTTTGTGTACAAAGATGGACCACTGATCTCTGTGTGTGTGTGTATATATATTTGAGGACAGAAAGCAGTAGTGATCTGAGCATGCTGCAAGTGATACGGAATAAGGGGAGTGGAATGTCCTGGTTTGGGCTACGACAGAATCAGTTTCCTTTTTAATAATTTTACTTTTCAGTTAAGTCTCTTCTAAGTAACTGCACTTTCTGAAATTAGCAGCATGTTTTCCAGACAGTACCTGCTTCTAGGATGGATAAAGCTTGAAGTTCATAGTTGTTGTAGAGGTAATGGTACAAGTGGTATGCAGAAAGGCTCTTGCGTATAGAAACCGATGCCATCGCTTGGTTCTGCTAAACTTATTGTACACCAGAAGCAAAAGGAGTCACACCTGTGATCCTCCTGTGGGGAGAAGCAGACCAGACAGGTGACCCAAAACTGACCAAACACAGTATTCCATCCCATACACCTCATACTCGGTGTAAAGCTGAGGGATCATGAAGGCCAAACTCTTTCTGTGGCCAGCACCCTCAAAGGACTCCGTCCATTTTTCTGCCTTTGATCTTTATCACGCATTCCTGAATTAAGAACAAAACAACCCTTACCTGCTGGGTTGTGAGGGATGAGACCTGCTGACTGTAAGAATCTTAACATTGAATGATAATGTTTTTGTATCAGCCAGCTGGCTGCTCTTCCTTTTACTGATTGCATCAGTATTGCTAAATAATTTTTGCTGAAAACTGTAACCCGTACAGTAAAATATTTTCAGAGACTATTTGGACTGAGATTTTTAAGGTTGTTTATGTATTCCAGTAACTGGACCAGAGCCATGGCATTTACCTAGGGACTGACTTACAATACTGCGTCCTGTTAAGCTGTTTTGGTGTGGGCCACATAGGGCTTTCAGGCAACGATGCCCAGAGGTAGTCCAAGAACATTATGAACAGTTGGAATGTAACCTCCTTCTTTCATCTTATACTTATCCTTCTAGAGGATATTTTGGAACAGAGTTATCTTTTTTCTATAGCATTTATACAGTGTCTAGGGCCAAGAGATGATCATATTATGATTAGGAGAGCTAGGCATTGGGCAGGTATGTCTTAAAGAATGCTGATGAATTGAGAAGTGTGAAGTTTTCTTTTTAATTGGAGGTGAATTTTTAATTACTGGGTACTAAGTGTGCACATTCATTGAGAAAAGGTATTTATCTAATGGTTATAATTGTCTAATTTATGTTGGAGCTCTTGATGCTGAACAGGGTTGTTTGGGTTTTTTTAGCTACTTTCAGATACCAAATTCTGAAGTAGATGGTGGACCAGAGCTCTTTTCCAGAATGGTAATTTTTTACTTTATGGAAAGGTTCTGAGTAATTTGTGTTTTAAGAAATGTTCATGCCTTGACTAACTAAAAGAGAATGATTTGAACTCTTAAATAGAAATGTCAATAAATTATATAGAATATACTTAAGAACTTTTTTAGGAGTTGCTTGTGCTTCTCTTCTACTCACACTTTTAATGACTGAGTCATCTTCAGCAGAACTTCAGGATAAGCTGAATGTTGTTTGGTTGTGAGTTTTTTTGTTTTTGTTTTTTTTAAACACCTGACATCTAGTGTTCTTGATGACATTGAGACCATAGGCAGTCCTGAGGAAAGATGCTGGTGTTGTGTGCTGTCTGGTACTTCTGTCATTCTTGAAGTGTGTAAACCCATGACAATTGGAAAATGACAGCTATTTTGAAGGAAGGTTGTTTTTCACAGAAAGCTTTACGCGGTGCTGCTTGGAGAAGAATGCTCACCCTTTACTCCTCTTAGGGTTTTCTTCTTAGACATCCCTGTGGGAACAGAGAATGAAAGCCATGTTGTATAGAAATACATAAGGAAATGCAGGGACAAAAAGAAAGATCTGAGTGTGTATTCTTCATAGGTTTTGGTTTTTAAGCTGACAGTCACAGATCTTTAAAATGTTTGGAAGAATACTTGCCACCTTGTTGTTTGGGTGTCTTGGGTAGATGTTCATGCAGGAAATACTTAAATTGTGTATAAAGAAAACTATTAGCAGGAAAATCAGCCCTAAAATGTTTAAATGGCCATTAATACCTGATTACTCTCAATTGCTGCTGGAAATGCACTATCAGGTGAAAGCAAAATGAACACATAAATAGTTTAACTTGTATGTTCTACCTGAAACTACACTTATTATTGTATTAACATGGCTAACATAACTGTCTGATGGCAGTGTAAAGTCAAATTTAAAATTATTTTATCTTGGTGGTGTATCAACATGTCTTACCAAATATTTGCCTTAGGACTATTCCTGGCTTTCTCTGTCTTGTGTTTTAACATTTGTTCCAGCTGTATTTGTTAAAATTTACTGATAAAAAGTAATACCTTTTGAAACATTTTTATTTCTTAATTTGCTTAAGATTAGTTTATTCCTATGGAGCTCTATAAATTTATTAACATTTTTATTTGTTAAATTCATATTACCAATTTAAGCAGTTTAGACAACCAAAAAGCATTAGTGATTTCAAATTCCATTTTCTGACTTGTAAATGAAATTGCTTACAACCAAGAAAGTGGGTCCCCAAGAAGGCTTAAGCCCTGATGCTGTAAGGTCTAGAATTCTGATAAATTCAAAACTGTAAATAGAGTTCTTTCAAATTTGGTACATCTTGATTACACCCTAGTTTCACAGATGTGAAGCAAATTACTTCCTCTATTTTGAAATTTAAAAAAAATCCTAAGTAGGTAAGCCATATGATAATTTTTAATTCTTTTGTGCTTTAGCAGTATACTTGCACACTTACATAAACGAAGATTCATTACATGCTATTGCAGATTCTTAGGCAGACTCATTACATTAATAAGCATCTGCTGGACTGATGACATCAGTATATGCCACTGTATCTGTTTTGCCTGGAATTTGTGGCTACTGAAACTAGAGTTTTCTATCAAAGAAGGGAAATGTTGCAGTCTGTCAATTGCAGATCTGTTCAAAATCTGTAACAGCTGTCAGTGAAGGTTTCTCATGTATTTGTAAGTGCAGAAATTTTGAGAAGCTGTTAGTGAAAGGAAAAGAGGGTCATCATTTTTTTCTTTCATTCCCTTCATAAAAACAAGCAAACCAAATCCTATTTTTCACTCATCCTTTCAATATTTCCCTGCTTCAATTTGATCTCCTTGTCTTGATGACTAGACAACTAGTGAAACTGGTGTCCCAGGGATGTATGTGCCGATGAAAGAAGTGCTATTGATCACTCTGTTTTTAGATTTCCATTTTTATTGAACAGCTATTCAGCTTCAATGACTATGAAAAACTTGGAGATATTTTAAACAAAGTACACTTTTCCACAAACATTTGCAGTTTACAGTGTATGGGCGATGTTCTCTATCTCATGCTCATCCGTAATAATAGGGTTATTCGCAGTTCACCTGCCTGTAGAAGTAATACTACCTGAACTGATGGGAAAAGTAAGAATGTCTTTGGTGCTGTGAGTTAATCCATGTATGTTTTATTCCCTGTCAGTGCCTTCCTTTTGTTTTGAAATGTGGCTGATTTAAGAATTGGTTATCAGAAAACATAGTACTAATTCCCTTCCATTCCTGCTTTGGGGATTGAGAGGAGCAGATGAAGAGTTGTTGAGGTACCATTCCTACTTGCCTTCAAAATAGATTAGGAGGAAACAGAACCTAGTTATCCTCATTTGATTTTTCAGGATAACCTTTGTCTGTGTAGAATTAAAAAAAAAGTTTTGGACATAACTATCAATTCTGGTGGAAAAACCTACAGAGGTGGGAAAAAAAAAAGGAATGACACAACCATCTTTAAGTGTGAACTGGTTTTGTATGGAGTGGATTGGTGAGATGCAGCAAGGCATTTTACCTTCATGCTGCTGTTTCTGTGAAGTTAACCTTAAGTAACTAAGAAGTACCTTTAACTTTTCTTTCCAAATGGAATAGTGCCAACCTGCTGGGCACACTAATGACTAGTTCATCTGTACCAGTGTCATGACTCCTACAGTAGCAATAGGAGATCCCACGTAGAACAGCATAAGTAAGTTTATAGACAGGTCTCTGGTCCTTTTTTGAACTAGTTTAGACTGCCTTCTGCCACAAATGTTTGTAAAATCAGTCCTCTACCCAGTGGCCAAACTCCCTGCCCTTTCCTTTTAAACTTATCTTGTGCTATTTCAGTGAGTGCCACTTAGTTCTAAGATTGCAAGATTTAGCCTGTAATAGCGATTCTTTCACCTTGCCACTGCTTTCCTATTTCTGTAAACTTAGGTCATGTTCTTTCCAAGGTCTTTTCCTTCCAAATGAAATAGTCCCAATCTGTTGAACATAAAATAAGATTGTTGTTCCATCATCTTCATTTACATTGCCCTTCTCCAACTCTGCTATGCCCTTCTTTACATCAGAAGACTTAGACTTGCACTCTCAATTTGAGATAAGGGCATATAAGGTTTTTATGGGGCTCTGAAAAATTCCTTTCTATTTTCTTCTCAGCCCTTTGTAAGGATGCCTGATGTTTTGCTGGCTTCTGTAGCTACTGCTGCTTCAAGAGAACTGCCAGTCTTGACACAAAGAGCTTTGTTCTGAGTTCTAACTACTGGTTCTAAGTGCAGCATCATATCAGGGTGGCTTAAATTATTTTTCTCTATGTGCATTAGCTAACTTTTGTATACAGAGAAGCTCATTTGTCACTTTTTTGATCACCAGGTTTTCTGGGGTCCTTTGTGGCACCTGGAAGAGTCAACTGTTGTAAGACTAGTAGTTGATACTGGGACACCAAAATTATTTGGGGAGCTCATGATGGAATGCCACTTCTGTTTTTAATTTTATCCTTTCAGATAAATCCTTGGTTTAAAACCATAGGATAAAGCTAGATTAATTCCTCTCACTAAGAAGAGGAAAAATAAGAATTAAAAGCAAAATTTCTATCAAGTTTAACAATATTAAGGGTTTTAAAATTTAATTCAAGTTGTTATTACTGCAACAAAAATGGATTCTATGTGTAAAGTGAGTGATGAACCAAAGCAGCACTCTTCAAGTTGTTTAAAAACCTTTCAAAGACCATTTTGAAATTAAATACTCAAATTTTTTTTTTCTATATTGCTGTCGTCTTCTGTGTTTATGCTTGTTTGCTTCTCTTAACAATTCAAATTCTTATTCAAATCCATTGAAATACATGTGGAAAGTACTTTATATTCCCAGTGCAAATGTGTTTTTTAACTCCTACGGAAATAGGTTCTGCACTTCCATTACACGTAGGGACATAAAAAGCCACCAGAGGGCAAAAGAAAGTGTGGATGGAGAAGGCTGTTGTCTGCAACTTTACACATGCAGGTAGGCACATGTGGGAGCACGTTTATGTTTTCTTTTTCCAAACAAGATAGGTGCCACTTTGCAGTTGTTATGAAAACTTAATACAAATAGCTTAGGTTTATAGAACCATAACATACAGATAAACTAACACAAAACTGCAGTTAAATTTTGATGAAAAGGAAAATAAGGTTTGCATTTAAAATCTATCAATTTGAAACATCTGCTGTGAGTTATGGCTGGTGTATTGCACTTATCACACAGTAAACTTGTGTACTAAAAAAATTCCTACGGAGAAAATTCATCAGTAACAGTACTGGAAATTAATCTGCTGGTGATGCTCTCAACTGCTTGGTATTGAAAACAGCAGATGACACTGACCTCATTGGTTTCACTTTCCTTTGCTGTAGTGAAAACACTTCATGCAGGGAAATCATTGGCACAGCCATGTGCTGTGCTACAGTCGTTAAAATGGGGAGAGGGATATTGAATGCCTCTCTCTAAATATTCCCTAGTGCTGTTCTTGGCAATGCTGGCAGGATGTACTGAAGAAAGCTTATGCCCATAGTTTGATAGAAGAAGTAAATGTGCTTGGTGTTCTCTTAGTGTTGTCTGTAGTTTGTACCTGTTATTTTTCTAGGAATTCTAGTGGTTATACGTCATTTACAGTGTTCCTTTCTAAGTACTCTTTAATAAAGTTTTAAGTGCAATGATTGACAATCTCATCTATATGATGAAAACCACTACAGAAGTGGTGCAGGGCTTGGGAAATTGTTCTGTGTTAATTGCTGTTCAAGTTTGAAGGCCTCTGCATAGATGTACGTTGAGTTCCATCCAAATAACAAGTAACATAGCTGTATTATGTCAGTCTGTGCTGCAGTCTTATTCATATGTAAGATGCTGCAGGAGTCAAGCTCAGTAGTGTCTTAGCCAGGGTGTAAGAGCAGATACATAAGGGAAAGTAAGAACTGGGGAGCATATTTAATATAATTAACTGGAAGCACAGATGCGTGTTATCCCTTGATTTAGGATTTAATCTTTATTTCACAACTGTTATCAGGATAATTGTAACATTCGTGCTATGAAGCAAATTAGAACTACTGTCAGAAAGAAGAGGGGGGAGAGAAAATAACTGAAACTGAAGGATTACAGGATGGTCATTATATTGAAAAGAGTGCTCCTAAAATGCAGAAAGTGGATTAAATGTTTCCGAATTAGAACTGTCACTGGGAGAGAATCTGTTGAATTATAAGGCTGCTCTAGCCTTCAGCACTAACAGGTTTCATTCTTCCCCCCCTCTTAAAAAAAATATTAGAACAAGAATGTTTTTTCTTCTCCAATTTCAAATAGATTTTTTAATTGAAATTTTAAAGTATTGAACTGAACTAATATAATAATCAGGAAGAAAATGTGTTCTTTCCTTATTGCCCCTCGTTGCTATTGTTGCAGTAAATAACATTTTGTAGATACATATAAGGTTTTAGTATGTGTTTAGGCATTTTTGTCCAACTAGCTAGTTTAGTAAAATTTAGAAGCTTGCTTTTCTCTGGTTTGTGTTAGACTTCAGAGTTATTCACAAATCATGCAAATGAAACCAAGTATAGAGTCCAAGTTCCTTCTAGTAAACATTAACACATTTTGCAAATTCAGCTTTTTCACATTGCATTTTCTGTGGCCTTCTTTCTATCATAGAATAATAGAATGCCAGGTTGGAAGGGAGCTTAAGGATCTTCTAGTCCAACCTTTTTAGGTAATCGGCCAGATACTGTAAAGATTTAAGCAGTTCATGACTCACATACAAGCTCTGAATCACAGGTCATTGCTGGAAGAAAGTTTGTATGTCAATACAGTGGCCACACATCTGTGTGTCTGTTGAGGTAAAGTATGAAGTGGAGACTGCAAAAGGCTGTCATAAGGGGTAGTGAATCCACCTTTTCAAATCAAGATAGTGGTTAGAACTTGATCCAGCAAACCTGGGAAAGCTACATAAGCTTCTCACATTTAGTAAAGTGGCATTTGTCCTCATTGAAGTAGGTTACATTTGTCTTTGGAACTCCTACGGAGTAGAATGGGAATGCTAAAATTTACTTAAATCACAGAATATTAGGGTTTGGAAGGGACCTCCAAAAATCGAGTGCAACCACCCTTCCAGAACAGAACCGAAACTAGTGGAACACTGAATATGCATCTTTCTTGTGAGGTGCCTGATTCTACTTGGGAGCAGCTCCCATTAACTTGTTAAGGAGTAAAGTGTTTTAATAACTAATGAAGCATCAAGTGGGAACTTCAGTGCGTAGCCCTACTTAACTGACAGCTGCCACAGCTTTGTTGATGACAGAGGTAAGAGCCTTCATGACACTCCTGCTTTCTCTCTACCCCTTTTTGTGTGTGTGTATGAAGTTGGTATTCAGCTTCACTAGCCTTAGTGATGATGGAAGCCAACATGTAAATATGGTTCATCGGCTTTTATTGGTGTGTTGTACCACTCACCTCAGCAGAGGTGTTTTTTATGTGGATAGCTGATACCTTGCTTCTTGTATGGCTCCCACGGTTGCAGTTAAGGAGTGCTGGTGGTAACAAAACCTTGTAGTTAGTGCTAGTTTGTCTATTCTTTTATGCTCTGTTAAAATACCTAGAGAGATGTATCTGAGGTATCAAACAAGCCATAAGTCATTGTTGGGACTTACGAGGTCCGGTCATGTGAAGTGTCAGAGAAAGCGTGCCTCTCTGTGTTGCTGGGCAACTTTGACAGTGCTACAGCCAAATTCTATATGCAGAGAATCAGCTCATCAATATAGCGGTTGTTGCAGTTGTTCACTTGGGCTGTCCCCATATGGCACAGTTCCAGACATACAGTCAATGAATTTCGAGCTCCCTCAAATAGATACGTATCTGCAGAGCATAGTCCCAAAAACAGGTATGTGCTGGAACATTGTCTCAAATAGTCTCTGAATAGCATGAGAAACATCAGACTATAAAAAAGGTGTGATTTATGCCTTCTCCAATTTTTCAGACTGCTGACTGCCAGCTTTCTGCAGGTTCTATGTCTTACTTCCATACACATGATGGGTTTACCTGTCTCTCCACGTCATGCCCTACGCCTTTCACACTTAGATGATTATTTTTGTGTTGCTATTCAGCTTGTGAGGATTTTAAAGTCTCCTTAGACATCTGTATATACAATGCAAACATAGGAGCCTGTTGTCTAGAGACCTAAGCAGTATATGTGTTGTGTTGATATGCAGTAAATGTGAAGTTAGGGTTGATCTTCCATATGAATTTGTGGAATTTAGTGTGTTAGAGTAATAAGACAAAAGCTAAGTGTGGACGATGCCCTGTATATGAATATGTCTGAACCACTGCAAGTTAGTTTTTCTACGAATTATTTCTGCGTTCAGCTCCACTTGAAAACATACTTCTATTAGGATATACAGCGAGCTGCTGTGCTGTTCCTGCCCTGTTTCCGTGTTTATATTTTTTTAAATAAAAGACATCCTTTTGGTAGCTAAAAAGTGCATTTAAGTGATGGAAAGAGAAATAAAACTGCCGAAAACTCTTTATTTCTACATATATCTCATTTTATGTATTTCAGAAAAATGTGAAATGAAAGCCTACCCAGGCTTTTAGCACAAAAGATTAAATCTTAACCCAGAAAAAGAATAGTGTGTTGTTTTCCCTCTCTTACTTTTCATGTGAAGGACATGTTAAATAAATGAAATACGGTTTATCTTACGATTGACTAAAAAGGCTACAAGGTTATTCTTTTCAAAAAGATGTGTACTTGAACCACTTTGGGCTTTATTTCTTCATTTTATTAAACTAGGAGAAGGATGTTTACATTCATTAATAAGCAAGAGTGATATCTCTGTTTGTCAATGGTAAGGAGGAGGTTTCAGAACACTAGCTGCTTGTTCCTGTCATACTGAGAGCATTAATGGGCACCAGCTGGGCTGTAGCTATAGCAGCTTCACCACTTCAGTCTTGCACAGCAAGAGCTGCTGTGGCAGTACTGCAGAAGGGCCTCCTGTGCAGATTTAGGAAGTATACACTTCAGTTGTTGTTCCCTGGGCAACAGAATAACTGCAGCCAGCTGGCTTTGCACCACCTGAGCTGATCAAAGAGCAAATCCTGTCAGGCACTGATACTTCAGCTCCTCCAGCTTCAATGTGAATGTCTGCAGGCAGTGATGTAGGAAGCATTGTCATTTGGGTTTCAAGGTTAAACACAGGGGAATGAAGTAGAATGACAGCAGAAAGTAAAATTAAAACATACGTTGTGTAGATACTACCATCTGATGTGTATAACTTTTGATTATAGAAAATTATTTTTTAAATACTGAATTACTAATGTGCATATAAAATGTATTTTGAAATTATACAAAAAAGAATAGATCAGCAACTGGCTTCAATGTATTATTTGGGAGAAGGATAAAACAATCAAAGGTGATGTTATCATATGTGTTTAATTGAGTAGACCATAAAAATGATTGAACACAAAGATTAAAATGTTTTGTAAAATGATATAATTAGGGAGGATTGAGAGAGCTGGATCTGGTCTCCTTTGGGTGACTGCTTCTAAGCCTCTGACAGGTCAAGGCTGCAGTTATATATTTCAGAGCACACTTGAGTGACATGATAGGTTTTATTCAGCAAGTGGTGTGAGAAGAATGAAAGGCAGAGGATTGAACAGCAGTGAACTGTAATGTTGGCTGATGTGGACCTGTATAATTGGGCTAAAAATCCCCCTGAGTCTGTTGGGTAGGGGGTGTGGCAGGTGATGGTAGTATTCTTTTATGTCCATTTAACTATTTGTATACTTTTCCCTTTATATTAAGGCAGGATCTACCTAACACTTTGCTTAAGAGGGAAGTTAATTTCTTAAGAACCCTGTTTTAAACTTTGTTATCAAATAATAAAGATTGATAATATTTTTAACCACTCCTGTTAAAATAAATTTCTTCCTTTGTTTTTCTAATGTATCTTTTTACTGTGTGTAAAAGATACTAACATTAATTTTGGATAAATGACTGTAGTAGGTGAACTGATGGCAGGCAAAACATAGGTAAGTGATAGTGCTTACTGACTTTTATCAAGATCTGAGTGTGCCTCAATGCACACAAGGAAGACAAAGGCAAACAGAGCTTGTGGCTTTATGTATGTACTCAGACCTCTCCTCTGCTGAACCTGCAGAGTATTATTCAGCATCCACACTTGTAATAAGCATTTGATTTTTATATTCCATATCTTAATTTTGGTTTCCTATTTCATATTTGTTTTAGTAATCTTTGACTGATGGAATTGTCTCCAAAGTAGTTTCAAGTGGGTTTCGTTCTGTTTCAGTTTTGTTTTTTTCTTGTTGTTGTGTGGGATTTTTCTTTGGGTTTTTTGGGTTTATTTGTTAAAACTCAAACTGTCAAGCATTGAAGTAAAAGTTTCTTTCTCTAGCTTTCTTCCAAAAAAACATATTTGGGGAAGGGAGAATATCATTAAAGGGATTCTATAATTCTAAGCTGCTTCAGGGGAAGTTTAGATTGGAGATAAATGAAAGATTCTTTGCTGAGAGGGTGGTTGGTCACTTGGACGGGGTCCCCGAGGAAGCGGTCATGGCAGCAAGGCTGTCAGAGTTCATTGAGCATCTGGACAACACTTTTAGTCATATGGTTTAGTGGTACACAGTTCTGTGAGGAGCAGGGAGTTAGACTTGGTGACCCTTATAGGTCCCTTGCAACTTGAGATATTCTATGATTCAGTGTGAGAAAACAATGAAATTACAGAGTTGTTTTATATTGGAAAATCATGTACTGCTCCAACGTAACAAATGTGGCTTTTTGTTCTTAGTAATATAAAACCAAGTAGAGATCTAAGTGACACCACTTCCTCTCTGCACTGACAAACTAGACTTCATGTATGTTGTGCATCTATTCTGATTTATTACATCAGTCATCTAGCTATTGGTTGGTTTCCTGGTGTGTTTACTGGGGTTACATGCTGTGTCCTTTTTAATGCTGTTATTTATTAAAGAGAATAAAATGTATTTTTTAAGAAGTATGTTCAGTTGAATTTTTTGTAGTTTTGCTGTCCGTGGCATTTTGTGAAGGAATCCTTATAATAATTCTGAAGTCCTTAAAATTGTAGGTTCTTCTCTCTAAATCTGGCAATGTGATGGCTCACTTCTTCCATTATGTAAGTCTTAACCTGTAAGAATTGCTGAAGCAAAACCAAGGGTTGTGTGAGCACACAGGCAAACCCTCCTAACTTAAAAATCTGCAAATTCATTAACAATTATTTTCCGCAAGGCAGGCATCCCTTTCAGTGTCCTGAGCAAATGCTTTTTATCTGGAATCAGCGGTATGTGTTCTTAGATACATATTTTTCTTTTTTTATCTAGTTTCAAAAGCATTGTATTTTTTAAATAGTTGTTAAGAAATGTCTGCTGTCTTCTGCGTTCCAGCAGCAACAGTACAGTGATTGAATCTGTTGTGTATGACATAATGCGATAAAGGAGTAATAAGTTTTTGAAGTTAAAGTTGCATATGTATTTCTTTTCAAGCTCTCATTAATAGCTTCCTTTTATGTTTACCTTTCAGGCAGATTTTATTTTTTTTTTTCCTAGGCTTATTTCTTTCTTAGAGGCTATTACTAGAAGTTGGAGCAGATCTCCAAGGGGAACAGTGTTTGGAGGAAGATAAACAGGGTGCTTCATCCGTCTACTACTTCTACTTTTTTCTGAGTTGAAACAGCTGGTAGTGGAAAGCTGAAAATTGTCATGGAAATAGCCCTCATTGAGAAGTCCTTTTGAGTGCTGCAGTGAAAATTGGTATTGATTTGACCAAGTTGTGACCCTTTGCAAATTGCACGCTCTGCATGCAGAGAGTTTTCTCACTTGCTCGACTTGTAAAGTAGGCATCTAAAGACAGCCTCACGCTCTGTAGCTGTGGTTATCTCTCTTAGGCTTTCACTGAACTTGCCAAAGTTTCTTTCCTGCGGTTGGTTACTGCACCCTCATTGCTGCCAGCATAGTTTGTAGTTGCTTCCTAAATCACTGCTGTCAAAATGGGATTATTTCCTTATTCCTTAAATTCTTGTTTCTAAGCCTAGGTAGATGAAGCTCTGTAGAGTCACTCTAGCAGATGGTGTTTTCTGCCCAGGAAATAGTATTGGTGAACCCGGGGAAGCAATGCCTAGCTGGGGATTGTTGCAGTTGGAACAGTATATCTAAGTCCATCCTTAGGTAAACTTAGCAAAAGGCCTACTGAAGATGCACAATGGATTAGATGAGAGATTTCTCTTGAATGAGGAGGAACAAATGTGACAAAAGATTAAACAGTTCATTGTCTCATTCCTGGATCATTTTATGTGAACAGTGCTTTAGGAATACAGTAGGACTTCCTTCTGCCATCGTTTCATTTGTTCTCTATGATAGTGTAATTTTCAAGTTCACAGGACAGTTTCAATGGTACTTAGTTAAACCCACTAACAGTTTTATTAATATGCTCAGTGGTAAGTCTACAACAGAAACTGTCTTAAACTTACTCATTCTGTTCTGCATTAGTGTTGTGACATAAATAAAAATTCTGGTTTCAGTATAAGGTAGGGATGGAAAAGTAGGTTCCAACTATGTAAATACCTTTAAGAAAGGTGTAGAAGCATGACTTAAATAGACACTGTTGGTTTTGTGTTTTTTTTTTTCTTTTACAGAATAACCACTATTTTCATTTAAGTATTAATTTTTTATTGGCCTTCTAACATTTTTAAGAAATAATACGAGAGGTGGTAGATAAAATCATTGTCATTGTATATGTGAAGAAGAGTGATGCGAAGATAATAAAATAAGGGAAAATCTGGAGTTTCTCTTTGCCTTTAGGTATTCTAGGTAAGCAATGGCACTACAGAGTTGGTAATGAAAGTACTTAGTAATACTGGGTTTTCAAATTTTAATATTATCACTTGGGAAATAAGGCTATATAGGGAATTCCACAAATAGTGTGTGCTGCCAGTGAGCTGGAAAGTGATCTGTTATTTTCTGTAAGCATCTTCAAACCCAGCTGAAAGTAGAGGATAATGTCCCTGCTGAGTGTTGAGGGTTCTTCCATGTGATGGATTTTAGTGTTGTCACTTTCTGATGCGCAACTAATTTTTTCCTTCAGCACTAGTCCCGATGAAGTAAAACAGTCATGGAATGGCACAGAATTCTGCACGTGAAATTCTATGCCACCTTGCACTTCAGGCCCTTTTACTGTTACCAGTTGTTTACAGGAATATCCATGTTATAAGAGGAAGTGGAGGTAATAAGCTTATTTTTTACCTGTATGATGATAATGTGAGAAGAAGCTTTTATTAAATATAAAAATGTAATTAATGTAGTCACAAGAAGGAAGTAAATTTTTTCTATTTATACCAAAAAGAAATGACAGCTACCTCACTAAGCTGTTCTTAATGTTAATTAAAAATAGATTAATTACTATTTCTGTAAATATGGATGAAAGAAAATAACAGCTAATGCCACTCTTTGACTGTGTTTTTGGGATCCGTAGTAAGTTTGATAGGTATGGTTAATTTTAGAATTGTCTTTTAAAGAAATCTGCTATTATAGAAGATTTGAGCAAATTTTTGATAAAATAATATTAAAAATTTGCCTAACAAACTTCATAATAACAGCCATTAATACAAAAGTCTACTCCAGTCAAATTACATTTCAAAAAATCAGCTTCTCTTATGTTCTGGAAGAGCACATGGCATCCAATACACATTACAATATCCCAGCAGATGAACAGCTTTCCATAGAGAATGCTGTATGCTGCGCTGCACAGAATGACATAGGTCTGCAAAACTTGGAAATATGGAACTTTTTTTCACTACTCAATCAAATCTCTTCTGCCTGAAGTATCAAGGTACATAATCCTTAGCAGCATCTGTAGTAATAATTTGAAAACAAATATAAAATCTCTGTAGAGTTGCTGCACAGATTAAAAGTACAAGCAGATTCATTTCATTGGTGGTAATTTTCAAAATGCCAAAGTGTTATAGAAGCCTGGGTCACTTGAAATTTCTAGGGGATGCATACTTTCTTTTCTTTCTTCAGCTCTCCTCAGTCTTCAAACCAGTGCTTGTTTAGTTGTTTTAGGATTTCCAATCTGGAAATCTGATTGTCCAAGAAACATTCTTTTTAAAAAAGTTATTAATGGGAAAACACTATCAGAATTTAAAAATATTCCAGTTTATATAAGAAGCTAAAATAGCTTTTCAAGGCTGTCTTGATTTTTGATTCTGTGCTGAGAGGAATAGTGGTTTGAGAAACCTGTAGTTTGTTTTCTATTATTTGCTTTTGTAGTTCTCTGTATAGATCTTGGTGATAGTGGAAATGCTCACACTTGATATGCATATTATGGGTTTTTTTATTGAATGTATGACAGAATACTATCAAGGTGATACATTTGATGTATTTCTCCTTCTTAAACTATATTGCACTTTCAGTTTAGGTTATTTATTGTTTGTATGATGTACAGGGCATGCTGTGTGTTGCTGCTGCTTCCTCCTCTTCATTCAGGGGCATGTGGATTTAGAGTATTTAGGTTTGGATCAAATTATTTGGAAATAGCTCTTCAGTTAGCATGCCCTACAATTAGTAAATGTTCAAGTAAGTGTTAGTAAATAAGGGATTATCCATCATCTTTAGATGTATGGTCTTCTGATACTGTTTTCATCTTGTACATGCCAAATTACTGTAGAAAAGTTATGTGCATCATAGATACATTTTGTATTTAGCACAATGAATAGAATACCCAGTGCTTGTGTTCTGAATTCTGTGCTTCAATTTAAAGTCCTCTTCCTCCTCTCTCCTCACAGAAATGGCCTTTTACTGTTACTGTTTTGACCTATTTACCTAAGGTTTTTATTTAATATGGCTACTTTTTAAAGACATCTGCATTTTGGGCTTGCTTGCTACGTATGACTATACATAATTTGCCTTTTGTCCTGTTTTCTCTTGTTTGGGTGCCTTTTTTGCATGTAGAACATCCAGACTGACATTCTTTAATAGACTCCCCCCCCCCCCCCCCCCCCCCCCCCCCCCATTACATAATTTTTACCTAAGAAGGCTTTTTTTCAGAGTTACCATCCTTCCTCTGGAAAACACGCTTATTACAATTGGTCCCATTTTCCTTTTCACTGGTCTAAGTTGATCACATCTGCTCATGGCTCTGTAATCAGGCACCCTGCACTAAAATCAGCTAAAATGTACGTGGAGACAGAACTGTGAGAAAGGCATGCAAAATGACCTCAGAACAGAAAGCATGTCGTTCATTGCTGGCCTTACCATTTACCACATCATCCAGCAGGCAGCCACCCCCTTGCTGTTACCTGACCTGGTTGTGGCTGGGTTCTGTTACTGCTGTAGTGCATCATACTGACTTATTTGTCTTCTGTGAACCCTGGACCAGCAGTTGGAACAACGTGAACATATGCAATGCTGCTCTGGTCTCCTCCCATTTTGCACTGCTACAAATTGCTATATTGGATGATGGGCAATGCCATATGTGCGTAGACCATATGGTATTTTCTCCTCAATCTACAGTTGGCTTGTTCCTCATGCATTGTAATATTTTGCTAAATGTGTCTTAAGTTCAATTTGTCTTTTGGAAGCTGTTTTTATGTGCTAGAATTAGAGGATGTACTTACATGGAAATCTTAATTTTGTAATAAACAATTACTGGTAGTAAAGAACACAACATAATGCTATAGATTCAACTGAAGATAGCCCTGAAAAGGAAAAGGTTAAAATGATGTCTAAATCTTTATTGTTAATGAATTGAGCAGTGTAACTCGTGGGTCATTTTCATTAACATCAATATGGGGAATGAAGCTTAGAAAACTTGCCTCCTGAAGAGTTATATTTTCATGAGCACTAAATTTTGCCTTTGAACAGGGAGAAGCACATTAAATGCATGCTAATTATGAGTTTTGCAGCAACTTGACTGCTTACTCGAGGTCTGTGTCTGTATCTACATTCTGCATTCTTTGAATTCATCTTGGTATAATATTTTTAAATATTTTAAACAGCAGATGTGCATTGCTTATAGATTTGTGTAAATGTTGATGCCCTGTATACAAAATATGTCTCCCATACAATGATCTGTTGACATTATTCTCTATTGCTTAGCTTCAGACACTAAAGTCATGACATGTGCTGCTGTTTGGAGGATGCCGAAGGAATTGGAATCAGGCAGTCATGAATCCCCTGATGATTCATCAAGCAACACTCAAACCCTGGAGCTACTCTGTCACCTTGACAACACAGCCCATGGCAATATGGCCTGGTAGGATTCTGCATATTTTATACTCCTAGAAAAAAGCCTAAAGGATAGACCTGTGCTATTAGTTTTGTGCAGATTTACATTGTAGAAGCTAGGCTATACACTTTAAAACTATTAACTCTTTAAAAAAAAAAAAAAAAAAAGATACAAATTGGGTTTTTAGTCCCAGATGTTTTATAGATTAAAAACATTTATTTTAGTCCTACAAACACATATGGAGTAACAGCCTGTGTACTGTTTTAATGTTTTTCTCCCCACCTGCCCCCATCTAAAACCTTTGTTGCACAAAGGTATCATACTTAGCATTCAGTTTTTTATGGAATATAAATTTGATGTTGCACTTTGGTCCTTGTTGTTTCAGTCTTCACTAACTGATTTGACATAAATGCAAGTAATTTATGGCATGATAAGGCTGAGAATTCATTCTGTTATATGGTGTCTGTTTAGCTACTTTTTTGTGTTGCCTAAGAAAAGGCAAGGAGAGCTGCATTACTGCAGAAGGTATTACAGAGGTTTGTTTCCCTTTCCTTTCTGTTAATTAAAAGAAAGTTAAATTTGTCTATTGTGTATTTGCAAGTTCTTTCCTTTATGGGTATGTATATGACATGTTCCCACTGCTTCCCAAACACATGCAGGGCAAAGAAATGTCAATATGCTCAGTCCATAATTTACAAACTACAATGTTGTTTGACATAATTTTGGGACCACCTGACCTTCTTCCATGGGTAGGAAAGGTTGAAACCACAAGAATATGGTCTGCTCTAGTCCCAGGAATGCCTGTCTGTCAGAAAGAGTACTGTGTAGGAGGTGATCGTGCAAGCTGTACAGTCCCTTTCACAATTATTAGAGAATTTTAAGAAAAAAATGTGGAATAACAGAGCAGATTTTTGTAAACGAAATATGACAACTCTGAACTGTAACTGAACAAGGATAATGCAACATCAGTGTCAGATATTGCTGTAAGGGTCTTACAAGAGAGTAAGAAGGGCGTCTTTGGATTCTGTATTCAGACACCTGCTGTGTAAGGTATCCATCATAATCTCATCAAAGATAAATATTCTGGTACAAGTAATTTTAAATTATATCAAAATGAACAATACTTAAAATCAGTCTGTTTCTCTTCAAAATCTGGCTTCATAAAAATTACTATTCAATAGCTAGTTAGTAAGAAAAAAGAAGTAGACATTAAAAATGATAGTTAATTCAGTTAATTTTTAATTTTCATACATTGTCCAGTAAGTTTCAAGCATCCATTTCTAGCCACTGATTTCTAGTTTGAGCCTTGTAGATTAAATTTCAATGAAAAAAACCCCAGAATTAAATAGAAGGTAATATTTATTAGATGTTCTTGGACAAGACTGGACATATCAGTGTATTCAAAAGCATGTTCTCTAGGCTTCTTTTTCCTAAAATCTCAGTTTCCTGAATATTATATTTCTTCATAGCAGTGTCTCTGAATTCTTTGCTACTCATTTTCATATGAATAGTTCTCTTTATAACTCTTTGATTAAACAATTGCCTTTTTATTGTTGAAACCTTTTGATAATTAGTTTCATGTATTTATTTTTTTGTTTGTTTTAATATTCACCTTTTACTCCTAAAGTTTTGTACTTTTTGTCTTGGAATTCTCCATAATCTGTTTCTTTCTGATGCTGGGATGCTATCAGAGGAGAAAATCATGAGAGGAGAAATAGGGGGCATATCAGTGTTTTATATTGGGATGTGAATTTCTGAATCAGTTTTTTCCTCTTTATAGAGCTTGGAGCAAGTTGATGTGCAATTTTCTGTCTCCTGTCATCTGACTTTGTTCAGTACTAGTGCTCATGAATTCCTGCTACCATTTAATACCCATTATCTTAAGTATGTGTGTATATGTACATGTAAAGATTGAAAATGTCTTACAGAGAGATAAAAGATATAAACAAAATACTTGACATTAGTACCCCTGACATCATCTCAGGAAACACAGCCGAGTTAAGAGACTCTTGTTCTAGGGCAGGCTTTTCCATCTCAGCCTCAATCATGGTGCAAACAGCCCACACAAATGAGTAAAATAAAAGTTCTATGCCAAATATGTGTCACTGAACAGGCCATGTCCCACTGAGTGGTGTGTTGACTGTGAATAGTAACTTTAAATATTCTTTCTTATTAGACATTTCAGATGTTTAGAAAAATAAGAAACTACTTGAGACGCTTAGGGTACAATTGTTGTTAGAACCAACCATAAATCAGAAAAGCCGTTTCCTTTGCAGTGTAAATACTTGTCAGACTTCAATCTAAGACTAATATGCTGGTTTACACAATTGCTTTGTATGAGATAAGCAGTGGTCTGGCGTTACAGACTTGCAATAAGAAGGGTAACACTTACTTCTGGTTTTGTCATTTGTCTTGCCATTAGAGCACAATCGTATTCATTTTACTTGCAAAACAATGGCAGACCACATGCACTTTAAGGAGGTTATTGAATCCACAGAACACAGCAGTGCAGTGTATCACAAACCCTACCCTCATTCAGGGTGGAAAAGTTTTAACTCTTGTTAGATTTTGAAATTGCACATTCTAGATTTGATCGACTTAATTTTTTTCAAGTTAACCTTGAAAATTAGTCAGAATGCATTCTTCAAATAAATAATGAAGACTAAAAAGCATAAACTAGGCTTTCATCACACCTTCATATGCTGGGCAGAGAAAGTGCTGTAGTTGACCACAGAGTTTAGAGATGCAGTGTGTAATGTTGATCTCTGCCTCTCTGGCTCTTAGTGTGAACTTCTGTAATTCTAGATAGTACTTCACAGGGAGATATTTTATGTGTCTCAGCACCCATAGCACAGGTGCATCACAACATTTATGGATCTGGATTGCAGATAGTAAGTAATTGAGATTTGACTGTAATTTAAAGGAAAAGTAAAAAGCAAAGCTGTCTTGAAAATGCAACTGATTATGAACTCTGTCATCACTGCCTACCTCAGGGCTTTACTTGTACTTTTGTTAATATTTTCCCTGCTCTGCTTTATTTCTTATCTTCTTTTCATTAAAGTTTATCTTCATGTATTGTTTTTCTTTTCCATTAAGAAAACCTGATAGTTGAAAAATTATTTCTCAGTTTTTTCAGTTTCTAGTATCATGTACTAGAGAAAGTAAGGGGAGATACTTTTCCAGGTCTGGTGTGTCAAGTATTGGTTTTACTCAGTTGTTACTGGCATTAAGAAGAACCAATCCTGTATTTTCTTACCTTTATCTCATCTCCTTTATGGATTCTATGCTCAAATACGCCTAAAATTCCTTACTAAAAACAAGCAGGGACATACTAAATACCAGTTCTCATCTGTGAATCAAGATCAAAATAGCATTTCCAATTGATTGTGACTAAAATCTTAAAATTTCCTCACATGTGTCTGAATACTGTGCTGCTTCTGCTCAAGATCTTCTGAAATAATTGTCTAGTCTTTACAGAACCTTTAACAAAAATCTGATTTCCAAGACATTACAGGCAAGTGAAAAAGAAGTGGGCTTTTCTACAGGTCTATTTTGTTTGGATTGCATGAGTTAATGTCTTTAAAAATTAAGCATAACTATTTGCTTTCAGTTACTGAGATTGTCTACTGCATCTAAGCTTTGAATCTGGGACCCATCAGAGTTTTCACTCAAATTCTTGTATAACATAGATAAATTCAGAAAATTAAGCAGATGCTTAAATTAGGCAAACAAACAGGCCTATTAATTGCTCTCTTTGGTTTAAGCTGAAGACTTTTTTATACTTTGTGTACATCCTTCTGTGAGCCAAAATGCAAAGATTTCAAGTGCAAAATTCTCAAGTGAATTAATTCCAGAGTGAAAACCTCAAGATACGTGCAAATATTGCCACATCTAAGAGAAAATGGAGAGGAAGAGAAATTGCAATTTTCTTTAGAAGTTGCAAATGTTCCAAAAACTCAGGGATGTTTATCACTAAATATTAAACTAGAGTTTTGAATTCACAAATGCGGAAGTTGTTATAAATGAGCTATGTCTACTGACTTTTTTTTTTTTTTAAGGAATTTTTTTTTTTTGGTATTTCATCTAAGGTATACAAATAGAGTACTGACAAGTATCATCTCTTCTTTTGCTGTGTGATTACATAGTATGGAGCAACGTCATTAAGGTCTATTTTCTATGAAAGTACAGTACAAATTTGCTGTAACAGTCCTTTCAGGTTGAATTAAAGTTTATTTAAGATACATAAGACACTGCATAACATATCATTGCGTTAATTTACAAAGTCACCTGATGAAAGTTACCCACATTTGCAATTGCTACCCTGAAGACAGGTAGGTGCATTCTGGAAATGAGGTCCAGAAGTTTTTTACTTAATCTTCTTGGCCTTTAAAATAGTATGTAAAAAAATACCCCAAGCATCCTAAACGTTGTCTCAAGGAAAAAAGCCAAGAAGTAAGAGAATCTGAGACTCAAAAGAAAAGTGAAAATGGTGTTTTTAGTAACCATTACACTTCCACATTGCATTAAGGTGCCACTTAGGTTTCCTGTCGTGATGATGGTAATCCTGTAGACATCAGAAAATAGATGTTAAAATTCTGCCTTAGTGTTTTATTAAAAAAAAACAGCAAAACAATTAAAAACTTTTAAATTTTTTCTATCTAACTAATTTAAATCTGAAAGTGACACCTTGTAGTAGGATCATATGGTCTTTACTATATGGTCTGTTAACTGATATATATGCTGATATATATGCTTTACAGCAATGGTATGTAGTAAATGCAGTCATAACTTTTTTTATATGGAAAATCTTATCTTAACACTTAATACTATATTGTCCCGGTAGTAGAAATATAATTGTGAGGAAGGATATCCATCTGATATAGAGTTTCCTTTCATAGGGTCAGGAGAGCCAGTTGCGTGGACTGGCATATAAACTGAACTCCAGAGGTTTTTTGGTTTTTTTGTTTTGTAACATGCCGAGCTGATACTAATTGTATGGTAGGCCTTTCAGTTTCTTCACATAATGCACAAAATTTCAGCACTATCAGAAGATACATAGTGGTGAAGCTGATTAATTTCAAACAGAATAAAAAATTATCAGCATTTAAGATTGATGTATACACACCTGGTTTGTTCCACATTTACATTCTTCATCAGAGACTTCTGATGCGAAAAAGATGAAGTATAGAGAGTTTTTTTGGAAAAACTTATATGACGAGTGCATTTTTTATCTTAATAAATTAGTCTTTATCAATAGTACTCTCGCCAAAGCAAACCAGTGCTGCTGTTTCCAGTGTAATGGAAATCACGAGAAGTGGGGAAGCCATGAGTTTTGTACCCTGATGTTATTAATACTGTATTTAAAAGCACTTAAAAGAGTATGAAATCTGTTGTATGTATGTGATAATTTGTCAGTTACTCAGGTTGGATAGAGAAAATAGACAAAAATTATAATAGTACTGAGACTTTTTAGGAAGGACAGGCCTGGATCATGAGAGTTCTCTCTGTGAGAGATCTGCTGGAGTTCATGGTGCCCTACCTGGGGATGGATGATGAGCCAAATGAGAGCTTGTGAGTAAGGAATAAAGAGCAGATCATTACTGATGGCACAGTAATGGGTGTCTCCTGTAGGCTACCTCTTCAGGAAGAACAAGTAGATAATGAATTACAGAATACCAGGTTGATAGGGACCTCAAGGATCATCTGTTTCAACCTTTCTTGGCAAAAGCACAGTCTAGATAAGATGGCCTAGCACCCTGGTCAGCTGGATCTTAAGTGTGTGATGTTAGGGAAACCACCAGTTCTCTGAAGAGATTATTCCAATGGCTGTTCTCAATGTGAAAAATTTTCTTCTTGTATCCAGTTGGAATCTACCCAGGAGGAACTTGTACCCATTGCACTTCATCTTTACCATGTGATTCCTTGTCACGTGAGGCTTTCTACAAACAGCTAGAAGTAGCCTTATATTTGCAAGGCCTGGCCCTCGTGGGGGACTTTAATTACATGGGTATCTGCTGGAGGGCCAGCACAGCAGGGCAAGAGCAGTCCAGGCAGTTCCTGGGGAGAATCAATAACCACTTACCTGAGTAACAGAGGAGCCAATGAGGAGAGATGCTCTTCTGGCCCTCACACTTAGAAAGAAGGAAGACATGGTTGTGAATGTGTAAGTCAAAGGCAGCCTTGACTGCAGTAAACATGAGATGGTGGAGTTCAAGATCCTGAGAGGAGGGAGAAGGGTAAAAATGAAGCTTACAGCCCTTGACTTCAGGAGAGCAGACTTTGGCCTACTCAGGTATCTGCTCGGGTGAGTCCCATGTGATAGGGTGCTAGAGGGTAGAGAAGTCCAAGAAAGCTGCTTAATACTCAAGGATCACTTCCTCCAAGCTTAAGAACTTTTTCTCAGCAGTCTCTTAGCCAAAAGGGCACCTTTTATTTTAAAATAAACTCAACTGTCAGTTTTTTCGGGAAGCTATGGTTCTTGTTTTACTGGGTCTTGAGAAGTCTGTTGCCAAAATCTATCTCCGTGACTGAGAATTATGAGGCACAGCTTAATTTACATATGCTTTCACCAGCACAGACTTCAATGTGCTACAAAATAGTCAAAACTGTTTTCCATTAATGTGGCCACTCTGTAGAGCACTTGGATAAGGAGTAAGAATTGTGGGTTCCACATTGTCCTCAGTCTAATCTCTTTACTCTTAGAGTAATGCCCTAATTGCCAGATTAGCAGAGTCACCTTTAAATTTGAATAGTTCTGCTGCAAAGAAGACAGACTATTTGGGTTCATGACAGAAAGTTTTCTGATGGGCTACAAGGTGGCTGCAGGATGTTCTGTGGAGTTACCAAGTGTTTGGGTGTTTTCCATTTTGTAGTGAACATGTTCAGTCTAGCAAAACTTTTCCACTTATACAAATAGATGGTTGTCTCTTCTGTAGTTATGGTGAAGCAGTAGGTAATGCTTGTTTTGTCCAACACATTATGGCTGACTGGAGTTCACATCTATTAAAACATTAGCATGTTGCTTTATTCTTATTTAATCTATAATTGAGAACTTTGAATTGTTAATTTGTAAATTTTGAGAACGTTAATAAATGATGGTGTTAACTATCTTGTCAGCATAAAACACAGGTAATCGTCCTTCCATGTGTGTATTTGAGTGAATATGTTAAATTATCTTTTTTCTTTACTAGGAAAATGTTCTCTGTAAGTTTTAATTTTTTTAACAAAAGCTACTAGCTAAAAGCTAATTTGAAGCATCAGGAGTCAGATGATAACAAAATTGGGTAAAAGACAACAAATATATTTGCTTCTCTGGTGTTTATAGATTCTCTAAAGAGCAGCAGTGAAGTTGACACTCTGTTTCTGAGTGGCAGCTGTAAATTTGGCAATTATCTTGTCCGTTTCCAAAAACTGTAAGCATCAGCAACTGTTGGCACACTCAGGAAAATGGTGTTGCCTGGTTTATCTATTTTCCTATTTCAAGATTATCACAACCTCTCCTGTGTCTGAAAATTGTTCTAAATGAAAACTTCAGTATTTCTAACATTTATAATTTTGAAAGCCAGTGTTTATCACTTGCTGGTATGTTTTTCCCACTTCTGCATGTTATTTCATGCTTAACTTTCAGTCATGACTACAGAATACAGCTGAAAGAGTGATTTGAGTACACCTTTGCTTAGATTATAAAATCTGAATTTTCACTACAACCACATCCATAAAACAATAAACTTTCATAAAAGACAAATTAAATAGAAGGAAAATGGGCATCTCACAAGGACAGAGTGAATGTGGAGAGACCTTTTCATTTGAAGGTATGTCAGCTGGGTTATAATTGGCTCTAATTAGCACAATGTTTTCAGCTATAAAAAGTCTGTATCTTGAAGCTGAGTGACACTCAAAGATATGAAATTTCTTCTTATGTTTGAAAACAACAAATAAAGTGCTTCAAATCCAGCTTTTACTGAACTCAGAGTTCAATGATCAGTGCAGGACAGGGCCAAATACATCAACAGGCATAAAGAATGTTTCTCTCTGGCTGGAAGAGCTCTTTAAGAGTTAATTGGTCAAACCACATTCCGTTGTCTGTAATTAAAAATATATCTACACCAAATGCCAGTTATACTTACAGTAATATGTAAGAAGACTTATAGACTTAAAATAAACAAATGTGATCAGAATCAGCTTGAAGATTGCTTAGTTACCCATTTAGTTGTGTGATGATGTGGTTGTTTCTAATTTCACTTTGGAAAACAGGATTGTTTATTTTCCTTGTGTTTTATACCGTAAGATTAGATGGAGTTCCATGACTTAGACCTGGGGCCAGCCAGGTCATGCCCACTGTCTTAGGAAGTAGGAGTAATGCAAAATTTGGGATAAAATAGGAGCATGCACAGTGTGCAGCACCAAGTTAGGAAATAATTAGTGGCTGCCTAATGTTGGGCTGACTTATCCAAGGGTGCATCTACTCATGCAACCTTCTTTTATCTCTTCAATCCAGATAATGAATTGATTAATGAAAAAGCTGAACAAACTAGAAAAGTGTGTGTCTGGAGATTTGACTCTTGACAAACTTCAAGAGTTATTTCTTCATCTATGCACCAAGGAGAAGAACAGCATATCAAATGCCTTTGAGTAACTTAAGTTTTTGTCTAGAGATAGCACGAAGTTTCTCCATGTCACTATTGATGCTAAGCTGTGATCTCTGTCTCAGCTATATTTTGTCACTAAGACATAACTGGGAGGTTGCACAACATTTCAAATAAAATGTTGGGTATGAAAATCTATTCTCATCAAATAAGTATTATTCTTTTAATTTTACTGTTAACTCAAAAAAAATTTCTTAGGGTTATAGTGCATGTACTTAGCTGTGCTGCCCATACTGGCTGGCGTGAATATGCTGCTTCTCACAGGCAGAACTAGAGATCAGGACTGATTTCTTGCATTCCTTCACAGAGCAACAAAACTGGTGGATCACAGATAAAAAGTACATGTTAATTGAGTCACGATGACAGCTGCTGAACTAGAAGAGGTTTGCATCAAAGCTTACAATTACAAGGCTTACAATTTTTGGTGCACCTTCAAAAAAGATGCACAACGTTACTTATTGAGACCTTTGAGGTTTCAAGCTAAGGCGCTCAAGTGTACATCAAGGACTGATTCTTTTCTATGTATGTATGCAGAATCACTTCTACAATTACTTACCTCTGTTTTGCATTATTGTTGTGTGATCCAATATGCAGAATGGATGACAAATGGAGTGAGGATTTAGAGAAGTTCCCTTTTTACAGTTAGGCTAGCATCTGGGGAAGCTGGGTGGCATTTCTTTTTCTGACAGATTTGGAGGGGACAGCACATAAGAGAGAGAATGTAACGTGAACGTTAGCATGGACTAAAAGATTACACAAGCAAGTCTGAGTTTTGTATCACATAGCTTTTAAGTAACCAATGCTGCAATAATGTTAATCAAGTATGTGTAAAAACGTCTGGATTGCTAGTTAAAGGTAGATTTTGCATTTAAAATACATTATGTATTTCAACTGAAGAAAACCATAAGGAATATGGTTTCGTGTGTTTTGTGATAGGTTAGAATCACTGAGTTAAAATGGCTAGAGAGTGCAAATTCTGACTAGTTTTAATATTAAGCTGTGGTTTTTTCGTTTTCTGCTTCTGTTTTACAGTGTTATGTGGGAACCAATGGGAGATGGTAAAAAGATTATTTCACTGGCTGATAATAACATATTATTGTGGGATTTGCAGGAAAGTTCAGCCAAAGCTGTGGTAAGATTTTTTTTATATTTTTTTAAAAACAAATCATGATAGATTGAATATAGTACAAACAATTACATTCACTAGCCTGGAATTTACTAATTTTTGGGCTACTCAGAAATATCGCCTTTAATGCTGGTGGGGAAAATTAAATACCCTATCAGTTGTCTTGAATACAAGTGTTTTAAAGAAGGCAACTTGGTATTTTTGTATCAGTTGCTAGTGGTTATTTTGTCTTTTTCTAGAGCTGCCTGTGCTTTCCTACTGGATTTAAAGTAAATAATCCAAAGTAAAGCAATGCTAATTTGATAAATGTAGATGAGAAAAAAAATTGTAATAACCTTTGGCTTTACTGATTGAATTTAGATAATAGTATATTAATTCATGTTGCTTAATACCATGCAGCCCTCTGTTTAGTTTATACTCCTTGTTGCATGTGTAAGTATAATATAAATTTCTCTATTTACTGTGCACTGCTTTGAGCTCTCAGTATTAATTTAATCTAGTACCATACTTTCCATTCAGATTATTTTGCTCATTGTTAAAACTTTCTTATTCAGGAACATATATAAAAATATGTCATTGGCATAGATTTGTTTGATTACGTTACCTCTTATAGATAAACAAAGAAGTCTGTTTATTTCAGTATAATGACATAGATTGTATATAGAAAACTTCAGATGTTTCTTTATAGAGTCATTCAGGTCAGTATCTGTCCTAAAAATAGTAAACAATTATGTTAAGGACATTATTATTCAGATGATCACTTGTCACTTCTTGAATTAAATCCTCATTGTTCAGGGTTAGTTTCTTTTCTTGAATGCTACAGAATCAGATTTTTCAACTGGCAGTTGCTTAAAGAGTCAACACATGTCTGTAAACTCTTCCCTGTTGTACCATCCAACTGTACACAAATAGATGATTTCTTGGATTATTATTATTTTGCATAGTATCAATGTAATGTGATGTAGTTTAATATTTTGTTCGTAATAAAGCCCTTGGGGTTCCTTCACTTCCAAGGCTTCTTCAAAGTAGGTTTGTTTTGTTTTGTTTTTATCAAATTGATATTGACAGGCTCTAGGAGCCTGTCTGTAGCTTTGTATCCACTGGATTTGCATTATTCCTCCATTAGTCAGTATTTCTTTTCTAATGCCTGCATAACACATTGGCTTCTCAGGCTTCTGCACAAGCAATTTTGAGTTACTCTTAAACAAATATTTGCTTCATCACTGAATCAGTGATCACTCTTAAAGTGAAGTTTAATAGTGAATGTTCATGAAATCTCAACTCAGTAATCTTGTCTCTATGCAGCCAGGTGGGTCTCTTCTAAAATGACTGGTATTGTTGCATTCCTGTTCAATTTTTGTCTGCAACAAGTATGTCTCAAACATGTGGATGGGTTCCTGAGTTAAGCAGACTACAGCCGAATAAGACTCTGAGAAAACCATGAGCATCACTTTAAAATGCCTACTGTAGACTTTCTAATAATTAAAATGATGACAATGTAAAGTGCAGTATCATAGGCTTTTTTCAGGCCTAGTTTCAACTGCTGTGTCTTTCTGAAATCTTTGAAGATTACGTCCTTCCTAAGAGATTAACTCCCTGTCAGAATCCATAGAAGGCTGGAGAACAAAAATTTTTATTCTGTAGCAGTTTTATATTTACAAAAATGACACAGGACTGACAGTTACAGGAAGTGATGAGAAAGAAAATAAGAAATATTTCATTATTGAGATAAGTTTCTGTTTAAAGAAACAATCAAAACCAAACAAAAAACTGTAACTCCACCCCATCTTTAATGCTGTCATGTTTGGAATGTAGGAGACAAATCTATGAGTACAAGTTGATTAGTAATAGGTAGCATTGGTAGTGGTAAGCAATAAATATGTTTTCCATTTGGTTATCACTGTGTACAAGAAGTGTTTAGCCAATAAGCTGCTGGTGAACTAGTGATCTCTTTCTGTGTATATCCTGTTTATAATGGATTGTTGAATCAAAAATATGTTAAACCCTAAAAAGCACGTCTTGTATTTTAATGCTTTTTGATCAGAGTGTAAAAACACCCTTTTCTGGGATATTAATAAAGAGGACCTTTTCATCTTTGAAAAAGTAAATGTAAAACTCAGTTGTATTATTGGTGAAAAACTGAAAATACGTGTCTTGAAGATTTTCCATAGGCCAACATCTCTGTTTGCTTACTGATCAAAACTGTACAGACTTTTAATTGGTGCATCTCTTCTCTCTGCCTGGGAGTTACAAGTCACATTGTTTAATTAGAATTAGCCTGAAGAATTTTAGGATTCATGATATATTCAGACCTTTATTACTTTGTAATAAAATTACTGGTTTATTCATTCCCTGAAATAGCTGGTCAACCTGTCATAGGAAGCATTTACTACCCATAACTTCTATACAGTACTGTGGGTTTGTTTCTTGCCTTTTCAATGTATTTTGACCAGTTCTTAAAGAGTTGGCGCTGGGATCAATTTTGTTTAATGTTCTCCTTAACAGTAGCATGGAACCATTATGAAAATTATTGATAACAAACTTGGAACGCATCATCAGTATATGCAGGACTAACAATATATTTCAAAGGACGAGCTAGCTGCTCTTGATGTTTTGTTCAGTTTTTGTAGTATAAAGCAGAAAACTTGTATTTAGGGAATGAAGTTCTTTTCTTGCTCTGAGGTAGAAACTCGGCACTTAAAAATACATAGATTCTCTTTCTTAGCTATTCTGAGAATGACTTGGAGCTACCAGTATAATGAGGCTGTTTGAAAAGGCAAATGATTGTAAGATGGTCCAGGAGAAAAAAACAGGTATGAAAAGACTATGGTGGGGTTGCCTGCAACACGAGGAACTGAACTCAATGAATGTGAAGTCCTCATCACTATTTGTTTCTGTCAATAACAAAGCAGAACAACACTCATTCCTTCTTAGTGTGGATCTCAAAATAGTCTTTCAATGGCTTTGTTACTATGGTTGATTAAAAGGACATCTCCTTGCGGCTGTCTTGACATCTCTGCACAACCTTCAGCATGCAGAGAATTTTGTCCCAGTCCCAGTTTATGAGAGTATGGTTAAAAAGCAAAAAAATAATGTTGTGTGTGATTTGTCTCAATGAGTTTAGTTATTACTACCATGAGTTAACTTCTTTCACTTGATGCTCTTTAAAAATTCTAAGGGACTTAATTGTTTAAGATGTCTTTACTAACCCGTCTTCACTGAGAAGACAGTCAAGATCAAATAAGCATGTGCACTGTCAGCCTATGAATATTTTATAAATGGAATAATGTCTTCTTTACTGGTCTCATCTAGAATGCACTTGGACATCCATCAGATTTTTAGTCTTAGAACCTTTTGGGTAAGATGTGAGAGTTCCTTAGTGTTCACTTTGTGGTTTTTTTGTGTTTTATTCTGTTTAAAACACAGCTGCTGCTGTATGGTAAGAAAACTAAAATTATTAAATAAACACTTAAAAAAAAAACCCAAAACCAAACCAAAACAAAAAAAGACATTCAGAAGTCAAAAAAAGCAACAAAGATGTCTGGAGTTTTATTTTTTAAATTATTTCTGAGTTGTATTTTTTTAAAAAATGAAGGTACTTTATGTACTTCAAATTGGAACAGCTAATATTGTCAAGAAAGGAAAAAAAGTAATTTCCTTTAAGGAAATGAAGAATATCAATGTATTGATAAGTATTTAGTAGATTGCTGCAGCTGTTAAACATTTACATAGAAATTTGCATATTTTTTTTTCTCTCTCTCTATATGTAATGACTGATAATCCCTTTTTTTCAAGTGAGAAAATTCTTAAACTAAGATACTAATCTAAGAGCTAAGATTGCGCACTTAACCAAGTGGATTGATTTTAACTAACTGAAGAGAGAACCTGTTTTTTGACATTTTTATGCTAGCCTTTATTTTCTTATAAGAACATTATTTGAGTGTCACCAGTAACCATTTATACATACTAAGAAATACAGCCTTTAATTGTTTTTTGTTTATTTGTTTGTTTTTTTGTTATCCAGAAAGATGCTATGTGAACTTCTAAATTAATCCAATTACAGCATTAGAACATTCTCTGTTTTCTAAATATTTTGTTCTGGCATCAAAGACTCTGAGGGAAACAACTGACCTTCCAAATGCATGACATATTTATTAATTTTTAGTCCTTCTATTTAATAAAAATAAAAAACAAGTTCATAGAAGTCCAGAAATTTGTGGAACCTTAGAACTGGTCCTCTCACATTATTTTTTCATAATATGTTGTGAAAAAAAAAAAAAATTACAGCCCCCTTAGGCGCCCTCAGTATAAAATTTGATGTGTTCTGCCATTTGTCTGCTTCATGCTGCTCTGTTCTAAGACTGGTTATGGTGATCCATATGCTCATAACACTCAAAGAGTCTTCTACTCTTTTCAATCCAAAGATTTTTCTGAGCCTGGTTGGGTTCATCTACTTGGTATAACCCTCAATAGATCTTTCTTCCAAGTACTTTGCAATTCTTTTCTTCAACATAAGGAAGCTTTATGCATTCAAGTGTTCAGGAGTCCATTAGTTGGAAAAACATTTTATTTTATTTGCTGTTGAATCTGACTTCTATAAGCTTCATTCAGTGGCCAGTAGCTCTTTTTTGGAAGAGAGAATGACCAATTTGTTCACTTTCTCCATGCTGCTTGTGATTTTTCTAGATAATTTCTGCACCCTCTATAGGTTAATATACATTGGGATTTGTTTGGGGTTTTTTTTATGGATACTGCCTATCCTTTTCTCTTTCCTAATCAGTCCATATGAGATTAAAATTTGAAGCAAAAAAAAAAAAAAGAGGCATCTTAGTCCTTACTAATATTTTGGTAAAAATAAGTTGTAGTAATTCATTTTTTCATTTGAAGACACAGAAGTCGGTCCTTCAAATTTAGGATAGACTTTCATATTCAGATACTTGGCTTTCGTAAATTCCCTTCCTTCACTGAGAATAACATATACAATTCTATTCCAATCATATTTCATTGCTTATTTTTTCTCAGAACCTTTTCTTTTGACTTAAAATCATTGCTCTCATGCAATTATAGTATAATATCATACTGCCCTTTTATTGTTGTTCTTATGTCACCAGCTTTAGGTACTGATCCACTTAAGCACTTATGAACAGTGCTAAATCCATTCATATTCTGATAACCATTTTACACTGTTCAAGATTTCATTTTGTCCAGACTTTTTTCTAAAGTCAATGTGTAATCCTTGCACAATGCAAGGACAGCTAATTCAGTTGTCTAAAAGTAGACACAGGATCAATCTTTTTGAATTGTTTTCCTTCAGTATCCAATTCAGGAAATTCCTGAGAACTGTATGTCTTCATCTGCTCGCCAGTGCAAATCCAAATCGTTAGGTGGGATTAGTGTCTTAAAATATGCCTCTTTTGTCATGTTTTCCTTTTCTTCTGTATTCAGCTTTTCTGACTTTAAAGAAGTGGTGGGAGGAGTTCAGGATAAAAAGAAGTCTTGTCTACCTGTCCATAAATATTAATTAAAACTAAGCCTAAGGTTTTTTGCATTTCCAATTCTGAACTACCAGCTTTGTTTGCATTAAGTTCACTTTTTGGATTTCCAGGAAGGTAACTTGCAGTCTTCCTTCTGTTATATAAGGATTCCTTCTTATGTATGAACAGTGCCTTTCCTTACCTCTTAGCTGTCCTTTAAATCCATATAGTTCCTTTCAGGTTCATAGAAGACATACAGAAAAACATTGAACAAATACTTATTCAGTAATTTCTGGGGTTTCATTTTATTAATAGAATACTGCCGTGAGTTGTTTTGGAACTTGACTGTTTCAATAGGTTGACATCCATCAGTGGAAAGATGTAATTTAATTCCTGCCAATAGTTAAAAATTTCTTGGAAGGCAAGGATGACTTGGCTAATATAATATATATGTGATTTTTTCATGTGTTGTTAAGAAATAACACACAGTGTGTGGGCTGGCCTCACCCATAAACTTCGGGCTAAAAAAAACCCATGTTCATCTTTTTATAGTAGTTTACATAATAAAAGTAGAAATGAAGACTGAAAAAAAATAATAAAAATGGCTGGAGTGCTGAAGAAATTATTATCTACTTCTGACACTGACCTTCTGCCCTGAGTCTTATTTTGGATATGTGATACTGTCTGTCCCAAGAACAGATTTTGGAAATCCCCAATAGGAGCTACTCTTTTTGTTGGTACCCTCTTGCTGTCAGCATTAACGTTTCCTTCTCTCCCCCCCAGTCTGCTTTATTTCACTATGACAGCTTACGAAAAAAAAATAATTTTTGAAATTATCCTCTCAAGCTCTGCATATTCTCTTCTGCTTGGCATCCAGTATGTGCCAAAAATTGTGCAGTTTAATATCTTGCATCTAGTGTCCCATAAAATATTTTTCTTTATATTAATAACCCACAAGTTGTAGGAAAGCTTTAAGACAGTATTTGTACTTAGGGAATAATGGTACTAGAGAAGTGTTTGGCTGCAGTGTTATATTACTTATCATATGAGCAATATATAACCTTGCATACTGGGAACTGACATTCTGTGAAAAACATCTGTAAAATTTTTTGAAGATGACACATCTTAGGTAGCATAGACTTGAGTGATGGAAAAGTTTCAATTTCTAGATTGTTAATCAAAAAGCTAAGTCGGATATTTTTGTTGCAAATGTAATAATAAAAAGTTAGCAAAATACATAGAGGGACTTTGTTATCATAGGCAAATAGAATTAAGTTGTATTGTATTGACAGCATATTTTTCTGTTGATGTCATTTAAAGTTTATATAAACATCATGCATGTTTCAGTCCTTTTTATCCATCAAAGTGTAATACTTCTGCTGAGAAATCTTCCATTTATTAGAATGTTATTATGCATTAGGATTTAAGTAGAGAAGTGATCCAACGAGATCTAGTGCAGTAATCAGCTTTTGTGAAATCCATCTAAATGAAACATTTTGAAATATGAACATTATGTGCAAGATGACTAAATAAGTGTGGTGTCTGCGTATCTGCTTGAAATTCATATAAATTTTATATCCAATTAAAAATCTAGTATTTTGCTTACTCCCACATTAGATATTAAACAGTTTTAGTAAGTGTTTAGAAGTAAAAGTAATTTGCAGTGTCTGCACCTGCTTCGTTTTTCCCTAAGTTCATGTGGAATTAGAGGGTAACTTGCTGTACAACTTCAAAGGGAAAGTTGATTACTTTGTGCATTCTTTTAATTAACTATGGAGATGGAGAACTGTCTGCTCAATGACATGCAAGCCTAGCTTTGGAACCAAAACCTTTAATTCTCACAGATTGTAGTGCAGTGGTGTAGTACTTGCTCTTATAGTAATAGGCATTTATGTGATTACATGGCCACCTGGGCCTTGATTTTATATTTATTAATTTATTTATTTTAAAAGCTATTATATATTTATCAAAGAGTCTTTAACAATATAATTCTGTTCTTAAAGATGAAATTGTTCATGAATCTAAATGGGTGTGTTTATTTATCTGTTTGAGGCAACTACACATTCATGCAATGTACCTTTACTGTCTATCTACTGTTTCAACAAACGATCAGAAAATGTTGATTTTAGTTTATGAAGTAGTACAGTACTTCTGACATTTCTGAACGTATCATGCTGCATAAGACTTTGTGAGATATAAAATGAGCTCTAGTTGTTTTTTTTTTTTCCAGCTTTCTTTTTATCCTAATACTTTGATAGTCCATTATACTTGGAACAATAGGCTATTGTGCAGTTTTTGGCCTCGGTGGAACTAATTTCATTTTAGCTTTACATCTAGAAACGTTGCCAGCTTTGTTTCCTTATTTTAGCTCTCTAGTTCTGCAGCCTTGGAAGGGAAAGGGCAATTAAAATTTACTTCTGGAAGATGGAGTCCACATCACAACTGTACACAGATTGCAACAGCCAATGATACCACTGTTCGAGGGTGGGATACAAGAAGCATGAGGTAATGAGAAATTGCAGTCTTGTTCTCTGAAAAAGACAATCTCCTTTGAAGATGTTTTTTTCATTACTCCTAACATAATTTTTTATTTTATTTTTTTTAAAGGTCATAAATGTGGCAACACTATCACTTATAAAAGGAATGGTTGGGCTGGCATAGCTGATATATTCGCAGTTTAGTAACAAGGTTTCTCGGCTTTTTCCCCTCAGCTTGAATTCTGACTTGTATATTGAGTTTTACTGAACATGTGTACTAGTCTCAGGCATTGCTTTAATGAAGCTTTTCTTTAATTCAACCTGCAAATGATTTTAAATCAGTCCCGACTATGCCATGAACTGTCTTCACAGCATACTATTTAAAGGTGACTTTAATCTCTGAAGGTAATTCACAGGGTAAGTTCACTGTTCACTTTCCTGATTTTAGCGAAGACGATACTGTACTGTATCAAAGGTTGTAGCATGCTAGGTATAGGAAACTCTTCAGTCTATCAAAACCATAACCAAATCAATTAAGGTTTTGAATATACCTAATAACGTATTTCCCCCCTGCTCAGCTGTGATTTTGATAAGCAAAGGAGTGCTGTTGTGCACATCTGTTGCCATGACTACTAAAGCCTGTGCAAGCTTTTTTAAGATACGGTTTATCCCCTTAGCACATAGTAATTTATCACTAAACCTGGAAGACGGATGTCTTGTAATAACTTTTGTTGCCTTAAAGGGGGATGACTTTAAATTTAGTTCTATGGTTCCTGCCAGCTCACGGGTGTAGCAATAAATCCCTGTGTTTACCAGTCTTGTGGGTTTTTTTAATCAAAAAGGTTCATCTAATTTAATAAACAAAAGCTAAAAATACAAATATAATAATTAGCTCACTTCCTGTATGCTTGTCATCAGGTTTGAAAGTTCTGTTCATTGTCTTGTAAAGGAATAATGGTCAGAATAATAGTTAAGTTGGGCTAAATGTTTTCATGTTAAGTGCCACTGAATGTACAGTGGAATTTATTTTTAAACCCTTACACACATCTCCATGAGCAATGCAAGAAGAATAAGAAAGAAGTGCAGTAATAGAGGAAAAAAGTGTTTTATTGCTGCGAGCATGCTTGAGATTTAAAAATTTTCCCATAAGGATGTTTCAAGAAATCAAGAGGAAATGTTGAGTTTGGATCCCAGAATACTTGATAGAAAGGCATACTTAAATTATAACCTTAACTTCTCAATCTCTGAGCCAAGTGCTGAAGTTGGGTATCTAGGGGATATCCTCTATCCTGAGTAACTGCCATAGCTGTCAGGATAGTGCCTAGTATAGGCCTGGTATACTTTGAATCTCTTCTTATGGAGCTACTTTATTTAGTATTAGTAGTTAAGTATTAACATCTAGAGACTTCTCTCTTTGGTCTTCAGAGGAGAACATGTATAGAGTGCAGGAAATACAAAGCTTTGGTCAGTCTATGTATTCTGAAGAGAAGCATTTTTAATTTAAAAAAAGAAAAAGTTTACAAAGTGTTACAAGTCCTGTGAAGATGGTAGGAACTCTCAGATCCAAGGAGAACTTTGGTAGATGGTGGCTTTGAGAATGGACATGGGCAGAGGTACAGCCTTTTTAGAAAACTGATAATGCAATAGCAGAAACAAAGAAAAAACAACTCTAAGAGGCAAGATACAGTAACAAACTGGTAGAACATGATATTTTGAATAAGGATGTGAGATTGTTAGCAGTACTACAGATGTTTTCTGAAGTGGTCCACAGGCATGAGTATGAGTAGTTTAAGGGCCACAGGGAAATTAGTGATAAAAGCCAGAGCTCAAAAAGGTAAGTTCAAAACAGAGCAATAATAAGAAGCTGTTGTTCATAAATGTTGCTTCCCTTGCATCTCAGCTTTTCATACAGGGAGAACTAGATGACGTAAATACAGAATAAATACTCAAGGGTTGAAGATCTTCTGTGAAAATATTGTGGTTTAGTAGCAGACATTTCATAACAGTTGTTAGAGAGCTGTGCTAGAACAATCTGAAACTGCAGTTTTCTTTTAGCTCTAGATGTTCCAAATGCAAAAAAGAGAAGAGCAATGCTTTAATGCAAGCTGAGAAATTTGTACAAGTCACTAATAACAGCTGAGATTTCCCTAAAAACTGCACTAGCAATGAGAACTCTAGGTCTGCAGGCGCTATGGGGATTATGCAAGTTTCCAGGGAAACAGATTCCTGTCAGTGGAGTGCAGTTAGCTTTTTATAGACCATTTAATTTTTTTTAATGTGTCTTACAGACAGATATATTGCATAGAAAATGCACACGGACAGCTGGTACGAGACCTAGACTTTAATCCCAATAAACAATACTACCTGGCTAGCTGTGGAGATGACTGCAAGGTGAAATTCTGGGACACAAGAAATGTCACTGAACCAGTGAAGACACTAGAGGAGCATTCCCACTGGTAAAACAAATTGTCTGCATGCTGTTTTGTGGGTGGATGTCTTATCTAATTTATTCAGCTAATTATTTTACTGTTTAGGAACAATGCAAACTAACTATGCTTGTGCAGTGGTGAATAGTCATTTTTCTGCACAGAGGGAAGGTTTCAACATGTAAATGTTCCTTGTGTGATTGTAAATTTAGAATTTAGACAATGTTAGTCTAATTGGCAAGAAACTGTTGTTAACATTGTTGGGAGTTAGGATGCACCTTTGAGAAGCACAGCACAGAGCCTGACTTGTAGGGGCCAGCTGGGACACAGATGTGCCTTCCCAAATTGAGCCTGATCTGCTGCACCTGACATGCAGAAAAGCCCTTGAGCTCTTTTAGTTACAGCAGCTGCCATCTATCCTGTTACCGAACGGCAAAAATGCTCAGTAATTCAGCCCCACATTTTTTCATGCTCTTTGTGGCCCCAAAGCCAGAATGTGCAAGCGAGTAGTTCTCAGAGATAATATTTGGAGCCTGTATCTACCACTCTGGCCTGTGGCTGGAGCAAGGAGAGAATCTTGTCTGATGTTTGCAGACTTCAGTGATTAAGAAAGGATGAGCAGTTAATATTTTTTAAAATGTGGGTTGGAGTAATTCTTGCAAAAGAAATCTGGACCCTGAAGCTACTTTGAGAGAAATGAAGATGTGAATTAACAGAAGCAGCGTTGATGCTTTTTTTTCCCAGAAGATTAAAAGAATAAAACAAGATCCATAAGACATTTTGGTATTAACCTGGTATGTAGAATGTAAAAATTTGAAGAGAAATATAATCCTACTTTTGTTTTAGGGTCTATTTTAAACATCACTGTAAGAATGTTGTGAGATTTTTGTTTAACAAGTTATTTCTAATCCTTGTTTTGCTTTGGGGAAATTTTTATATTTAGAACTTGAATATTTCTCTGACTTACTAAACAATGAATTGGCATGTACCCTCAAGGAATGTTCTACTGAATGGTGTGTTTTATTACTTTGATTTTTTTGCTTTTTTTCAAAACTTATTTGTTGAATTTTAAAGACACCTCGTAGAAAATAGATGACATGGAAGCTTAAAAGCCAAATGGAGATGGCAAAATAGTCTTTGGAACGAGACATGTCATTTCTTTGCATACTTAAAACACTTAAGTCAGAGATTAATTTTTAGTGCTGTTTTTTTGTTATTAAAAAAAAAATAAAAATTAATATGGATGTACCACCTGCCAAGAATAACCTCTTTCTGATTTCATTTTTTAGGGTCTGGAATGTCAGATATAACCATTCTCACGATCAGCTGATCCTTACCGGAAGCAGTGATAGCAGAGTTATCCTATCTAATATGGTATCAATTTCCTCTGAACCATTTGGGCATATGGTAGATGATGACGAACTAAGTGACCAAGAGGACCAGCATCAAGAAGAGAAGTATGAAATTTCCTGAGTTTTATGCAAATACTTACAGTTTTTCTTTTCGTTGCAATGGTTAACATGCTATTTTTTTGCGGACTAGGATTTTTCTATACAGGCCTTTCAGGTAAGTAGTTCTAATTCTTACCTCATTCTTCTTTACTTGGAATCTTGGGTGGAATCCACTCTTTAAATCTGATTGGCACAGTCACTGTATGTTCACTGGTAAGAAGGGGATGGTGATGCTGAGGACCAGTCCTAAAGTCCACTGGATCAGAGATTGACTTTAAGGGAGCTTTGAATTCATTCAACCATGTACAATAGTCTGGGTTAAGTGAGAGTTGAAAATCTGCTTTTTGCATTTTCTGCATTAGAACACATTCGTATGTGTTCTAACCTTTAGGAAATGTTACAAGTCTAATGGCCAGCTTCTGGACAAACAGAAGAAAGGAAGTATAAATACATGAATTTTTGTAAATTTTGCTCAGTATTGCTGACTGCTCTAGAAACCAAGAACTCATTAGTCTTGCTTCAAGCAAAACAGAAGTTTGTTTTTGACTCTCTTGGTAGAGAACAATGCATGTTATTGCAAGCATTTGTAAACACTGTTCCCACTTGGGTGTGTGAGAAGTCATCTATTTTGCATGCTTTTTTGTTGTGCAGTATATGATGCTTGTTTTCCTCTCTGCACTTCAGAAAAATGTATATATACATAGGGCATTCTGTAGATATGTGGATTTGAGGCTTTCTCATTTTTCTGTGAGCTTACACGCTGATCTTCAGCAAACTCTTCCTTCACAAAATGAAGATGATGATACTGAAACTCATGTAAAATATTTTGAGGCTAACAGGCATTAGTCTATATTTTTATATTCTTTGCAACTGAGAATATCCATGTTCTACATGTCTGCACTGAGCAGTTGTTTTGTTATGTTTGGTAATTTCTTTTAATAAGCAAAGGTCTCTGCAACGAAATAGGCAGATTACCTGCTGAACTAGAAGAATAGTGAGATCGAATGAGGAACAAAGAAATTAGAAAAACAATCTGCCATGCCTAGCAGTGTTTGCTAGGTATTTCTGTTAAAATTCTAAAGAAAGCATAGTTTATTTCTCTAGTTGCATTTTTAAGGTTGCTGTTGCACCTTTATCTTATTAATAATGGTTTTGACATTTTGGCTTCACATAAAGGGCTTGGAAACCTGTTTTTTTAATATTAAATAAGAAAGCTATCCCATATTTGAAAATGGTTAATTTTAAATGTACAGAATGTCTCTAGACACAATAGGTGATGTAAATGTCTGGAAAATCAAAGTATCAAATTAAGTACCTAGAAAGTTACATCAGTGGTGCATACTTACTTTCCAGAACATAACTAAACTGCAGTATTTTAAATATTATGTGCCTTTTGCTGCCTTTTCTTTGGCTGGGGATTGTGATTTATTCTGTTCTGGATGGAAGATAAACAACATTAATGGGAGTGAGAGAGACTAGAGTTTTCTGTGTGTATATGGTGGGAATGTATTAATATAAATAAGTTTGAAAGTAAACAGTGTTCTGGCAGATCTTGTATAGCAGGTTATCTGGAGTTCTGAATTTCTATTGATTGTAGATAGTGTAGGTTGCCTCATTAAAACACGAGTAATCGTTTCCAGAATAATAGGAATTTTTATAACCAAGAATATGCACAGCAATACAACAAATATAATGCATATTTTCTTTTGGCTATGGCATGGGTGTAAACCAAATCATTAATTATTTGTATAGTAATGATGCCTTTGCCTTTTCCCAGAGGCTTCAAGAGTATCAATACTTTTTCAAAACAATTTGCTTTTTAAATATGCTTTTCAACTGCTAATCTGTTCTCTATAAAATCTGGGGAAGCACATTAATTTTTGTAACACTTGCTCAGTACAGGAAGAGACTTGGTGTGTGGGGTTTTTATTCCTCCCTTCTTGCTATGAGTTGAACTGGATGGATGTTTGCATGGTGCTCACCAGCTTTGAACTGTTGCCAGATGAGTGTCTGTTTAGCTCTGAGCGCACCGATGAAGCAGGACGTAACATCCTTTGAGAATAGTTCTTGTTAGTTAACCACTAGTGCCAAGTATTTAGGCTTTAGTACATATTTCCCTCCTGGAGAGCTCTTCAAAGTGCCTGTTGCACCATTCTGTGGTTACTGTACTCTGCTGTAAAATGTGGGGGTTTCCACTGATGGTGTGGTCAAGTCTGGGTGTGTGTGTATTATTTTTTTTTGCTTGAATATGCGCTAAACTTTCAAGGAAGTGTTATGTGCTTTGGGTTAATTTTTATCCTGTTTTGGAGGGCATCTGCTTTGCTATTAAATAGCATGTAAAAGTTAAAAAAAATGGTCTTTTTAGAGTGTCTCGTGAAATACATCAGGAGGAGCAGTTGATTGTACAACTAGTATCTGCAGTCAGTCACCTTCAGAGTGAGTAGCCAAATCTCTCTCAAGAGTAGGTTGAAATACCAACTTGAAAGAAGGAAAAAGTTCTCTTACGCTACCTGTTTTTCATGTTGTGAAAAAAGTAACTTGTAAAAGTATTTATTGGATTAAATATAAAAATTAAGAGTATTTACTAGTTGTATCTTCAATATTTTTTTTCCTACTTGGCAAAAATCCCCATATTTTAATGTTGACTTGTAATACTATTCTAAGCTAAGATTTCTGAGATCTTTAAGACTCATGTTAATGTTAATTTTTAATACATTTTTGAGTAAACTTCCTAATTTTTATTATATTTCTTGGCTGGAGGCAATACCAAGTAATCTGTCAATTTAACCATTCATTGTTCAAACAGGTAGAACTATGTATGAGTAAACCTACTTGTTTATTCTTGCAAGATTTTTTGTAGTAAATGCCTAGTTTTTAAGGTTCACAACTGGAAAAGAACTATTTGGAGATTGGTTGGTTTTTTTGGGGGTTGTGGGGTTTTTTTGTTTGCTTGTTTGTTTTTTTTTTTTGCTTTGTTTTGGTTTTTTGTTTGGTTGGTTTGTTTGGGGTTTTGTTTGTTTGTTTGTTTGCTTGTTTGGGGGGTTTTTGGTGTTTTTTTTTGTTTTTTTAAGAGAAGAGTACAGGTTCACTGAGTAATGAATAGACGACAAACCAGAAGTTTCTGTATTCTGTTCTTGCTAAGGAATTATTCTTTGAGTTTTCTCCTTTGGGTGTTTATCCATGTATGTGTTGACATCTTGGGAGTATATATGCTTCTGTCTTGGAGACCTGAACACACTTGCATAAGGAATGTAACTAGGACTATTTCATGGGGATCTGTCTCTTATTTTAGTCGGGTGACCTTCAGTTCCTCTTAACTGCTGATTCAGATCAGAGCAACTAGTTTGCTCTCTTCCCTGCTTTTTTACTGCTATCGTGGTTGTTTCATCAATCATACAAATGCAAGAGCAGCCTCCCTGTGTCTTATCAAAGGTCTCCCTAGCCAGTATCATGTTTCTGATCGTGACCAAGAGGAAAGATTATGAAAACAGCAAAAGGATTATACTTCCTCTGGGTATGGATCTAACCCCTGACTATTTGCAACTCAGGGACCTTTACTGCCTTCTGAACAATCTTTAGAGAATTCAGGTTCTTCGTTTTAGTATTTTCTTTTGCCATCAGCCATATTCTTGAGTTTATTATTCTCACAACTGTTTTTGTTTGTTCAAAAACATGCTACCTGTGCGTGCACTGTCTTTGTGAAACGTGTCTAGGGAAAATACGCCAACTGCCTTTGTTTTCTTGCACCAAATAAGGAAAGGCTTCAGCCCTTTCTGTTTGGGAAGTCCAAAGCCTCTGTTGAAAGTAGTCTAAAAAGACAATTGAGCTGTCCACACAGAAGGAGGTACAGGAATGTGTCCAGGGGAGAGCTATGGTGTATTCTGGTCAAGTTCCTAGTCTGAATAACTTAATGCACAGTTCAAATATGGCAAAAAAAAATTAGTTGGGAAGTGAACTCCTAGTTTAATGTCTAGCACCTTGATCCAAATGTAGAAAAAAGCATACGAAACGAAAACAGAACAGAGGTGAGCATTTGGGGTGCATTTAGCTTTAATCCCCTAAACAAAGATGGTGTGCCTGGATAAAAACATAGGGAGTGCTTTGAATGCCTCACTTGGAACAAAACTTTTAAAAAATGGCATCATTCCACATTTATGTATGCAAATAATTAAGACAGGCTTCTCCTTGGTCTCTTGTTTCTTTAATACTTTTGCACTCTGGTGTTGCAATGGTTTCCTCCCTGCAACGCTGAATTGGCCTTAATTCTAAAGCTCCAGAAGCTGTCATTTGCCTGTTAGACATCTGCACTCAGAACTGTCTTCCTCCAAAGGGAGCTGGTGACTGTCTTATATCCTTTGTTCATCCTTTGGTCATCCAAAATCCTTATGTTAGTGAATTAGTCTATACTGGGCTGTATTAAACCAGTCTGACAGTCATTTTACTTCTGCATAACTATTTCTCATAATAAACAAAAAGTTCCAGACTCTTGCAGCTTAGCGTTAACCATTTTTTCTCGCCAATCTGGATTCTTTTACTTTAGCTATTGCAACATATTTGTTTGCCTTACTGGTTTGAATTTTAAACTGTAGGCCTGATGATACACAGCATCAGAAGACCATCTGCAGGAGCACCAACAACAAGGTAGATGCTGCATCTACAGCAGTGTTTTCAATCTTTAGGACTGCTATGAGCAGAAGGCTCAACTGATAATGAAGGAATTGCTTTTTTAAGAGAAACAGCTTTTTCTGTGTCCATACCAATGAGAAGATTTATATAGTCAATAGCATTTTGAATTTGCACATCAGTCTTCAAAAAGGAATCCATCCTTATACTTGAATTTTGCAGAATGAGCAATTTGCTCTTTTGGGGGTTTACAGGCTTACGATGTCTGCTGGTTTTTTACTGGTAGAACTGATTGCTAAGGTCACTATGTTGCCTCCTCCCTATGCTACATTTTTTGAGGTCATGGCCTAAGCTTATCCTTTTATTTGTTGTCTATTGAAGTTTTTTACCAGAAATTCACATTAGGAAATAATTTTTTTAGTGTTTTCCTGAAGTGTTATGTTCAGTTGTTTTCACTGTAGATGTTAGCCGCACTGTCCTTTGATTCCAATGGAACAAGAACTAACACAGGCACTTCTCACCATTTTGCTTTTAAAACTGAGAGACTGAGGTTGAGGGTGGGTCCTTCCAGTGCAGAGTATCTCATTGAGATAGTGACGCTCTTAATGAGATTTTCAGTGTAAGAACACCTTCAGCAATCAGATTGGACCATAGAGAAAATGGTGACTGGTCTGTCTTTAGAAAGAGAGTTCCTTCAAAATTCCACACAAAGGAGGTTGTGATTTCTAGTTTTTGTGATAAAAATGTGGTTTGGAGCCTTTTGAATAGTAAATCGTGATTTCATGGTAATACATATGAACTGTGTGATAATACAATCATAGAATGGTTAAGGTTGGAAGGAACTTAAAGATCATCAGGTTCTAACCCCTCTGCATGGGCAGGGTCACCTTCCACTAGACCACGTTGCTCAAAGCCCTATCCAGCCTGCCCTTGAACATTTCCAGGGAGGAGGCTTCCAGAGCTTCTCTGGGCAACATGTTCCAGTATCTTACCACACTCACAATGAAGAATTTCCTCCTAATGTGTAATCTAAATCTCCCCTCTTCCAGCTTTAAGCCATCTAACGTGAACTACGTGATGATGTCATATAAGTGATCTAATATAGCACCTTTTTATAAACATCCATGGCTTCAGAAGAGTGAATTGTCAGCAGTGATATTTTGAAAAGTGTTTGCCGAACAGTCATGATAAGGCAAGCTTGCAGGCTGATTTCACACAGCTGCCAATAATGTTAATTTTAAAGATACCTTGCCTTTGGTGTTTATATGTAGCATTATGCTATGGAATCAACCAAGAGACTCAGTTAATTAAAATAGCTTAAATAGGTTCTGTTTTGGGGAATGACAGTGTTCAGGACTTGGTTGGATGTGTAAGAAGCTGGTCCAAATCTAGTCTAGCAGCACTTTCCGATTCCTAGACTGTTTTCCTTCAAAAACGTATATTTTTTCCATATTATTTCTGTTGTTAACCTTCAGCAGCAGCTATGCCCTGCTTAATTTATTTTGCATATTAGGACAGCTCTGTGAAACATGTTACAATAAAAGACACATTTCCTGTTTTTAAAGATTCCATCTTCTGTATAAGCAGTTCAGAAGACTGGGTGGTTTTTTTTAGTTAAAAAAAAAAAAAAAAAGGTTTACAGTAGTATAAATGGCCAATTGCTATATAGAAAAAAGGTGTTCGAATATAAACATCTTTGAATTCTGCCTTCCTTAACTGAGTGAAAAAGGAAGTAGTGTGCTGTTTAAACTTAGCAGTTGTAAGGTTTTGTTTCTTCTAAGTTTTCTCCTGCAGTTAAAGGGAAACGGCCTTGTTCTAAAATCCAATGGTATGCTTTTCAGGATTTGTTTTTGATGCTGCGGTACATATTGCTGCTCTATTGAATCACATGTATTTCATAGTAATTTTTAAATTAAAGAGGATTTAATTTTTACTGTGATACAGTACTAATGATTTTTGGTGACTCTGAAAAATACATTTTATTGAACATTGTGGTGACAAAACAGAATCACAAGCACTGCAAAGTTAAGTGGTTGTTAGCATGAGAAGTAATTGAAAATAACAGCCCTCTACATGAAAACAATTATCCAAGTCTTAACAGACTTCGCTCTCAAGTCTGTAACACAATTAACCTCAAAGTTACCTAGTAAAATGAAAGCTTGTCTCCTTTCATAGGAGAAGCTGGTGTAGGGTTTATGCTATGTGAGTAAGACTATGACGAGAAAGCAGTCCAGTTTCAGCTCTGTGTGGCACAGGTCTTAAATTTATGCAGGATGTACATAGAAATTAAACATTTCTTACTGTGAGTTCTTGATGACATAAGAGTTTGATAGGTTGTCAGTTGATGCAGTGCAAGAACATATATAAGGATAGAAAAAGTTATTTTTGTTTGAGAGAAAAAGTTATTTTTGTTTGGCCAGGAAGTCTTTATAATAGTACAGGAAAATGAGAAAATAAAGGAACTTTTTAAAGGCACAGGGAGATTTAGAACAAGGAAGAAAATAGCTTACTAAACTTCCTAGGCATAACAAGTGATTACCAAGTAGGCATATCAAATATAGTCTAGTCAGACTGCTCTATCAAGGGATCAATAGGCCAAGCACCTATGCGTGTGGTAAACTAGTTATAGCCTAGCAACTGTGTTTTTATACCCAAAGCTGGCAGCTTTTATGTAAAAACAAATCTCTGTTTTGGCAACAACCTGAATTATACATATTAAAGTAGCATAGGAGAAAGTTTACTTCGTATCCTCCTCTGTATAGATACTCTTCCTGTTTCTGAACTTCTCTAACTGGGAAGAAATTTAGGGACCTTAGCTCTCCTCTCTGTTCCAAAACCTGCCGAAGATCTGCCAATTTTATCCCAGTACCCCATCCACCTCGAGTGCCCTCCTCTTCTGTGCCTGGTGTTACGCATCTAATGTGGGCATTGTCTTCAAGAATTGTAGTTAAATGGAAATGCCAAACAGAAGTTCATCTACAGTCTTCTTTCCTGAACCTCATTCCCCCATGACTTCTCTAAATTAAATTAGATGAACTGTGTTATTTAAATGAAACTGATGCAACTGTGAGCATGCAGAAAATGGCATCATCTACAAGCTTATTTGTCCTTGTTTATCCAACCTTTGGTTCACTGAGACTCCTGGTTAACTGAAAGTCGGTCGTGTCCCCTGGTAGCCATGTGCACTGTGCATTACTCCCGTGCTTATCCAGAGAGGCATTTGAAACCTTGAGAATAATGGAGTTGTGGGTAAGTGGGTGAGCACCGTGTGAAGCACATTGTCGTCTGGGGACATGACCAACTTTCACTTAACCAGGCATGTCAGTTAACTGGAAGTTGGAAAAACACATTGCAGGAGATGAAGTGTCTGTGTGTGTGTGTTTATTAGCTCTCTGCTGTTAGATGGTTTGTACCAAAGTACGTATTTAGGAGAACTGCAAAACAAGCCTGCTCTTTGCAATTAACCAGGGGCTGCATGTTGTTTGTGCTATGACCTTTTTTGTTAGTTGACCTTAAGTGTAGCATAAGTAGATGACAAAAGTCTTTAAAACTAAATATCTGAAGTTACTCTACAGTATCAGGCTGCTTTTGTTTTATTCATTAAATTCAATTGGATTTTAATTGCAATGTTAGATTCACAGCTGGTGAGGCTGGCTAGGTGGAGCAGCAGTATCCCGCAAGCAATTCAAATGTGTTAGCATATATGCTTTGATTGTGGAGATGCCTGCTTTCAGAGACCAGTGGTAAAGGGCAAAGACAGCCAGTAACAACACTTCATTTCTGTAGTAGCAGCATCTGTTTAAATGATTGAGTGGCACTCACAAGGCCTTGCTTTCTGTTGGGAGGATTGCAGCTATAATACAAGGTTGTTTCTGGGAGGCAGGGAGGTGCTTCTGAAAGGCTGACTGATTCCTGTCAGACAGAGGTGATCCTCTGTGGGTGAAGGAGCTCTAAGGTCATCCTCTGAAAACTTGCCTACCCTGTAGCTACAGAATAATGTGCTGTGGTTTGCTGTGAGGGGAGGGATTGGGTCTGTGAGTGGAGTGAAGAAGGGCTGTTCTCAGCTAGCAGAGCACAATCAATGACTCTTGGGTGATTTAGACTTCAGAGGATTGCCTGAATCTGTTCTTAAATATTTGAAATGCAGAAAAGAGTCTGTCTCTGTCTCATGATGTAGGTGGTGAGGAGCTTAGGTGTTGCAGTGAGCGGTGAGGTATACAATAATATATGAGAATCCAGTGTTGTTATACCTCTAGGAATGCTAGATAAAAAGAAAGTGTTCAGAATGGTGCCTCCATCTCCCTGCCATTATTCTGAAGAGAATGAGTCCAGGATGGCAGCACAGGGGAGACTATGATCTTAACGACTGCAACTTACCTACTTGTCTCTAATAAGAAGATATTATCATTATATATTATTTTAAGAATACAGTTAACAACAAAGGCTGATGGAGCATGGTGAGACAAAAGCTGTTGATAAAAATGTGTGTTCAAGTGCATTTAGATCATACCCTGTAGTTTAACTTGCTTTAGAAAAAGATGCTTATTGTAGATTCTGAGAGACCTGGAAATACACTGAAGTTGAGAATAGCAAGTACTTTGTCCCTACAAATGGGGTCTTTAACATTGACTTGACTCTGCTGTGTTATCTAAAACATGCAGATATCTGGTGTAAAATATTTCCTTAGAGCCTACTACTGCATTTTTCTACTTTAAAAGGGAGGTTGCATTTCTAGATGTTAGTGATACTCAGTATTGCCTTTTAAATCAAGTGTGTTAACAGGTTCTTAATATTTTCTTTTTTTTTTTTTTCCCCTTCTTCTTTCTTCAATTTTAGGATTAAAGAACCCCTTCAGGACAGTGTAATAGCTACCTATGAAGAACATGAAGATAGTGTATATGCAGTTGAATGGTCCTCAGCAGACCCATGGCTATTTGCCTCTTTAAGTTATGATGGGAGACTTGTTATTAACAGGGTTCCCAGAGCTCTTAAATATCACATACTGTTATAATTTGTTTGGATTATGGTGGAGTTGTTATCTTGATGTACACTATTGGTAGGTATTGTTTAAGGTTTTTTTAAGGATCTATTTTTATTAAGTATAAATGTTAAAATTTCGTTAAGAATGTCTGAAGAATGTATGTACTAATACAGACACTTTTAATTTGCCTTTTGTATTTGCCTTGGAAAACTATGATGCATTTACTGGAGGCTGTGCTAGTTAGTTATTTTTGTTGGGTTTTGGGTGTCTTTTGAGGAGTTGTCACTTTTTGAATTATAAAGTTTCTGGAGATACTGGATACTTCCCATACTCTTGCTTTATTACTTGGGCTTTATGCAAATTTAGTGGATGATAGAGGTGTTCTTCTGCTGACATAAAACTGGGACAATGTATAGTGCATGTAGCAGAAGTAATCTACTTGTTTACAAGAATTATATTTTATCTTTCTGATATAAGCAGCCTTCTGCTCTTAGCTAGGGCTACATTCTGCTTACTGTTCTGGTCATTCTTCGGTGTTTATAGATATATCTGGGAATGGTCTTAAAAAGCTTTCTTAATTCAGTTTGAGATTTTAAACACTTTCTCCCATTTTGCTTTTCCTAAGAAGAAAGGTTAATTGTGAGAGTGAAGCCTTCAAGTGAAGCCTTTTTCATTTAAGCCTTATGGCAGTATCAATAAAATATCATCTTTTAATTTGCAAACTAAATGCAGTTTTGAATGATATGTTGTTAATATTAGTCTTTAGCAAAATGTCTTATGTTCACATAATGTATTATCCCTTGTTTATGTAACTTAGTTGTGCTGTAGAGTATTTTGAGGGACTCTGGAGCTATGCCACTCTTAACCTGAAAAATCTTTCATATTTCTAAGTAGTCTTTCTTACCCTTTTGTCTCTGTGCCATTGTGCAGTATGCTGACATGATGTAGCGGGCTTTCAACTAAGCAGAAAAAAACCTTTGCTATCTCCTACTCTCTGCAATACCTGACCTAGGGATTGGTGACTCTTTACAAATGCTCAGAACAGGCAGATGCTGCCCTGCAGGAGAATGCACAGAAAACTTGAGATGTAGATGGAAGGCATGGCAAAATGTGCCTGTACGTATGGACAGCCCCCTTTCCCTTGCATAGCTGATTGATAATGAAAGTTATGCTGCTGTTCTTTTTGCTCCTAGACTAACAGCAGCAGTAATTACTCCCTGATGTCTTTTCATCACTATTGTTTCCCATTAAACTGGGTATGTGTGATGGTATTGGTTGTGTTAGTATTGTGTACGACCACTCAAGAAATGGCAAGAACATAGGATGGAAAGATCAATACCAGCCTCTTCTCATGATTCCTTTTGTTGCTATGGCAACTGTTGGTGTTAGTGTTGAGGGACAGCCTGCTGCTCACCTCTGCTTGTCCTTACTCACTCTTGGATCAAAACATGTCCAAATGTGATTTGTTGTGTATACACAGCTGCTTCTCTGAGAACATGTTTTGAGACTGTGAGTGCCTGCTATAGGCCAAAACAAACAGAAAATATGAAAGTTGAATTCTATTTCTGGATTCCTTAAAGAACTTATTTGCAAGAATTCATAGGAGTGAAGTAATCTAATTAAATAACCTGTACTGTTATATTTGTATTATAATTTTTGCCTGTCTGCTCGAGAGGGAAGGCTTCGTTGGAAATTCTGATGGTCTAGTTTTCTGCAATAAGATTTTAAGTGTGCTATTTCAAAGTCTCAATCTGTACCTAGGCATGAGTTATTCACCTATATACTGTAAGAACAATTACATTTCTGACTCAGTAGTGCTTCATTTGTCTGAATATCTAAATCCTTGGTGGAGCTGTTATATGCAGAGCTTTCAGTCTTCTGACACAAAACCTTGTTGGTTGGGGTTTTTCCCCAAAAAAAACCCCACAAAACGCTGCAGTATATCTTTAATATGCAGCAGAACTCTTTACAATTTTCTTCACATTAGCAATAAGGCCTAATGAAACTTCATTGTCTGTTAATGTATATGGCTTGCAGTGTGGAGGTGACAGGAAATTGCTTAACAGCACAGGGATTTGATTTTTGACATGTAATAAATGTGGGACAGATTTCAGACTGACTTTGATGTGGCTATATTTCTTTTAATATTGTAAACTTACACAAGCTGGAAATCTCTATAAGCAAATAATATAAAAATATTTTCTTTTGTTTTAAGTTTTGTTAAATGTGTATAATGTCACTTAAGCAGGGTTGAAGACAGGGTGAACATTGGGAGGGGAGGGAGTAGCAGGTGAATTTGAATGAAATGTGTTACAGTAGAATCAAGAAAGCAGAAATGGCAAAGTTTTAATCATTTTCATCTGTCTGTAAAGCAGGATCTGAGCTACATGTACAGCACTGGCAGCACTATGGAAATAACCTTCAGAAAAGGAAGGCTTTTGACAAGGTTTCATCCCGGGCTGTTAGGGAAAGCAAGCTGCTAAGGGTAACAGAAAGGGATTGAAGGTGGTTAAATAACTGATCAAAAAGAGAGGAAACAGGAAGCAAGAATAAATCATCACATTTCATGGCAAAAAGACATTACCAGTGAAGTCTTGCAAGGATCTGTGCTTTACAGTATACTTCTGAACTTTTTTGGAAAAAAGGCTGCATAGAACTATGGCAAAGTTGGCAGATGCTGTTCAAAGTAGTAAAGGTGACTGACTGGAGAATTCTGTAAGGGCCGTAGCTCGCAGAGTGGCTGCATGCTAACATGGTGGTACATGAAGTTCAGTGCAGGAAATGTAAAGTAAGAGATATGGGTGAAAACGGTTGTTGTACATATCTACTGAGGACCACCAGTGTATGGCAATTACTACTTCAAAGTAAGATCTTAGAGTTTCCATAGATCTTTAAAAATGTCAGTTTAATAGAGGTTAAAATTTAATTAAAATTATGGGAATTACTAGAAATCAAATACATAAAAAAATTAAAATGTTCATCTATTAAATAATAGATATTTGTAAATCTGTGGTGTATGTGCATCTTGAATACTGTGTGTAGTTCTGGTTTCTTCCATCTCAAATCCAAGATAATTAAACTGGGAAAGATTTTAGAGAAGGGTGACAGGAATGATGAATAGCATGCAGCACCTGTACGAGGATAACTAAATAGACTGAAGGGCAGATGGTTGAGAAGGAATTATAGAAGTCCATAAAATCACAAGTGGCAGAGGGAGAGGATGAATAGGCAGTGATTGTTCACTGTCTCTCCTGATTCCAGAACTAGAGATTGTTAGATGGAATCCGCAGGTGGTGGCTCAAAGCATACAAAATGAGGTGGTCTCCACAGTGGTGCAGGTGAGCTGTGGCACTCATTTTTAGCAACCCCTTCCCACTGCAAAGAAAAAACCAAACCCACACAAAACACACCTCAAGAAACAAAACCCAGATCTCATTAATGTTAAAGTTTACATGACTTGAAAGTAACTGAAACAGTACTTGAATCCATCAGAGGCTGCTAAATATAAAGGCAGCATCTCTGGCTTAGAAAATTATTTTGAACCATGGGCTGCTGGACACTCTGGAGAGTACTGGCAGAGAACCCCTGTGTGCTTGTCCAGTCTTTGCTTACCTCCCTGGACATGTGCTATCTACCAGTAAAGGCAGAAAATAGAGGTTAAAAAGAATAACTTAGTCTCTAAAGCTTTGCCTCTAGTGCTGAGACAGCAGATTGCTCCTTCACTTTTCTCTCTCGCAACTGTTTACTTTGGTTGCAAGTTGTGTTTTAGGGGATTTCAGAAAACACTCATGCCTCAGATGAATTTCTTCTTAGAGAATCTCAGTATTTTTTTCAAGAAACTATCTTGCTGCAAAATGTTTCTTGGCAGTAAGACTGTGAAGGCAAGCTGATTTCTGTACAGCAAGGAGTCCCATCACCGCTTCCCAAATTCAAATAATGGTTAATTGATCTCACAGCACTGGGTCATTCAGTGTCTCATAGAGAACTGTTTATGCAGTTTATATATCAGCATTGGTAAGCACATAGTTGTTGTGTTTTCAAATACCTCATAAATTATTTTTCTTTCTTTGTAGACTGTGACCAGATAAGAAGGTTTAATACATTTTGGTTTTGAGAAAGTGAGTTGTGGTATTCCTTAAAACTGTCAGATTGTCAATTTTGCCATCTAAAAACTTGTTTAATTCCAGATTGGGTGCTGAGAATTTTTACTTTGTCACCAATCTTAAGATACGTGGTATGGAAATAAAAAAATAGTTTGAGATGTGGTATTTTTGTTTCACAGAAAATGAATTATTGAAGGAAAAAGGAATTGATAATATTTTTTAAAATGTTTTGAGCATGATCTAAATTAAACTTGCCAAAGTCAATACAACTATTGGCCAGTTAAAGAGAAGCTTAAAATAACAATGTTTCATTTGAAATAAAAACAGTGCTAAATTCAAATCAAGAGAAAAAGCATACCACCAAATACCACAAAGCAGACCTCCTCAGTGCCATCCTGAACTTTGCCTGTGATGTTGGTTCTAAAATTCACTTGACTTGTACTGAAGCCCATGAAGTTAACGAACTGCTTGTCAACACTGGAACTAATGAAGTACGTGGATGGCACGGGTAAACTTGACATTTATTCTAGACTGATTCTTACCTCGTACCTTTTCATTTCACAAAGGTGAGTTGAAATAAGAAGCCATATGATCTGAATCACTCAACACTTAAATTAGTTGAAAACAGTGCTTTGTAAAGAGTTAAGCTGCCTGACCATTGTGTTTTCCACCTGAGAACAGAAAGCATTAGTTGTGTATTTGCCTCTTTGTTTGTAACTCCCAAATCTTACAGCCTAGTACCTCTTGCAGTATTTGAGACAAATTCAGCAGCTTGTTTACAATGGTCTTCAACAGTATTGTCTAACGTGGTAAGACACCATGAAGTAGCTATGCCTTTGACATAATTGAAGTAAAGTGGGTAATGATAACTGTTGAGATCAGTATTTGGATACAGAATCATAATGTTATAGAGCTGCTCTCTGGCTTCACAGAGGATGTCTAGGGTTTTGTTTTGGTTTTTTTCTTTTTTAGGGGATATGAAGAAAATTCCTAAAACTTTGTTGTAGAACCTGTGGTATGAATGCCATTCTGCAGCTGCAGAAAGCCTGTGATTTCTGGAATAGCAAGTGAAGTGACTGAGAGAAATGCGCACTTTTTAGAGAAGCCTGGCCTTCCCATAAAGGGAGCTGCTTGGTGTGAAGCCGTGGACACTCTCCAGAACAATTTGCACGTTGCTCCTGCTCATTCCACCTGCCACTTTGGTCAGCAAGGAACTAGTGAAGTGAGAAGAAAATGACATGCAGAGATTTGGAGAAGAGGACAAACAAGAAGGAAAAGTAAAAGGAAGACTGACAAGTACAGAGTGAAAAGGGAATTAAAAATGACAAGATCAGGGAAAGATCGGTTTGGAAAACAGAAATAGGAAAGGTGGAAGAAAGTTGCGGTAAATGAAGAGAAAGATACAGGGATAAAGAATGACCAAAAAAACCCCAAAAAAAACCCAACAACAGAAAACAAAGGAGAAGCAATTTTGTTGGCTTGTTTTAGCTTTATGATACTAAAGGTCCTTAAAATCTTCCAGGACCAGTTCTCTCCCTGTGTTATCCTTAACCTTAATTGCTGGTTTCATTGCAGCATTTTACTTCCAGTGTTGGAGATGGTTCATGCAGGATAGTCGCTTTCAGGTTTTGCATAAAGAAATATGTTCTTTTTGATCCATATGTAATTATTAGTCCTCATCAGTTTTAGGGGACAGGACTTTCAGCTGGTCATCCTTTTCAGAGGTCAGGTTGCAACTGCATGTGTGAACAGTTGTAGTCTTGTCGTTTCAGTGCGAAGTTATCAGACTGGGTAATCAACCTGAGGAAGCAGTCCCCTGAGAGGCAGAAGAAAATTTAAAGTGGGATGTTTCTTGAGTCACTAGTTAGATCTGCAAAAGTATCTGTTTATCACAGGCACTGTTTATCCCCCTGTTTATGATTTCAGGGGAGTGTTCATAGTGAGAACAAGTCAAGGTATTGGATGTGATTAATAAAGTACCCCTGAAGAACATCCCGCCTTCTACACTGACTTACCTTACAACAAAAGAATTTTGAGCTGTTCCTGAGAAAATCCCACCCCCGTTTTGATGTTACAGCTTTTGGTTCTACAGCAACCTCAGCTTCATAAAGGGCTTTTAGTACTCCATCACAGAAGATAGCTTTGGGGAGAGACGAATGAGCCTTACTAAATCCAGAAGCCAAGCTCCCTGTGTGGAGATGCATGGTAAATATGTGTGTTGCTGTTGCCCTGGAGCTATAGCAACAGCTGCCAAGCAGCTGGGCTGAGCAGGGAGGACCTCTAATGTACCTTCTCAGCAAATTGTCCATTTATTCTGATGCTGCCCTGAGTTCAGGATTTTGGCAGGAGAAGCTATGGAAAAGCTTTTAAGCAGAATGAGTTTAGAAAAGTATGGGAAACCTCGGAAAATCCGAAGATACCACATACTATTCAGGAAGTCTAGATAAGCTGAATCCTGGGGTTGCAATAGACTTGGCAGGCAAATTTCTGAACCACTGCCAGTTTCTCAAAAATTGCAGAGGACTGAGAAGACAAGGAAGACTGGAAGATAGCATAAATGGTATTGGTATTTGGAAATATGTGGAACAGCAGTGCATAGAGTGGGACAAGGAAATGTGTTTCTGAGTGAGGAAATTTTTACCAAATTATGAATGTTTTCTGTGGGGTTTTTTCTTAGATTTTCTTTTTTTATAAACACCAGTCAAAATACTAGCAAATATCGGAAATGAAGTGATTACAGCCATGCAATGAGCTGTGAATTATCCATTGTCTTACCAGAATTGCCAGAATTATAATCCAAATGTTTATTTCCCTTACACCTCGCTGTTTTCCAGAGAGGATGCGTGAAACATACTAATTTTAACTTGTCTTCAAACACACATGAAAAAAAAACAACAAAACAACTCCAAACATACTCTCTTAGTTTCTTATGATGGGAAAGAGGTTCTGCTAAAGAAAACAATAGACCATCCTTTGAGTCCATGCGTGGAAAGAGGCTGGAGGTATCAAGATGGGGTGAGAAATATCTGAAACTTGCCTCTGCAGAGACTGTGAAGAATTATCCATTTTCTAGGTGGGGGAAAATACTTGAAGACTTTCAGCTGTGTCTCAGTATACACATATCACTATTTTAATCACAAGTTACCTGTCTAAAATGGCTTCCAAAAAGGGAGTATGCTACTCAGGATAGTGATACACCAGCACAAACAGGAAAGCATCTTCCTAAAATTAAGAATGTTTCCTTATCTTCAGGAGAATAGCCATGGAAGACATTTATTTGCAACTACAAAAGAGTTAGGCTTGGGTACATACATTCCTGCTGATAGCAACTGGTAGATAGATGGAGCTGTAGATACTCTGATGCAGTTGCGCTTTTTTTCTATAAGTCAATCTGGGTAAAATGGGAAAAATCTGGTAGATGAGTTATTATTGGAAAGTCTGGTAGGAAAAATCACAAATGAAAGCTTCGTCACAATGGGAGCTGTTTAATCCTTCACAAAGCAAATAACAGAGAACTTCAACAACTGTTCTGACCATCCTGTCAGATGTGAGTGACAGTTACTTGGATTCAGTTGCCTAGATAGATGCATATTCCTGATCTGTGTTTTAATAATTTATTTTCAGTGTTAATGCTGTTTGAATACATTAAATCTATTGTTTTAATTATTTGAATCAATGTTGTACAATTTTTTGTTGCAGGCACTTCTTGTAAGACGGGGAAAAGCTCCTTTTGTTTTTAAGTGTTCATGCTGCTTTACTGGAAGGTATTCTGGTTTCTATTCCTGTGTCTTATAGCTCAAGGCTTAAATCACAATTTGGATTCTACAAGGTTTGGACTGGTCATTGCTGAAGGCTGAGAAGAGCTACAGATGAAGGCTGAGCATGACTGACATGTTCATATTCATCAGAAAACAGTCAGCTGGAGAGAATGAGGAAGTAATTGTTGGAGTGCTCCCTCCCTCACTGCTTGTGCAGAAAGACACAGGCTGCAGGGAGGAAGCTACCTGAGGTTATTAAGATTAATACTGCTAGAAATTCCAATCAACTCACACAAGGCTGCTCCTCAAGGCTGTCAGATGCCTACTGCCTTCTCTCATTCAGGCGGGGCAACATCAATTTCAAATTTCCCAACAGAGATTGCTATGATTTATGAGTTTAGGAGGCTGATAAATGTGGTTAGTTGAAGTGTTCATGAAATAATTGAGTCAGAATAATTTCAGTCAGCTGTGCCCAATTTATTTCTCTGATAACCACAGGAGGGTGCAATTTTGGATTGGGAGCTTAATCTCAAGGGTTCTACCACGCGAAAGACATTGTGGAACCTAGAATAAGAGCAATTTAATTTTGCTGCCAGGCCTGTATGACAGCCTTATAAGCTGACTTAAGAATCCTCAGAACTGGAGAGTTAAGTACCTTAAGCTCTTCTGGTATGACAGAGGCTGAGTCAGTTCTGGTTTATGTATTGTGGGATAAAGTCTGCTGGGAAGGATAATGAGATGTTTAGTATTTGAAAAATTACTTCACTGTTCAGTTAGGAGGACATTGTTCTTTATGCTTGTTTGTAGCAACTTATTTTCAGATTACAAGTTTTATCAATATTTCACTTCTGGGTTTTGTGATTTTTTTTATTTTTTTTTTTCTGGAGGGGCAATCAGCATCAGTCCTGTCCTTACAATTAAGGGGGTGTCCATGCCTCCCTGAAGAGTCTTACATGAAACTTAAAAGAAAAAGAAAATTGTCCCCATGAGCTTATTATTTGTCTGCTGTAACTTTCCCACATAGCTGAAAAAGAATGAGATTTTGGGTAGATTGTCCTCCAAAGAGTACTGAGTGTAAAGGGTTCTGTAAAGCAGGAAGGTGAGCAGGTTACAGTGTGGTGATGACTGGCTGAGGTTGGTAGAGAATGAGAAAGCCTAGAAGTGGAGCAAGTGTGTGGCAGACAAATACCTTCCTGTTGTCATGAACAAGATATTTATAATAATCTGAGAGCTGCAGGCAGGGGAGTGTATGTGGGGAAAGGCAGTGGCTTGTGTCTGTCTTTGTGTTGGTCAGTTCAGGTATCTTTTGAAATGTGCAAAGAGACTCCACAAGCATGATGCAGGCAAAAAATTAACAGGCTACTAGGTCTAGCACTAGTATATTCACTATGCCTGGTAAGACATCTGAAGTGAATTTTGATGTCCAGGAAGGTATAAGTAGACTGTCAAAGGGTTGTCCTCTGTGCTGCTTGGAACAGTGTTGCAGAGTTGCCATCTTCCAGCTCCATTTATCCAATTAGAATTTTATACATTTGCATTTTGATGTCTCTTCCCTATTGGATCCTTTAGCTGCTAATGTTTCTCACTACAGCAGTATTACCTCTGTCTGCATTTTTGCTTATCGTGTGTGGCTTTTCCCTATGCACTTTCATACAGCCTTTCCTCACAACTCATCAGCTTTCTCAGTAGTCCCTAACCAAAGCTGGGCAGCATGCCATAGATCACAAAGGGTTACCAAGAGAGCAACTTTCCCAGGAGTCCTGATATGTGTAAGATAAAAATGGACATGCTTATTCTATGGTGAGCCAGGAATGTAGGCTGGCACTAGAGATATGTTACCCCATGTGTATACCAATGCTCATATGACAAAAACTGACCTGCATATAAACTATTCTCTGGTCACCCATGGCTGAAGAGCTGTGGGGTACGTTCTTTCACTGTGTGGTGAAGATCTACACTTGCACAGGAAAAAAAATAAGTCTCTCTCTGAGCTGTTATTCTCAAAGTTCCCTTGCCTTGGAACTCAAACATTTTAGGACTTCATAAACTTTTATTAAAATTCTGTCCATGATTCTCAGTTTGGGGGTGGGGGTGTGAGAATATGAAGGATCCAGTAGGATTCAGGGATGAGCTTTTCTGATTGCATAGAAAGATTTGTGACCCTAATCTAAAGTGGTACAGACTTTAGAGACTATTATGGCAATCTTTGTGGTGAGGTAGATCAGACTTAGGTCTTTCAGACACATCAGGAAGCTGTATTGCTGAAGAAAGGGCTGCACTCAGTTTGTATTAGAAAATAAGTGTTACTATGAATAATGATGTCTTGCTAAAATTCAGCTACCCAAGTTTGGTGACTTTTCTGTATGTTAATTCCTGGAATTAATTCATGATGGTTCTTTTCTCTGTAATGATGGTTCCTTTCATCTCCAGATAATTTAGTACCATCCCCATCTGCTGGAACTTATTTCTGTAGATTGTATAAATGCCTGTTTTGTATAGTTTCAGCAGTGTCCTGTGGGGTGCAGGATCTCTTAGCGACATTTGTTCAGTATTGTGGCAGCACTATCCTATCTAGAAGTGCAGTAGAAGTAAGTTAACTTAAGAAAAAAGCATTTGCTGAGGTTTTACCTACTTCCCTCTTTCACTGCTCAGCGGTTAGGAAGATGCTTCCATGATAAATCTTACTGACTCTCCTTGCTTTTGAGGTCTCCCTGCCATGAAGTGCACACTGTCAGAGAATGGTGAGGAGGATGTTGTGAAAGAACGCTGCTTAGTGGAGATGTGGGTGTAAACCACACAATATTTTCCAAATTATGTTTGGATTTGGGGCTTAGCATAAAATCAGGGCACAAAATAACTACACTGTGCAGAAAACGTTAATAGAAAAAGTCAGGATTACAGTAATGCATTCTGTGTGGTCTTTGAGTAGAGAACAGCAGAAGGGCATGTGGCAGGACTGTCTCAATTGTGTTTTTACTTCTACTGCTGTGAAAAGCATTTTTAATACTTGCATAATTTAGAGCATGACATGATTTTCAAAGCTTCAAATTGGAGTAAAGCATTTACATAATCTAATTAAATCATGTTAATGTTTTATGATAATATTCAGGTAAGTGCAAAACTTGTTCCGCAGATGCATCCCATTCTTAGACCATTGGGGAAACTGAATTTACGCATGCAGATGTATGTTTCTAGCCCTGCATGCTTTGGGAGGTCAGCAGGGTACTTACTGCATGCTCTCTTCTCAGGATAGCCTCCAAAGCCCGCTTCATGGAGCGTCATCTTTCCAAGAAGCTTGAAGGTAGGCTGGTACCAGAGGGAAAGGCAAAGCAGATTTAAAGGGCTACTTGGAACCTCTTATAATTTGAATGAAAGCGATGCTACTGCGGTATGTAATAAATTGCTTCCATTTCAGCGAACATTAAAATAATCCCATGGTGGCCCTCTTAGCAGCAGCCCTGCCACATGTAGTATCAGATCTCACAAAGCATGCATCGTACTTGGATGGGAAGCTACCAGGGGAAGCCCCACAAATCCTCCTGGTGACTGTTTGCTTTGTTTTTGCCTCTGGCTGCACTAACTCACAAAATATTGGAAGCACTTGGCCAGCATCCATGATGAGAGATGCTGCCTTGTAGTGAGATTATTTAAATAATATTTTTCATCAGCATGTTCTCATTAGGCTGTCTTCAACAGTAGTTCTTACTGAAACCTGTCTGTGCTAAGCCATACTACTGCAATAAGGAACTGAACTGAATCCTAATTTTCCAAATGTAGTCAAGCGAATGCTAAGCTAGTACTAACAGAATTCTTTTAGCAGGTACAGCACTGCTTTGCTAGAATGAATTAATGTAATTGGCAGAGGTAGTTTCTTCAAGACCAGGTCTCTGTTTTAAATAAGCTCATTGCCATTGACTTTTATTAGTGCCATGCTGATTTATTCTAACTGATGACAGAAACGTGTTTGTATGCACTGCCAGGTGTTCTGTGCTTTCAGGGCAATTATAATGGTTAGGAAGGACCAGAACATTATCTGTGCCAAGCTGTTGATGAAGCCTGTGTGTTAGAAAGAGAGGATGGACTGCACACACAGTATTGACCTGGTTTGTGCATACACACTGGTTGTGGCGAGCCCAGCAACTCTGATTTTATGTAAAATGTGGATCCTTTAAGGGAAGCCTGGATCTAAGATACCTCTAAATTTGGGATTTCTATTATTTTCTGTCACAGTACATAATAATATCCAAAGTTTGTAAATTAGTTTTGAGCTCAGTGGTATGGAAAGCTCTGAATATGTGAAAGTCATTGCTAAAGTAGTGCACAGAAAGGTGAAATATATCAGTAGTGAATTAAGTATTTGCTAATTAGGCACAGAAATCTAATTACTTTGCAAATTTTTCATCTAATTTTGAAGGGAGTGAAGCTAGTGTAAATTTAAAATGGAAGTCGAGATGTTCAGCACATAGTGTTAACTGCCAAGGAGAACAACACGGTGACCTTATTTGCAGCTGCACATGCATCATTTGTAGGAATGCCTGTCATAGCCATAATGATTTAACATCAGGGCAGGCCAATATTTCTTGGTTCTTCCTCCGCAGTGTAGGCAGTTTCCTTTATAGGTGGAATGGGAAGCTGTAGGTGTTTCTGGTGAAAAATGGTAATGCTAGAGAGGTGCCCTTTACTACAAATCCAGCACTGTTCGCTTTAGTTCACCTCCTGAAAAAGAATTTGCAAAGTCACAGCCTGGGGAATGAAGTCACAGCTGGGTGAAGTTTAAGCTTTGGCATGGTTGGATTCTGGGGTTTTTTTATAACTTTGCTGTTGATTATATAATGTTTAAGCATACTAGGTGACATTGGGGAAGTTTAAAGCTGCTGAATTTTTAAATAATATGTCAAGACTATTTAATTGTAGAAAAGAATGCTATTAGTTTAAAACCTGCAATATTTTGGTCATAGTAGCTACTTTACATTCAGACATGAAAGCTCATAGAGCCAAGTTTAAACACTAAGACATTTACCTTAATACAACTATTCTTAGCTAAGGCATTTTATGAGAGTACAAGTATTAACTACCACTAAATATCCTGTGTGAATTGCTATTATTATTTCCATACTAAAATCCTTTTCAATTTCCTTTCAATACTGTGTTGACTTTGAGCCTGATATCTCATCTGCTGAAACTCTTCTAAAGGATCTCAAGTGGCAGTCTTTTTAAATGTGTGGTTATTTACTTCGTAAGCACCTGACACGCCAGCATCCATGGTCACTGGCTCACTTCTGAAGTTCACAGATATTCTGTTAAACTCTTCATAGTTTATATTCCTCTCACTGCTCACCTGAGGCATCCACACTTCAGCAGGAGGCAGGGCATTTAAGTCAGCTTTTTTAATTAGTAAAAGCTGTAATTTAGGTTGCAGATTGGGGGTGTTTGTAAATTCTTGTTTCCAAATCATTGTAATTTATGAGAAGAATTTGGTCTGAAAAGTTTGGGAGAAGGTAGAATAAATGGAAGAACAGCTAAGATAAACTTTAATTCTCTCTACACACATACAGAAAACTTTTTCAACCTTAGCAATATCCCCAGATGTGTATTAACTATCTCTGCGACTATGAGATGCAGCTCATAAAATAGATTTATTTTAAGATAAATAAAAGCAGAGGAGTAAAATGAACAGTGAGCAGTCCTCTGTTTCTCACAATGCACCCAGTGAAAATAGAAGTTAAGAAGTTAAAAAAAATATATATCTTTTTTGTATAGCAGAGCATTTTCTTAGTGGAACTCACCACTCATAGAGTGAAAACCCAAGGAAGAAAGGAATTAAAAAAGGCTTAGGCATATGTCCATGAACAAGTAGTTTCAAGGGTGGCTATTATAGCAGTTAATCCCCACACTGCTTTTGCCTCCAAGGTGATACTGCTGAACTGGCCATGCTCTTCCATATTCCTAGAGCATTTCTACTGGCCTGTTGTGGAGGTAGAGAATAGGTTAGATGCCTTTGATAGGATGTAATGCAGTGGTTCTCTGTAGGAGTGCAATCTGACCTCCATAACTAACCATTTCCTTACTTAGAGCTATGTTCTTCTCCACTTTTTAAATAATAATTTTTCTAAGACTTATTAAGTGCATGTGTGTATTTGGATTATGAAACTATATAGCCCTGTCTGGAGCATGTATGAAAACTACCATCACCCATAGACATACAACTAGAGGAAGGTGAGCCTGATATTAATGTCATTAATGATGACAAAACCTTTGATATGGCTGTAGTAGTTGTTAGATGAGTTAAAATATCTGTAAAATAGTTATCTCACTTCTACCAAGGTGTACAAGCTGAGGCTTGCACTTACAGAGTCAATAAACCCATGAAACTAGGTAGAATCATCGTTAACATTGTTTAAATAGAAAAGAATACCTAACCAAATATTAATAGCAAGAGAGAGAGCATGTTTTATAACAAAAATCTTAATATTGTGTCTTGACAAAATTTAGAAAATAATTCATAAATAGCCTACACACCAAAAGGCAATCTTTCCCAGTATTCAGGTTTTTTTTGTTGACTTGGTTCAAAACTTTTTTTGTATAAAGCAAAAGCTTCTACAACATGGGGGATAGAAATTCTCCTTTTGATACAAAGCCATGAGATTCCAGTACTCTGATTCAAAGCAAATCAACCAAGATTGTTCATACTAGGGGTGCAAGCAGGAGAAGGTAGAAGCTTTTTTTACTTAGAAGCAACACCATGATTATTGTTATTATTTTCTGGTCTTAAGTGGGAAGAGCTTTTATTGCCACATTATATTACTGATCTTGTTTGTTCCTAGATTGTGTGGAAGCTTTTGAGTATTGAACACTTTCTGTGTTCCAACAGGTAGGACTCTGACTATCAAGTATAAAATACGAAAGATCCAACAGTTTTCAGATCAACTTTAAATGGGTAATAAATTTGATTTTAAGAAAATACATGGTACCCAGACTCATGGCCTCATCTCATGTAAATCTGTATAGATGAAATTACTTCAAACGAGTTGTCCTGTTTCTTTAAATTCTTTCTTTTGCTGTCCCTTCCATCTGCTCCACTCCCCCGCTGCAGATAACTTGTACTTCTCATAAGAATATGGTCCCTGTTGCAAGGGGACAAATATGGGATTTACTTTTATTTCCTATTCTTTGACTTTTTTTTTTAATTATTAATAATCTTGTGTATGAGGCCAATGTTTCCATGAGGTTAGAATAATTCATTTGAGTTTTACCCAAAAATGGTAGTGAACCCCACTGTAGTATTTCTGGCCGTGTACCTGCAACTGTCTAAGAGCATGAAGAAACCACATGGAAGTATTGCAAGAAAGTTGATTATCATATCAGTACTTGAAAACTCAAAAATTTCTGGAGGAGAGCATAAATTGATTTGTATTAAAAAAATTCTGTGATTCTTCAGCTCGGGTTTGTTGCCACCAATGATTTTTCAGCATGACAATTCCAAAATGTCAAAAGAGTTCTCACATTATTGACATAGTCTGTATTTGCCTTGGTACCTTGCTCTCAGCTGAAGAGACTGGTTACAAGAGAACTGGTATTTATGTCTTGCTGGAGATTGGCATAAGTTCATTCAGTATTATTTCTGAAGTTTTGATACATTTCTTAATGCACTCTTAGCATGTTCACTACGGCTTTTTTTATGTTTACTGCTTTTCCTTTTGCTGCTGTCTTTTACGATGGTTTTACAAATGCCATAGTTAGTGTCACTGACAGCATACTTAACACAAGTAAAGCAAGAGGGCATGATCTAAGCTTCAATAAAGCCTGAGTCTAACATGACTCTGGTCCTTGATCACAGTGATTGGCATGTTATTCTAGTTGTCTATAGCTTAAAGTGGTAATTTTATATTTTTTTCCTATCTAGTGAATGCTCTGGGTCCTGTTAATCTTTGTATTCTGAATATAGAATCTGTTTAGTCCTCTATAACTACAGTGTATGAACACATAACATTATATAATTCTATTTGCATAATACAAAACTGTAACAGAGAGAAAGAAGGATCCTCGCTGTAATAACAGGAAACAAAAGCATAAGGTGGTTTAAGTGATTTACTCGTGGTGTCTGTGGATGTGCCTGAAAATGTACTCAAGTCTTGAGATTCTGTCTGGAAACTCAGTTTTTAAGTCATACTTTTAAGCATTACAGAATCATTACATTCTGTTGATACTTATTTTTATATTTACTTCAATTTAGATGTTGAAATTAATACCATCATGATTATCAGGGAAATACCTGTTGGTCCAGTTTTATATTAGGTAAATGTAAAAGAGAGTAGTGAGATGGTTAGTACCCAGGTGTTACTTCATCTGAATTAGTTCAGCAGCCAAGATCATGTCCTTACCCAAATACAGTGTCAGTTTAGAGATGGAAACAAGCTGTCTTGTGTGCTTCATAGCTGGTTGTAGGTTGTGGAGCTGTTTGACATGCTCTGTGATCACAGTCCCATCAGTTTTTCTTTCACCCTTGGAGAACATAAAGATCAGCTCAAATGAACAGAACAGCAAGGCATTATAAGAATAAAACCTCTGCACTGTAATTCAGAATTAAATAGTCTTTCATGATCTATTCCTGCAAAGTGTGGTCAGTTACTGCTTCACCATGATAGCATGTGATCTTAAGTGTTGAGAAGGGAGTTTTAATTAAAAAAAAAAAAAAAGACTTCAGTGCATCTGGCAAGGGAAAAAAATTAATTTTGTTTAATTTTTAATCAGACAGCCTGAGACAACCACTGAGCACTACTTGGCAATTAGAATACTAATGAACTGCACACTGGGTTACCCTGTTTTTAAAGGACAGCAAACAATGCGCTCCTAGTTGAGGGATTCTATTTTGTCCCAGTAAAATCTTCACATATTTACCTTCTTACTTTGTAATAATTCAGGAAATGTTTGCCTTGTTGTCTTCTTTAAAAATCCCACCCTATGGTTAACTGTTTTTCAAATGCAATAAGCACAGAAAGTGGTAAGTGGCTTTCTTGAAAGCATTCTTCAAAATTATATAAACAATGTAAAACACTAACCTTCACTGTTTGGCACACCTTCAGTGCCTTAAGTGTTTTCTTTTTGTTTGTTTGTTTTCATTCTTCCTCTAGCATATTTGCAACTCTACCACTGTGCAACAGTTTGAAGTCATTGGTTTTCATGCTTTCTGTAGATACTGAAGTTGCTGGTTTATAGCACACAATTTCACAAAAGATAGGTTGAAGGAAGGAACAAATTGCCCATGCCTGAAGTGTTTATTTCTTATCACCTTTATAAGCAGCTACCTACAGCAAGGCCGAATGTAGTAGGAAATGCTTAATGAATTCAGATGAGTTCTGAAACATAAATTAAGTAGCCTCACCATCCATAGTAGCCATGTCATACCAACCTCATGGGAAATGGATATTTTATTGCCCCCTCTATGTCACATTGTTGAGCAGAATGATATAATTATACCCTATCTGGGGTGAAGGATTCGCACTAGCTCACCCTAAGACTCTCTTCTAGTTCCAGCTTTAAAGTTCATGGGGGCTGTAGCTGACTGTTCTGGGATGTAATCCTGTTGGATGTAATCATTTTGTTTGGTCTTCCAGCAGGCAGCTGCTGAAATGTGAACTCCGGCACTCCCCTGCAGCCTTGCCCCAAGGGTTGGCTCTAGGCACATGAGGTGTTGACGAGATCTCTGGAGCAGATGTTTGCTGAGGATGGCAAAACAGTTTAGAGGGGCCAACAGCTTCATGTAGTCTAGGGCCCCATAAAGCCAGGCTTGCTGCATCTCCTCTTGGTAGCAGAAGCTGAGTTGAGTCAAGGTATTATCACTAAGAGGAGGGAGGGAGGCTAGTCTTACCCAAAGTAGAGCCATTGACCTGCACCCCTCATAGCTCCAGCAGGGAGCAGAGCAACAAGCCTGACAAGCAGTGCTTTTGGTCCTCTTTTCAATTAGCTGTTCATTCTCTCCTCTTTCACTTCTCACAGCAGGATCTATCAGTAACCAGCACCTCAGGCTTTTGAGGCAAAATTCAGTTCTTTCTGCACTGCTGAGCTCTGCAGATTCCTGGTTTACCCTGATCCTTGTACTTGCTGACCTGCATTTGCAGTATCAACTTGGTCCTGCTCCAGCTCTGAAGGTGTTGCTGTGGGAGGCACAACCAAGTCTATAGCAGAAAATACCCTAACTGGTTCAAAAGGACACCAGCCAGGAACAGATGTACAAGACAGACTAATGTGTCCTGCCTTAAGCAGGAGTTATGCTATAGCCTCTGAGAAAGCAGCATGCCTGAACTTTGGCTCCAATGCAGAGCAAACAAGCTGAAGCCCAAATCTTCTAGGTCAAGCTGGGATATACCAAGCCAACAGCTGTCATTCTTAAAGGAGAATTTTGCTCACTGGTTGTGATTGTGCTTATGAGACAGTGGAAGGGAAGTTTTCTGTGAAGAACGGGCTGCTTAAATTTGATATCTTTTAAAGATTAATTTCAATCTTGCCTCTACTTTGCAAAAAGAGGGTGTGAGAAAATTCTGATCCATATCCTCATTCTGGTATTTGTTTCCAAAATACTGTGCTGAATTAAAATACAGTAAATGAAAGGAAGAGTTATTATATTTTAGTGTTTCTGTAAAACCTAAAACATAGAACTTTAAAAATTGAGTTGAAATCGGACCTCAACATTAAAAGTTTAAAATAACATGGGTCAATTTCTGTCATGCCAGTATGTAGAAACTGTCTGGCTTACATCTTTGTTCATATTTTTCCAACATTAAAAAAATAAAATCTTCATTTAAGAGCTTACATTGTCTTACAAATGCATTTTTCAGGGCAAGGGGTCTAATTTCTGTTAGGATTTCTCTTTGTACGATTCCTGATTCTGCAGGCTGTCATTGATTTTCCTGTTTCTTTGGAATGCACAAAAACATCTGTCCTTGTGGACCGAGGGAGAATTGGCAAGCGGTACTTTTGCTGAGAATAGTGGGTTTGTATTTAAAAAAAACAAAAGATACCTTTTTTTAACAGTTGGTTTGATGTGGAATCCAGGTTTTGTGGTAAAATACTTATGTATCAGTAGAAGCCCTTATTCTTTGGATACCCATAAAAACTTTTTTTAATTTGATTGGATAAATAAAGTTACATTGTGTTTTCATATCCTTTAGCTTTTTGCCCCAGCTGACATTAATCAGGAATAGAAAGTTACGTGAGCAGTCATTGTAGAGTAAGTGTGTTGTGCAGCTCGGTAAATTCTCATGCAATGAAGAACAGTTGTTGTTTTCTTTTAGTTGTACATGCTAACCAATTAAAAAAACTAATAGTTAATGAAGGAGAGACACATAATTAAATATGGGAAGTGCTGTTTTGGAATACAGAAGCACTTGGCCACGTGTTGGAAATAAAACTTTGCTAGTATCAGTAAATAAAGACCGCTGTGTTAGAAGTATTTAATATGTAGTATGAGGAACCTTTCTGAGATCTTGCCTGACATATGAGCAATTAAGCAGTGAAAGTGGGAGGTAAGGAGTAAAGAAGAAATTCTGAGAAGGATGTGGAGAATACCTTGTCCTCCAAAGAAGGTGTAGCAGCCCATGAATGATTGTAGAGGTTTTCATTGTGAGTTGAGGTCAGATGAGCAGGAAGCCATGCATTTTAAATAATATTAAACAAGCTCACTGGAATAAGAAGAGGAACTCCATGTTCCATTCAGCATCTTGGTTTTGCTACTGTGAATGCTACCATGTGAGATCTAGTGCATGATAGAGGTGGAAAAAGAGCCAAAGAGGTGGAAAACCAGTGTGCTGTCATGTCTAGGAGTTAATTTCTCATGCAAAGGCAATGTACCATCTCACTCCTATATGAGGTGGCTGCTCCTCTGGTGCAGGGATGTGAGGTAGGAACTGCTGTTTTCTTGGAAATCTGCTGAGCAGCTGCTTCTTTTCTCTGTGTGAGGTGCTAGCTCCTGTTAAAGTGCAACTGTTTACCTGAGACAGTAAAATATAACTTTGGTACTAAAGAGTGGATCGTGTGGCATATTGACATGTGCTGTGTTGCTGAGAGGCACAGAGCTCCCTGCCTCTTAGACAGCACTCAGTCTTCAGGTTGCTTGTTTGTCGCTACTTAATTCTCAGTAGTAAATGAATAGACACTGAATTTACATTAGAAAGTGTAGGAATTAGGGATTATGTCCCTTGATGCTAGTAGTCTGAGCAGGCACTCTGGCTTCGTTTTTGTGGGATTTTTTTAGTGAAGCTATAATAATATATTGAGGTACTGCACTGGGCAAAGCAAGGCAAGTAACATTTCCTTGTTTAGCAAGCTGAGACTAGCTAAATAATAGAGATGTTTCCCCTTTTCCTTCTCCAACCTCTGCTCTCTTCGCCATCAAAGTTACAGCGAAAGCAATTGCATGTTTGTTACTGCCCTGACCGCTGTGCTGCTCTGTGGTGATTTGTACTACTCTGTCATCGTAATCTGTTTTTCAGCCTTGCTGCAGTATATGTAGGTGAAAGCTGCCTGGCATGTCTGACAGTGTAGGACAAGCTAAAGGTCTTGTGGCTTACAAGTGGCAATTTTTATGGCTCATCAGAAGACACTGAAAAAGAGAACTTTTTATTTCTTAAAGTGTGCTAATCAGAGTAAGTGGAACAAAATAGCACAGCTCAGTGTTTTGTATTAGCAGTGAGTATAATTAATGAAAAGTTAGATTCAGTTGCCTGACTAGTTATAAGAAAATGATCTGAATGTAATTCCCTTTCTTGGAAAAAAAGGATTTTAGTTACTTGTACATAAGTAATTCTGAGCTGATGTGTTACAGAAATCTGTGTTACTCACAAAAAAAACAGTATTATCACAGTATACCTGAAGTAGCGGTCTCCTTCTTTGAAGGTGGTCAGCGGTTTAAAATCTCTCAAATTACCCTTTTTTTTTCCTACATAAATTAACTGTGATGTGTTACCTTAGCCTTTGGAAATCTGTCAGAAAGGAATTTGGTAGATTCCTCTTTTTACTTTAGAGGAAAAGTTTTCATAAACATACTTATGCACAAAATTACATGGGTATTTAAGTTATTAGTTATCTTCAGATACTTTTCATCATAGTGGTTCTTACTGTACTTTGTAAAGTAATTTTTTCTCTCCTGAAGGTTTGTCTGTTATTGGTGGTCTCTGTTTTTGCAAATGTATAAAAATTTGCCAGTGAGAAAATGCTCATTGTCAGCAAGAGTACAGTTCTTTCAAGGAGGTAACATATTATGAGAATTTATGTGTAGAAAAAAAGTAAACCTGCTACCTGTTGTCAAAATTGCACAGGCTTTTTTTGCTTACTAGATTTGTTTGGCTTATAAGGACAATAAGTGAATTGAAGCCATACATGGAAATTAAAAGTTTCTTGAGAAGTCTCAAGCAGACCTTGGCTAGTATATGACTAATTTTATACAAGAGAAAATGAACAAAATAAAGAGGGAGACTTTTTAGAAACATGTCTCTCTAATAACCATTCTAAGGCCTCAGTCAGATTATCTTCTGAATGGAATAAACAAACCTGCACTAATGTCCTGGTTTAAGCCAGGATGAAGCCAATTTTCCTATTACTGATTTTTTTAAATATTTTTTTTTTCCTTCAGTAAGCTTTCTTTTAACTAGTCACAGAGCCTTCCAACTAAGATTGGTAAGAGTGGAATGTTTTTCTAACTGCTGGGTCTTCAAGGTCACATCTTTACTGTCGTGGCTCAGACACTATGAGGAGATCTATGACCCCCCCCTCCCCCCCATAGGAGGCTGAGTTAGACAGACAGCAAAATTGGCCAGAGATATTCCATTCCGTGTATCTACATAAGCTCAGAGGAAGGTCAGAGATCACAGAAGACAACTTCCTTCCTGCTTCTTCTTTCCCTTCTCCTCCATCCATGGCTGGCATTCGGGGAGGACTCCGTCCATCCATCACCGTCGACCCCCAGGCTCGAGCTCTCCTGACCCTCATCACTCTGTGCTCTCTCCAGCAGCTTTGGGATTTTTCAGGACTCTTCCCAGCTCAGGAGATGCTGTGGGAGTTGCTGGGGTTGGGGGGAGGCAAGAGGCTTTTGCACGTATCTGAACACATTTGTATATAATTGTATATATTTTCTTATATCATTAGTGTTTAATTAAAGCTGTGTAGTTTAGTTTTCAATCCAGCCAAGTCTCTCTCTTTTTCTCTCTCTCCTTCCCTACCTAAGTGGGAGAGGGAGGGGATCGAGAGCATTGTTTTCGAACCTGAGTCAAACAGTGACAACTGCTAAGCAGCACAGTAGACTCAAAAGTTCATTCAAATACATCCAACTAAGGGATAGAAGTTACAATACCATATAAATATGATACAAACAATATAAACATAGTATTACATATCCTAATCACATCTCTAAATGTTATTTAGTAATGCTGAGTGAGACAGTAGTTTGAAGACTGAGACAGTATTCTTTTGTTATTAGGTTGGTTTCAGTTACTTTGCTTATTTCATAGATTTGTCTTAACAGATGAGGAGAATGATGAATTTGTAAGTAGCTAACATCTGATAAATACACTTAGATGCTACTGTCATAAAAACAACCAGCTAGATATAAAAGGCCTGATTAGCAAAGTCAAAACATCCACCAACTTCTTTTAAGAAAAGTTCCATGATGCTATTGGAAAATAAGAAAGAGTGATTCTTCATTGTTTGGAAAAAAAAATGAGCCAGATCTTTTAATTGAGGAGAGTGAAACTGAGTTTCAGGAGAGTGGAGCACATTTTCAATGCAATCAGGCCTTGCATCCAGAGATACATGCAAAGAAATGTAGCTGCTATCTTTCCAGTGACTCAGGCAGCAGTGTTAATAACTTCCAAGCACAGACAGCCACTACCTATTTCCAGAAAAAAAGCACAGTAATTGGAAACAATTAGGAGAGTACACACTGAATATGAAATAAGTTGAATGGTGAGACTGCTTGTGCTGTCTGATCTGTTTAATATTGCTGTGAGACCTGGAGAGAGCATATTCAGCCCAGCAAAATTCTTATCAGATGCTTGCGAGTGAGAGTGATATCACTTGACATCTTTAGTTTGCTTCCTCCTCCTGACCCTAAATGCAGCCAGCGATATTAGGAGGAGTAAATGTGGGGAGATCTGCAAGCTGTCTCCTTTCTTGTTATCTCGGTGTGAATATATAACATTTTTCCCTCTGTGCCTGTTCGTAATTGGGTGTAGGATGGCTGAGGAACTGAGGTTACCTCTGTTGTATGATCAGAGTCCAGTAAATCAACTGAACTTAAAGATACTTCAGAGGGAAGCTGAGAAAACAATGGATTTCAGTGTTGGGAATTTCAATTAACATTTCAGTCAAAAAATAGATTTGAATAGGAGGAAGATTTTCAAATGTGCCAGATTTATATAGTCATGGGAAAGAACTGGACTCTTTCTAGTGTATATTTTTGTTTTGTTATAAGTTTCCGAACACATCTCTATCAAAGGCTGATTTCCAGATTACTTTGTGAGTCTAAGGCTAATTGAAAAAGAAACCTTGCAGTATGAAAACATCCTCATCCTTTTGGATTTTTGGGGGGATTTTTTGGGGTGTTTCTGTAGTTATTTGCTGGAATGAAACTGTTTCTTAAAAGTTTTCAGGATTGTTGATAGCGCATATTATTCACTGAAGATGACTGAATGAAAAGGTGTTTTGGACCAAGCCACTTCTCTATTTAGGTAAGTTGAATAAGAAAATTTTAAATTCTGACTTTGATGACATACAAAAGCCCAGTGTCTTCTCTTTTAAACCATAGTAGAGAATAACTAGAGAGAATTCAGTGGTCATCAGCAAAACACAAAGCAAAGAACTTGGTGCCTAATGGTGGTTTTCAGAAGGCTGCTTGCTACTCAGACCAGTGGTGAGAGGAAAAACTAGTATGAGAATATCTGTACAGTTGTGATGGAGCATGTTCTAGTCTGATACATAATCATAGAGCAGTTTGGGTTGGAAGGGACCTTAAGGATCATCTAATTCCAACCCCCCTGCATCAGCAGGGACACCTCCCACTAAACCAGGTTGCTCAAAGTCCTGTCCAACTTGGTCTTGAACACTTCTGGGGATGGGGCAGCCACAACTTCCCTGGGCAACTTGTGCCAGTGCCTCACCACCTCGTAGTGAAGAATTTCTTCCTAATATCCGCTCTCTTCCAGTTTAAATCCATTACCCCTATCAATACATGCCGTTGTAAAAAGTCCGTTCACAGCTTTCGTGTAGTCCTTCTTCAGGTACTTGAAGGCTGCTATAAAATCTCCCCGGAGCCTTCTCTTTTCCAGGCTGAACAATGTCAGCTGTCTCAGCCTGTTTTCATAGGATAGGTCCTCCAGCCCTCTCATCATCTTTGTGGCCCTCCTCTGTACTCAGTCCAGCGAGTCAGTGTCCTTGTGTTGAGGGCTCCAGCGCTGGCCATAGTTCTCCAGGTGGGATCTCACAAGGGAGCAGAGTAGAGGGAAAGAATCATCTCCCTGGACCTGCTGCTCATGCTGGAAATGTTATGAAGGTGAAACCTCCCTTGACCTCCTGGCCATGCAGGAAAATGTTGAGTAGCAATTTGTTTACCTTAGGACTCTCATACCCTTCGGCAGGCACTTTTGGTGATGGCTGAATAATTGAGTGTAATTATTCTGGGAATCTCTGCCTGGAGGTTAGATTCCACCTGTCATGTCTTCTCTATAACTCATTTTTCCTTCTTTCCTATTCTTATCCCACATTATTTTGAGGTGCCATGGTATTGCTTGCTTGTGATGTACTCAGCATGGATGCCACGATGCAGAATGGTGTGCAAAATCTGAACTAAATATATTTAATTGGACATCTACCACAATTTTTTTGGGGATAGAATTCTTGAGGCTTAACAAGGAATCATATTGAATCTCCCTGACACTTGGAAATTATTTCAGGACAATTTTAATGAAATAAGAAAGCTTTGCTGGAATATCTGATCTTTGTCTACAAACTTCTTTGGCTTTTATATGTTCCAAGGATAGATGTTGACAGTTTCTCTGTTGAGTGTTCCGTTCTTAGCTCATGCTTTTACTTTTAAAGTGAATAAAGCATCTATATATTCATAAGCTATGCTACCATGGCCTTCAGCAAACATTGCAGTTGATTAAAACATTGGGCAGAGCAGGTTTATCTGACTCCAATTCAGTAGCATCCAGAGGTTATGAACCTCAGCTTATTAGGGCTGTATTAATGGTGTGATTAATGCTATAGTACTTCTCCCATCCAGTTTTGCAATGAAGGTTGACTTTCATAGCAACAGGCCATCATCAGGGGAAATTCTGGGGTAAAGTCTATTAATGAGACCCATTTTAAGGTTGGAAACTCTGAATCATATTGGAGATTCACACTTAGCAGTTAGAAGTGAACCCCTACTAGAAAACACATAAAGGTAAAAATGGATGTGGCATAAGTTTCAATCTGCTAAAAGAGCAAAACTGAAAGTATCTCTCTTCTTTGTTGTTTTTTTTCTGTGGTTTTTTTTTTCCTGCTTTTGCTTTTAAAGATGCAAACAGTCTTTAGCAGCATGTGGGACTACCACAACCATAAACCCGCTGTTTTAGAATGAAAAATCTTGAATCAGTGTCCATTGTACAACTTTATGCAGAGGAAATGTATGTGTGTGACAGGATACCCTTAAGAAAGGAGAAAGTAATTTGTTGTCTTGGAATAGACTTGGAGAAGCCACCCTTGTGCCCAGAGTAGGATCAATGTGTCATTTCTATTTTGCAGATGATCAGGGATGGAAAACTCTCAGCTTCCCTTGGTAATCTATTCCAGTGCTTCATTACTATTCTCAATGGAGTGGTTTTGATAAAGTCTATTTTGGATCTTTCTGGTTGGCATTTACAGCTATTATTGTTCTGTCCATCACTAGTATGGAGAACAGATTATTTTCTTCCTTTATTTCTTATTTTGTGGCTTAAATTTTCCAGCTCTGCTACTTCTTCCTTTTTTTAAAATGTTTCCTGTTAGTTCACAGCTTCCTTGAATATCTGGCACCATTGTGCACTGTCATGCTTGTGATTTCATAGACTGGAAACCCCCTGCAGGTGTGGTGGTTTTTTTGTGTTTGTGGGGTTTGTTTGTTTGTTTGGGGGTTTTTTGTGTGTGTTTGGTTTTTTTTCAACAGGTTTTTTTTCAACAGAACTGTTGCTAACTAGCTCTTCCATTTCTTAAATTTTTGGCAGAGTAATCACTGTCTCTCTGGCTTCTTAAAACCTGTTGGAATCTTTCTCCAGTCTTTCAGTATAATTGCAATGCCTCTTACTGTCAGGAATATTTATTTCTATCTATCATCTAGGTTAAGAGACACACTGAAAAGGATTGGACCCCGGACAGACCCTTTGAAGCACCACTCAATACATCTTTGTATTTGACAGTGAAACATTGGTCCTCCATGGGTACAGTTATTTAATTTCTATTTTCAAATTTCAACACGATTAATGAAGTCAAGATGTATGACAATTACTCCTCCTCTGCTAAAAAGGCCTATTAGCCACGCACAGGAAGAAATTGGATTGTTCCATCACTTAGTTCTTACCAAATCTATACTGATTGCTACTTATGCTTGTGTTATCATATAGCTGCACACAATGGTTTGCTTTATCCAGAAGCATTCTCAAATCTGAAGTTCAGCTTGTGTTGTCTGTGGTTTCCCAGCTCCTCTTTCTTCCCATTCTAAGCACAAGCAATAAACTTGCCCTTTCACCCATCTTCCATGAAACATCATAGAGCTGCTGTCAGTTCTCACATCTGTTCAACTGTTTTATTTATATATCTTAGCTGTTGTTTATTGGCCAACTAAATTTGAAAACTCTAATTAATCTAATAACCTCTGTTCTCAGTTGAGCTCTGACTTTTGTTGCTACTAATTCTGCTTGACACCAATAGATTTATTTTGTAAAGATTAACACAAAAAGTCATTAAACCCTCTGGCTTTCTCTGCATCCTCTCTGCATCCTCTCTGAATAGCTGGCTAATGTAGTCTTTCTAGTTGTGAAGGCTGATATCTGCTTTGTTTATTTGTTCACAGCTTGCTGCAGAGATACTTTATGTTGTGTTTAGTAGCTCATATGGTTCCCGTCTTATGGCTGCTTGTATTTGGAATCATATGGAACTCTCTGGAGAGGGAGATTGCTCATTTCCCAGGAACATGCTTGGGAGGGACATTTGTGGAAGGTATAGGCTGTGGCAGCTAGGTTTTAAATTAAGAGGATGAGAGACTTCTAAGACAGCTAGGTAACAGCCAGGAGAAGGCTGGACTATTTATACACCTAGAAAGGGCATAGTGGCTGCTGGATTGGAACAAAACAAGAGGAAAAACTTCATCTGTAAGGACATGGTAAGGAGAAAGTAGCTTCATTTTCAAAGCTTTTTACATCTGTTTTATTTGACCAGTCTGAGACTTTTTGCTACTTCAAAAATTATGTTGTTCTAATTCATGTTTGGAGATTGCAAGTACTTTGGTGTTTTGGTCTTGAAGGGCAGGTTATGGTCAGATCCACTTCAGAACTGTGCCTGACCTGGTCTCCACTCAGCTGTGATCACAGGGTTCCTTTGTTTCTTATGGTCATGTTTTGTGTCTTGACCTTTTTTCTTGTGCTCCAACTGCTTGTGCCATTTTTCTATACTTTTCTTAGGTGATCTGACCTAGTTGGTAAGATTCTTTTGTGTGTTTGAGGTCAATGAGAAAGTAATGATTTAGCAAGGCTAGTCTCTGACAACACTTCTGTCCTTTTACTTGGAGATGGGCAGAATCTGTTGTCTGCAGAATTTATTCTTTCCCATGCTGCCAGCTCTATTTTTTTTTATTTTTTCCCTACACTGCTTGGTTTCAAGAATGAAAGATCAGAAATTTCCTCAGGGTTCAGTCCCAACTTTCTTCAGGATGGAGTACTAGAGTAATCCCTTGCTCTTAATCTCACGGCTTCTGACATTGTCTAGCTTTCAGATGATACTAGCAACCAGCTTCTTCCCTGTGCAATTGCCAGGTTATTCTTTTGCTACTGGCTTGAATTCTTTATAATTGTCTGCATTGTTTATTATATCGGCCTTTGTATCCTTTGACATCCTTGTGATCTCAGATGTATCTCTGACTGTATCCTTTAGCTTTCCTTCTTGCTTCCTGAAATTTTATATCAGCAGGTGTCATTGAATCAGACATCTCCTTTCGAGCCTTCACTGGAGCACAAATGAAAGTGTCTCTTCTGTCAGGTGCAGTTCAAGGTACTCAGAGCATGGCTTACAGCTGCAAGCAGACACAGAACATGTAGACGGTTATGGTGGAACTGCTAATCTTCTTTGGTCTGTGTATTTTAACCTTTATCAATTGCTCTTTATATCCCCTCAGGTTTTTTTTTTCTATTTATTGCACAAACGTATCAGGCTATGAAAAGTAGTAATAAGCTAGTGTTAGTTGCCAACTAGTAAATTTCCCATCTTCTCCACCTACGAACAAACAGCCCTTCTGTACTGAGCCCTACCTGCTTGTATTTTCAAGAAGAAAATCTGCAATAAAAGAAAAGATCTGACTCTTATCAGTGAAGAAGGACATAGAAAAGTTCAGTTTAGAATGATGTGTAAATAGACTAATGTCTTCTGAATGTTCCTTTGTGATCTTGGAAGGAAACTGCCAGGCATAGAAGAACATATTTAGACTTAGAACTGGGTTATATTATAAGAAATGTTACCTCCATTACTATTACAAGACACTCAAGCAACATGTAAAAGGCATTTACTGTGCAGACTCTTTATGTGTTGAAAACAGTTTGTATTCACTGTTGTGAAGTGCAAGATTGTTTGGTAAATTACCAAGGATTTAGAAAGTACTCAAGATATAATCTGAAGCAAATTTGGGAAAATAAATAAATAATCTATTACCATGATGTATTTTTAAAGTATATAGTTTATATTAGTGGTGTTACTTATTGCAGGAAGATACTGAAGCAGGGGTCAGAAGCATATTACATTGCTGTAGGAATAATGGGAAAATTCTCACTGGATAAATTCCTTTTCTTGTGTCAGGACATAAACAACTGTTAATTTGGCTTAAGATAAAATATCTCTACAAGGTATGGTTTTATTGTGTCCTTCTCTGAATGTCTGATACCAGTGGATGTGCAAGACAGTATTTAATTAGATGAATACTGGTTGTCATCTGGAGTGACAGTCTGTATTTTGGTTAATATTTCCAAAAATGTGTAGAGAAGTTGAAAATTACACAAGTTTTGTCCCGATCTAAAATTTTACACAAATTTTATTTTCTGGGTATTTTTGGGGTATGTTCATATGAAGTCCAGAGTAAGAAATCAGCAGGAGTGAACAGAAGTTGGCAAAGCTGAACATTTTCATAGTAAATTGTGTGGCTGTGAAAATGATGGATTTCATGGATTATTTTCTTTAGTGTAGGAACAGCACTAATTGTAGTTTGCCACCAGTGTTAAACTAGGATTTTGAATTTAGCCTGTGGCAGTGTAACAAGAATTTATGCCAACTTGCAGCACAGTGCAGCTGTTGAAAACCCCCACTCTAGCAGGAGCCTTGAAAATGTATGAATGCAGAGCTTCAGCTCTGTTGATCTTCTCTGAAAAACATTGGAGCAGATTCTATTCTAATGTGTGCCAGTATAAACCTAGAATTTCTTCCGTGATGACTGCTGAACAGTTTTCATCAATGCAAGTGAAGTAGTGGCTTTGTTGATGAAAACAGGCATGGATTTATGGAGAAGGGAAAGGACTAAGAAGGCTAAGCTGTCCAATTAGCATCAAACAGCCTGGCACCCTCCCTTTAAATTGGAACTGTGTCTGTCCCGGAGTGGCAGTAACCAGTGTAGCAAGACTATAGTAATGCAGGAGTGCCTCAGTCCCAGTACTGCTTTGCATAATTCTCTTAAATGATTCAAAAGTATATGTGACTAGCTTTATAAGCAGCACTTTGATAGGACTTGGGTAGTACTGTAACTAGAATTACTTCCCTGTTGAAGACCTTTATTTTTGGTACCTATTGTGATATGCTCCCCAGAAGGGAGCTCTAGAGGTCATCTAGCCTAACCTCCTGCCCAGGGCAGGACTGACTTCAAAGTTAGATGAGATTGCCGAGGTCCAGTACCAAAAGTTCTCATGGGTGGGCCAGTAATCCCAGTCTTCATTTTTTCTTACCTTTTTTCCTTTGAAACCTGGAAATCAGCTTTTGTTGAGTTCCCATTTTGGAATTACCCTCTGAGCTGGTTGTAAACTCCCGAAGGATACAATTCCAGTAGTCAAATTAGGTGCACCTTTGGGGTATCATGTAGCACTGAGGGATGCCCTCCATAGGCATGGCAAGTCAAGCATGTTCTGCTTTCTTAGGAAAAAATGCTTTTCATAACATTTTTCATTTCATTTTGTATTTAAACATTGCTGTAAAACGTATAATGGTACAGAGCGAAGCTGTAGGTTTTCTCTGTTTAGTTTCTGTTTCCAGGCAAGGTGTTTATCTTAGAGACTAATGGCAGGCATTTGGAAAAAGCCAAAAGCAATACTATGAGTATGTCCATGGGACAAGATAGATGTCAATAAGAGAGAACTTAGATTTTCAACATATTCCTTCACCCTGTTTCATCTTAGTCTTCAGAAGGCAAGACTGTAGTTTCAGATGCTCAGCTAAATCTGGGGAAACAAACATACTTCCTACAAAGCTAAGAAAATGCACATTTTGGGGTCAGTTATGTTTCATCTACAGGTGAAAAAGTTGTTTCTTGCCATGCAGCTTTATGGTTTGCGGGTACTACTGTGAATATCTGGGTGGCATTCTGTGATCTAGCTTGTGATTTCAGCAAGTTTGTTTCAAGGACATTTTGTCATTTAAGCTTTAGTCAATTCCAAACCCAGACTTCAGGGTTTTTTGTTGTTTTTTTATAGTAGAATTCCTGATTTTCAGCCTGTGTTTGAGAACTGCTCTTTCTCGGTCATTCTTACAGACACTTGTGAGAGTGCCAAGTACTCGGTTTCTCAGGAATGAATTTTACAAAGATATCTGCAGTGACTTTTTTTTTTTTTTCCCCCCTTGATATTAAGGCTATCCTATTCTGCTCCACTGCAGCAGCACATTATAAATTGCTTTCATATAACCTATGTTTCCCACTGAGGTGCAGATGCTTTGGATTCAGGAACAGCCCTGTAGAGATGAAGCTTTCCTAAGAATTTTTATTTCTATTAAAGCTTACATTGTTAATATTTTTAGAAAGGCTTTTCAACTTATGTTACAGAAAGTATACTTTCCTGAGTAGATGAGGCATGTTACCTCTCTGTGGGAATCCTTCCTGTGTCATAGCCAAAAATGGCAGTTTAAAATCTTCTATTTGGACTTTGTTACATTAGGCAGAACCTTGCAATGCAAAAACCCGGATGTTTTAATGCATTAAAAATTACTCTGTTGCATACCCTTAGCCAAATTAATTATTTGGTAGAATGTTTGTGGTGAAGCAGCAGTTAATAGAGGAGTGGCAGATGTCATACACAGAAGTGTCCATTTTGCTATGGTGCTTTATGGTCTGTTGTGACAGCTAAATGAAGCAGCTCAACAGCTGTCAGCATGTTAATGTTTTGAATTAAATAAACACACTCGGAATAACTTTCCTCTGATTTTTCAAGATGTAATGACTTTGAAAGCAGCTGTGCTTCTTTGCAGATGAAGTTTGAAGTGTTTTGTAAGTGATGTCCAGACAAAATGAGTAGCAGCATTGGACTGTGAGGTAGAGCAACATGTTTTAGTTTCTTAGAAACTGCGTAACGCTGAACCTCAGCAGGTCTTCCTTAGTCTAAACACCAGATTTAAAGAAGAGTTGTAGTGAGATAAATATTCTTCTTCCTTTGCTTTCTAGTCTTTAATAAACATAGAGAAATAAGCATTAGAAAAGATAAGCTTATAACTTGTGAAGAGTGAGGAGACAAATCAATCAAAAAGGCTGGACACATATAAACATAAACCAAATATAACTTACGTTAATTTCTGTTCAATCCAATCCAGAAGACTCAGGGCTGATGCATGATAATTTAAAATATTTCTGTTTAATTTGTTTAGTTGGGCAGTGATTGCTTTATAATGCAGTCAGCTGATTCCCAAGAAATCTGTTTTGTCTGAGTGTTTTCTTGATTGTCTTCCTGACCTCCACTATTTTGGAGCTGTGGTGCCTCATGTGGATGCAATATATGGACAGATTCTGCTGTGTGTGGCTGACCAGTCCTTGATTGCTTTCAAGTAGCTTATCAATTTCATGGGACCTGAATAATCCTTTATTGTTATCAAAAATACAGCCAGTGGGATTCTCTTTGGTGTGATACTTCTCATGCTTGGCTGTCAAGTTGAGTAGGGGCATACTGTTCAGCACCAGGGCTGCTGGAGAACAATGAGATCAATTATCATTGTAGTTTTCACCTCTCCACCTTGAGTTCCTGCTACTTTTTTTCTCCAAGTGTCTGCATCTGACTGTGACTGGCTGGCTCTGTCACCAAACAAGAAACACACGGGACACCCAAGGTCTACACCATTCACCCAGGCTTGCAGGAATGAACGAAGGTTTACCATCATCAAAGCATCTTAAAAGTTGGGAAGAAGCATATGTGATGGCATCTGAGGAACCACAAGAGCTGCATCTTGAACTGTATCTGTGGATGGAGCAACGACCACTTATTTCTTGACACTCTCTGCCATTTCCAGTATTTATTTATTTTTTTAAGAGGGCAAGCATGGACTATTACTGAATGTCTTATCCTCCTGCTCTGTCCTCACTTGTTCAGCAAAGAGAGTGGAAGCTTAGTGAACTCCTTTGAGAAATGCATCAGGACCATGGAAGACTGGAGAACTTGCCTGGGTCTTGCCTGGGAACTCTATAAGAAATAAATTGTTGTAACTTTTTCTGTGTTAACCCTGGGAGCTTTCTTTAGGAAAGGTAAAAGCAGCAACTTGTTTTCCGAAGTCTGATGAGGCCATTGGATGGTGGTAGCGTGCCTATGATGGCAAAATATCTTTGCATTTCTCCGTTTTCACTTTTTTCCTCTCCTAAATTATTGCAGTACTGACATCAATTAGCAGGCAGGCCATGAGGCCTTGCTCAGTGAGCTTTCAGCATGCCTCTCTTCTCTCCAGTTTCTCAGACCAGAGGTGCCCCTTCCAGTTCTCATACATCTGTCCTTCCTCTTTGCTCTGATCAAATGTGGCTGTTCTCAAATAATAAAAAACATTGTTTTAATATTATGGAGAAGATGGAAAAGAAGCTGACCAAAGCCCAAGGTGGACACCCTGGTTGCAGGTAAATCAAATATGTAGCTTTCAGAACAGTGCCAGTGTCAACAGGGAAAAAAATTCTCCATACAGGTTCACTGTAGGATATTCTTGGTTCAGTGGTGGGCTGCTCATTTCAGAAGAGTGTGAGGCAGTCTGCTCAGCCCTAGTCTCTGCAAGCAGTTGAAACACCAACTTGAGTTTCATAGTAAAGGTACATTCGTATGTAGTTTAGTAATCTAGCACTCAGGGATATCATTATGCATCTTAAAAGGAATTGAGAGCATATGTTGCCTTCCTTTGTTGTATTAAGAATGAGTAAGATCAACATAGGGCACTTCAACTTAATTCACCTCAAACAGGGTGGTCTGAGTTTGCTTTGTTGGGGTTTTTTTGGGGGGAAGGGAGATTTTTTTTCGGTGGCATTTGGTTTGTGGATTTTTTTTTTTTTTACATTTTCTTAGCAAGTTTGGGCATTGACAGCCGTTAAGTCAAGTTAGTAAAATATGTGGAGGACTAGAGCATCTAAAAATCAGATCCTTAACCTGTTTTCATGACTGTCAGGGTTTCTGAACAGGTTTTGATGCCACAATAGAGTAAGTAGATGGCCATTAGTTTTTTTTGAGCTTGGAAGCAGCTCTGATCACAGTATTTCTGACAAGTTTCTTTTTCATGCTCACCCTTAAATTCTCATTCAAGCAAAAGCCTGGCATGTAGATATCTTAATTTATATTTTTGAAACCTCCAAAAATCTGTTGCTTGCAGCTGCCTTTTTCAACTCCATAAGCAGATTTCCCCTTGAAAATACTCTGTTGCCCTTTTTACCCATAATAAATTAGTTTTAATTACTGTTTTTGTAGGGATTGAGTCTCTTTCAGGGTTTGATTAATAATTTGAAATTGGGTAAATAAATGCAATCTCTATGTCAATAGAAGGCAAAGGAAGATTAAAAAGTAAGGTGCTACTCCTGTAGCTTTACAACAATAGAATAAAAAATGGAATAATGAACTGTAAATGTATCTAATTACATAAATAATGCATTTGTGTAATTGTCTAGTAGGGGGATGCTAATGAATCAATTATTTTTAATTGTAGGATGCTTGATTGTTTCAGAAATATATTTGATTGTAATCAAGAATCAATTAAATGTTGGTAGTAATTGTATTTCTCAATTTTAATATATATTATGGTTTAGAAACATTTTCAAAAGAGGAAGTATTAAAGAAGTAAAGGAGTGGTTTATGTTCATACTATTGAGCTGATGGGGTGGTGCTTACTGTAATGGTGTACAATTAAAAAAACACATCTATGTTCTTATCTTTGTTTCTGATCTCATCTGATCTGTGAGGATAAACAAGGGTTTACACTTGCTCAGTATTCATAACACTTAGCTCGCTGTATGAAGCAGGCTTTGATAGAAACCAAGTGCCCCCATGTGAGACTCTTTCAAAGGTGTGAAACCTGCAGTCCTGACCACATCATAAAAACAGTGCTCTGCACAGCAGGGTGATGTTCCCCAAATGCCCTGGCAAGCAGTCAGCCCTAGATATGCTTTGTCTCCTGTATTATTTTTGGGTTGTAGAGTTCCAGGAGAAGTTATTCTTCTTGCAAATAACACTACAACTAATAATTTTAATTTGAAGGAACTTGGTGTACATGATGCCTTCCTGTGACTCTGCTGGCTCTACAAATATCAAGGGCAAACAACTAATCAAAGTCAATAAGGCTCTATAAATTACTATTGAGCTGACCAGGTTGGTGAAAAGGGCTTTGTTTTAACATAGACCTTCCTTTTGGTATCAAGTGCAGATGTTTTGTTAATGCTGAACCTTTTTTGGTCTCTGTAGAAAAGGCCAGTTTTGAGGCTAATTACACTGTGGGTAGCAGGACAGATTGTCTATTAACTGTCTGAAGTACAGACCATGTATATGGTTCATGTTTCTATGGGTTTATGGGTCCTGACCAGCTTGTGTGCCCAGGGAAAACTGAAATCTTCAGCAAAGAGTAGGTAAAGCACAGAGCTTCCTGCTAAGGGAAGCTTTTTAAGGACCTGTGATCTACTTCTACACTTACATGAGAAGAAGCATTTTTTTGGCAAATGTGCAAAATATGTAGATGGTAAATATGGAGAGTGCCATCTACTGACATGTAAGGGGACAATATATATGTGGCATTGCCCAGAAATGTGCTGAGTCGATAAAGTTGTTGTTATGTTTCAAATGGCTTCATAGCTGTAGATACAAGCCTGAGTCTAGTCTGGGCTCCTCTTTCCATGAAGGGATGAGTCAAGCTGACTGATGTAATCTTGGTATTTGTAAAAATGTCCTTGTAACCAAAAGCCCAAGATTGACATACAGAATTTCAATGGGAAGGAGGTGGGTTGTTTGGGGGTTTTTTGTGGTGTTTTCTTGTTGTTTCTTTTTTAATTACTATTTTAAAGTAAATTGAGACATTCAAAACCCTCGTGGACACGTTCCTGTGTGATGTGCTCTAGGTGACCCTGCTCTGTCAGGGGGGTTGGACTAGATGATCTTTCGAGGTCCCTTCCAACCCCTAAGATTCTGCAATTCTGTGTAAAATCAATTGGAAAGAATCTGAACTGGTTATTTTCTGAAGCTTTCTGGCCTCCTGTCACTGGTAAACTGTGCCTTATCCTTAGGTCTTTTGCTGGATGGGCTGTGTAGGAGGTGCAGAAGTGGGAACCTGAGTCACCTTCCCCTTGTTTTTTTTCCTGAGGAAACTGAGTGTTGAATTCTCATTTTACCATGGAGAAGTGCTCTATTAGACAATATCTGACTATCACTATAAATGCTCCTTGCTTTGACAAAGAGAAATTATCAAAATTATTTGCTTTCCTGCCTGTGGGGGCTAATTATTTGAGTAGTGAGTTTCTGAACTTCAGGATGAAAAGAGTAATTTACTTTTTTTTAATTATTATTATTATTCCTAGCACTGTTTTCTGAACATAAACGGTGTGTTTGGTAAAGAGAGCACAGTAAAGTAAAAGGAAATTTTAGACTTCTCCCCCACCACCTTTGAATACACCAGCTTCCTGCTCAGAAAAGGTTAAAAAGACAAATCAAATGCTAGGAAATGTTAGGCTAGGAGTGAAAAGCAGAACAAAGAGCATCATTATTCCACTGTATAAATCCACACATAAACCACTGTGATATGTTATATCTGGAATGCTGCACACAGCTTTGGTCTCCCTGCTTAAAAAAAAATGTTACATAAACTAGAGAAGGGTAACAAAGATGATCAGGAGTTACGGAGATGCTACTGCACTTGAGAGGGTCCCACAAAAACACAGAAGAAACATGTTTTTTCTCCACTGCTCACACTAGAAGCATTGATAGGCAACAAAATTTTAAAAGATGTTACTGTGCACAGATGGAATTGTGAAATTTGGTGCCACAGTATAATCTGAAAGCCAAAATAATGGAATTAATGAAGAATTCATGATTAGTACTTTGGCTGTTGAACATGGCCACAGTTGCAACCTTAGACTTGGAAGGTTTGGGTTTTTTTGACAATCAACCGTGCACATCCAAGAAGGATCACTTTATTCTCATCCCATTTCTTAATATTATACTACAGCTAGGGCCTACTGGGCGTAACAGGATATAGATTAATAAGCCAGGTAGGTTTTTAGTGTAACCCAAAGTAGCAGGAGGCAGAAGGTAGTACCTTGCCTCTTACTATGTGCCTGCAGATTCATGCCCTATTTTCTGTCCAATCTGTTTGTGCCCCAAAGAGCTGAATAATTTTTGCACAGGTGCTACTGAGTGTCATTTGAGATGACTGGTAGGCTCTGCTCAGGGTATCCTTCAGGAAAGAACAGAGATGTACCTGTAACAGGATTTCTGACTTCACTTTGTAACACAGGTGCCTAAAATAACTAGGGACTGCAGTGAAAATCTTTCAGATTCCCAAGGCATTTATTCACTATATCCTTTAATTATGAACCAAAGACAATATTCTTCAGTTCATCTGTAAATATCTCTTGAGGCTACTTGTCAAGAGAATTTATTCTGGCTTTTCCAGCTCAAGTGATCTATTTCTATTATAAGATAATATAACATAAACATGTCACTAATCATGTGGACATGTGTGTATGTAAGTAGGCTACATAATTTCCATTATGTTTGAAGTGGAAAATAATATACTAAATTTGAAAACTTCTGCAGTTGGAACTGCTCCAGATGGCCTCAGTTTCTTCCCAAGTACCTGCCTGCCTTTCAGACATGGTATGCCAGCCCCCACATTTCCGTAAAAGCTTTGGCAGTCAAAGCAATTTTCTTTGTTAATAATTTTAACCATGTAATTTGCCTCATATTGAAAGTCGCCGTTGGCCCATTCAACAAATAACCTTCAAAAGGAGAAGTAACTCTTTCCTTCTGTCTCCGTTGCTTTCTTTCCTTCAGCAACTTTTTTACTATTGAGGTGATGCCAAAAGGGTCCTGATTGAGGAACAATATATATGTGTCATCTTTGAGTATATGAAAGAAGAAGACCAAACCAGATAAAGGTTTTCATTCTAGTCAATTAGCAAACCTAGCAATCATGCCAGCTTCCTAAATTGGTTGCCAATTACATTCTGCAATCTCTGCTTCCTAGAATATAGAAATGCTTGCTGATAACCTTAGCAGGGTTCCTCTTGTGGTCTTAACACTCACATTTAATTTCTGGGATCATTCTTTTGAATTTTTATCCAGCTTGCAAGCAAGCTAGGCTCAGAATATCTGTTGAGGATGGTTTCACTGAAGACACTGGCTGAAAGGTGATACATCTGAGTCTTGAGACCTTGCACCTGGAGATGGAAACATTGCACTGATATCCTTTTTGGGTTTTTTGTTTGTTAAGTGAAGGTGCCAATCTAGTGTGAAGAAACACTCTTAAAAAAAATTAATTCTCTGTGATTGAAATAATCTGCTTGAGAATGGCAGTTGGATTAGAGATCTCAGTCCCTTCAGTGCTACAGTGCTACACCACTAGTCCAGGAGGTCACACTTTGGCAAACACAGAACTCATGCATTTCTTTCAGTGATAATACTGTCAGCTCCAATTTACAGCAGTCTGGTTTAATGCAGAGCTTACCAATAATTTGTAGTGATCAGACAATCAATGAGATTTAGTGTTCGCATTCTGAATGAACAAGTGAGGGTTAGGTGGCCTCCTGGGGATTACTTTCTCATCTTTGGTTGCAGTCACTCAGAATCCTCAAAGTTGAAGCTCTAATTCATTGTTATAATTTTAATTTTAGGATGTAAAAACCCAAACACTTAATGTTTTTAAAGTCAGCAACCGATTAAAGTAAATTCAAGATACTGTGTCGGTGATGGAATTTTATCCCCTTGTTTTTTAGCCTTACAACTGTAAGTGAACCTTGACTAATGGCCTCTGTTGTTAGCAGCAGTGTGTGGTTGTGTGGCAATCTTTCTTAAGGGCTTTCTTTCCCCTGTGGGGTGACCTCTTTCCTTGCTTGTTGAGATAAAATCTTCAAGATTCTTGACCTGGTCTGATGGAGGTGGAAACTGAACAGCAGTTTTAAAATCAGTAGTCTCACCATGAGCAATAAAAAAATTGGTGAGTCTCCACACATATCATGCCTTGAATAAATAAATAAATTAATGCCTCCACTGCACTCAAAACCCAGCCATGGCTTTGGCATCTTCTGGCATAGAGACATTTAATGCAAACTGTTGAATTAAAGAGGTTTTTTCCCTACCCCATATCTAATTTTTTATGTTCAATACTGAATTTGTCCAAAAAAGCCCTTATTCAAAGCAGCAAGGCATGAAGAAAAAATTACTGAGAGTTTCAGTGAGAACACTGTCATACGAAATCATGGAGGAAAAAGAGCCAGCAGCTGTTACTGTGTTACTAGAAGAAAAACCGTTTCACAATGAAACACCAGGATAAGACAAAGGAAAATATGTTTTAGCTCTCCTAGGCTGTCGAGTTTTTTGTTGTTTTTTTTGGTTGTTTTTTTTTTGTGTGTGTGTTTTGTTTGTTTGTTTGTTTTTGTTTTTAATTTTAAAATAAATTTAATAAACCTGAAATATTTTTTCTTATATTGTCATCTATTGCAGCCATCTTGGAAGGTAATCACTGAGATCTGAAATTGCATCCTTGATATAAAGCCACTTCTGATTTAGAAGGGGAAAACCAAGGGTATTAGAAAATAAGAGTTTTTCTGACAAGAAATGCAAATTGCCTGTAACACTTGTTGCTAGTTGTAGTACTGTAGATTGGTCAGTGTGTGTAAAATTTCTCCGCTAAATTACAAGATCAGTCTGAATTTTGGCCTATTGGCAAATGTTTGTTATGTTTATCTTTCACACACATCAAATAAATGTGTGTTAATTTATGTGGTTTTTTAAAAGAAATCATACATCAAATGAACTTAGTGGTGTAAGAGTGGTACAGAGACATACTTAAAATTTTGTGCTTAAGTAAATTAGCAAATTTCTAAGATTTAGGGGTTTGTAAAGAAGTGACAGGTTATTTTTGCCCCACACAAATGACACTGGATACAGAATAGTTATGATAAGTTTGGTAGGTTATTGCTCAGAATCCAGTATCTTCTAAACTCTGATGATTGCAGGTGCTGGATATATGGATTTTATTAATATTCCTGAACTGAGTCATACAGGCATGAGTTATTTGAGTTGCCATCGCAATTTTTCCCTAGCTACTTAATACCTGCTCAGGAAAAACTATTAAGATTCTGCTGTCACTGCTGGAGGAAGCTGGCACATTAATCCACTCTGCTTACTTAGCAATTACTTACATTTATTATTTTGGGGAGGATTTTTTCAGAAACCTGGCCTCAAATTACTAAAAGCACACCTCTGGAGTAGCTTTTATCATTGTTTCATCCATCTAGGAAGTGATAGTAGAAAGGATTCTTCTGCTTCCATGTTATATTTTAAGATTCAGATAGTAAATGGCCCGAGCAGAGCAGGATTGTCTCAGACAATGTGGCTGGGATACACAGCTTGCCTATTGAGGGCTCTCTGCCTTCAGTATTTGAGTCTTTTCCTGTCCCTGCCATTTGTAGTGCTGACTGTTTTCAAGTGCATAACTGCTCCCAGTAGCCTTTAATTGCAAGGTCAGTCTAAGGTGAAGCTGTGCCTTGTTTAGGGAAAGATATGAACAGTCTGTTTAGGCCATATGTTGTGTCCTTGTCCTTTTCTTGAAACCTTTGGGTAGCTCAGCATGTTACGTACAATGATTAGGAGCACCAAAATCTTTCAGAGTACACGACTGGGGCCAGCTTAGCTTCAGTATAATTGGCGGCTTTGTGGAGTCTGAGTCTTACATGGGCACAGTAAGAAACCTATTCTGATCTGATATTTGATTTTGAGGGTGAACTACTCCATATTCCCTGATTTTTCTTATCCATTTTTATTACAGAGAATGAAACCTACCAGGTATTTATTTTTACCATTTGTTTACAAAAGCATCATTTTTCCAGTATCCATAGTCTTAACTACTGGATATCAACAAACAGCTACTGGCTGGAGGAAACTTTCAATTCTTAAGAAAAATAATATATACATATATATCTTTTTAAAAATATTTGCTATGAATGCAAAAACAAGGAAAGGGTCAAACTATGTAAGGATGCAGCTTTGACAAGCAGTTTTCTTACAGCCTTCCATTGATGTTTGGTCTAGATAGACATTTGCTCTAGCTATTAATTTGGTTAGAAACACTTAGGGACATGGATCTGTCACTTCCCCATTGCAAAAAAGCACAGGCTAAAGCTTTGTTTTGAAACCGATTATGGTTGCTAAGTAACAGTCTTCCTTAAATTGAGTGTCTTCCTCAACAACTAATCCCAAAGTCTTAAAAAGCGAGAAATTAAAGACATGATAAATCTTACTCTGTCCATGTGATTATCAGACATTTTGTTTTAAACCTTGGTTCCACTGTTCTCGGTGGAGAAGGCTGCCACTGGCTCAGTGACATGACTATTTCTCTGCTGATTCTCATCCTTAGTAGAGAAATCTGTGGTATAACATACCTATCTGGCAAATTCTGTTCTTTTCTAATGAATTAATTACTAGGATTTCCCAGGTTTCTTCCACCTTTTCACATCAGTAGTGGTGCGGGGATTTTGTTTTTGAGGAAGATGAAGAAATACTTAAAAATAAACATGGAAATGAAATCAGGTACTGTCATTAAATGAAAAGGAGAATGTTCCAGGCTCAGGTAGCAATGGCTGTTTCCATCTGTGCATATGTTCTGTTCCCCAGTGGGTTTTGTTGGTTACCTGAGTGTAACACAGCTCTGCTTTTTCTTGCAATGCTCACAAAAGGACGGGAAAGCAGATTTAGGTTTTGAGTGCTAGAAGCATATCTGCCTGCTTCACAGCCAGTGCTTAGTACTGTAAGTCACAGGGCCTCTTGGTCAAGTCAATAAATCTCTTGCAGTGTAGGGACACCCAGGGTAGCAATGCCTGAGTTAGTACCAGGGATAGGAGTAGAACAGGCGTGTCAGCGCGGCTCTGCCCCTGAGCTGCCGAGCTCTGATTGAGGAGGTTTGTTAGCTCCAGTGAAGCGCAGCACTAACACTTTTGGACCGGGGTAAGTTCAGCTGTGTGATGTTGTGCTGGACAAAATAAGTAAATGAGCATGGGCAGACCTGGATGTCTAACCACCATCTACCAACACTGTAGACGTGCCTTCCAGTAATTTTATTGGTGAACTTCTTGTTTATGGCATATGGTTTCTATCTATTTCTTTCTCATTTGGAGGTCTCAAAGCTCTTGACAGCTTACAGAAGTTGGTAAATATTATTGCGGTTGAAACTGCTTTTATGTTTTCTGGAAAAGTTCAGGGACATCATTTCACCTTGCAAACTGACTTGGAATGTGAATTTCTTACTAAAATATGTAGGAAGCCAGTTTCTCAAGTCTCTCAAAGTGGTTAAATTTCTTTTCCGGTTTTCAAATGTAAGAATGGTACTGATGCTGGCATGAACAAGATGATTGTTTTGTGTCTTCGCAATTAACTAAGCAATACAGGAGAGTTAACATTTTAATCATACTGTTTCCTATCAGTTGGTACTTCAGGCACCTGGGTTTAGTGCACTGAGGGGTTTTTTGCCTTGGGCATTGAGCTTTTGTGTTTGCTCCTGCATACACTGTCCATCCTGTTCTTCTTGTGCTGTGCTTTTATTGGTGCTCAGCTCTTTTGCACTCATGCTTGAACTGCTCTGAACTCCTGTCTCAAGCTGGAGGCTGGCCAGGTAGATCATGTGTAATTGAATGGGAAGTCTGTGCAGAGCTGCCTTCTCAGCTGAAGAGCTCCTGGCTCTTCTGCAGCTGCCAAAAATATGGGAATAGGTAATTTTGTTTTAGTGGAACACTCAAAGTGAGGGAATCCCCCTCCACTCCTCTCCCAAAAAAAGGTATAGTATCCAGAACATCACCACACTCAGGGAAATGGGAAGCTTATGCAACTGCATTGTAAGACAGGGACTAGGAAGTTATCTTCCTCTCCCTTCAGATTTAAGTAATTGGATTTTTTTTTTTTTTTGTCCTTGTCAAACTCCTTACAGGCAACTTGTTATTCAAAATGAAGCAAGAAAAACCCCTGTGAAAGCAGGTCCTCTGTCTTCTGCTCAATAAAAATAGCAAACTTAGAAAATTCTGCATGGTGGGTATAGCCTATATTGTTTCTTCAGAGGTTTATTTATTTTTTTTTACGTTAGTATCTATTTAAAGCATTTTCATGCTTTGTGACTATTTAGCCAAGTGATTCAGATTGTTTGTAGCAGTAACCAGCTCCCTTATTACTCACTGCTCCATGAATCTTTGTCAAGTAAAACACTTAACCGCCAAAGACTTTCCATTCTCATTCATCAAAAATATCCTCTGATTATCAATTAAATATATTGATGAGAATTAGATCAAAAATTATCTTTGAGGAACCTCACTGTTTAGTTGCCTAATTCATTAATATTTTCCCAGTCGCTTAATTTTCAGATGTGCTTGCAAAGTAGTTTTTAATACCTTTGGAGGATGTTGCTACTTCTGTATACTGCCATTTTTTAAATGGTAAGATCATATAAAATCAAGATATCACTTAATACTAAGTCAGATTATTTTTTTTAAATCCAAGTATTCTATCAATAGAAATGGTTTTTACCATATGTGGTTTTTATATTTAGCAATTACCTTTGGGACATCTAGTAATGTATGAGTAACTTGTTCCTAGTTTTTACCAATACTTGTCTAATACGTCTGTGCTCTCAAAATACAGCTATGGTGATCGGTGCCTAAAGTTTTGGAAAGTTGGCCCTTTTAAAAGTTATTACTGTGTTCTTTAGTGTTTGATGTACTACATGCTGCTTGAAGGATAATAATTGTTTTTTCAATTCATTCATGAACTTTTCAAGTCAGTTTTTAACTTGGTTGGTGAAGCTCAGTATTCTGTTATCTCTGTTGGGTGCTGAGCATGCTCACAAACAAAATAGTGTGTACTATTTTAAATCTATAGATATAAGATGTTTTTCAATTTCCAAATGTTAGTATATTGATCTTCAATATAAGTATGCTTTTCCACTTCTTGCACATCATGGACAGCTGTTAAAGGAAAATTTTGCCTGTTTTCTAGTCATATTTGCCCTTTGGAAGGAGTGGAGCGGATGAACTCCAGCATCACATTTTGTTGTGAGGCAGAGTCCTCAAAGTCTAAATTATCTGCTGGAAAGATGATGTAGACACAGTGATGTACTGTGTTGCTGGTAAACCTCAATTTCAATGTCTTAGTGTTATGATCCATTCCACTGGTTTCATTATTATTCCTTGTATTTTTATTTTTTCTCTGTTTATGAGCACCCTCAATTCCTCTTGCTGGTTGCTTAGGTGGATAGTATTCATTGATGGGCACTTTGTTGTGTTTTTTTAAGTATGGTATTTGCAAGGTTAGGTGTGATTTGATTTATGTTGTTATGAGACTAGTTTACATAATGGAGTGTTTGTGCTGTAATTATTCTATTGAATGAAAAGCCTTCCTGGCTACCTAGTAATCTATTACTTTAGAGAGGGAGATTCCACAAAGATGGGGCAAACTGAAGTGTAAGACTTCCTCTATCATTATAGACTTTTCAGAACTTCACAAACCAAAACTTACCTCTCAGCCTTCTGCCAACATTTGAGCTCACCCACAGCTTGCCCTACAGGTTTAGCAAATTCCTTCTTCTCAAGGGAAAAGTGGCATTTATAACATGACTTTCCAGATACTCCCCTCGTTCAACAACCCCAAGGTCTTCCAGGATCAATGGAACACAGTTTGGTAAGGCATCAGAGGTACCAAAGGAAGTTACTGCCAGAGGAATCACTCTGTCATTTTTAGTCTTTCACTGTCCTGCTTGCAAAACTTCCTCATACTTCAGATGCTCTGTGAACGTTATCTCCATGAGAAGGCTTTCATAACCTTGCAGTGTAAGTCTGTGTGTGTGTTGAGCTGGATGATAGTTCAGTTCTTTCCTCCAGCTGCTTTTTCCTTCTCTTCAGATGCCTTGTTCAATGTATTGATGTCCCTTAGGTCCATCTGTGAAGATGTACTTTCAGGCCTCCTTGTCTATTAAGGACAGCTTGCAAATTGACATTGCAAATAGGTACATTAATGAAATACATAACTTTAAGGTGCATCTTCAATCTTTTGCAAACTACAATTCCAGTACTGTCTAATGGTTTATGTTGTCACCAACAATATGAGCATTAGAACACCTAGGCCATTTTCAAAATTGCGGAAGTAATAAATATCTTCATTATTTTTCCCAAACACATTTCTCACAAATGAATGATTTGTCTGTACAAGTAAAGTTGCAAGTTCTTTCTGCATGATTTCCAGAAATACCCTGGGAACATATAATTTTCTAAGACAGACAAGAAGTGAAAAACTTTACATGAAGAAATAGTCTATCAGGTGTCAATTACATTGTGTTCTGCTATCTTAAACTTGCTATCCAGGTATGTGGTGAATTTAAAACAAACTGCTCAGTCATTTCAGTAGGGATTTTTCCATTATTTTCCCAGATTTGTGGTTTCTTTTCTATTGTGATTTACCTTTAAATTTCCACTTTTTTATGTTTTGATCAAAACCAGAAAAATTGATGGTTTTATTTGAAAAAACTTGTACAACATCAATCTCTCTGCTCTTTTTACAGTACCCTTCCTTGTGATCTACTGTAGTAATTTACAAAGATGTTTATGAGAACCTGTGCCAATGGGCATAAAACTGGCTAAACAGAAAATCCTGGTTCTGTAAGAAAAGAACTTCCTTCCACTTCAGTTAAGTGCAGTGTTGAAATTGAACATTAGTACAAAGAGATTTAAAGGTATTGTGATTTAGAGATCTAGGTATTGTGGTATTATGGTGATAATAAAACATTTTCACAGGTCATCAAACTTAAAAAGAGAAGGATTGATTTAGTTAGGTAACCTATACAGAAAATTAAGGCTATTTAAAGTATTCATGACACCCTGAAAATAATAAATGCCTTATTAAGAAGAAGTTCAAGTTGCTAGGAGACTGTAACCACTTTATTTCATATAAGAAAGGCTGGTTAATGTACCTAGTTAGATAATGAGCAAGGATAGCTGTGTGATGTAAAAGACTGGGTGAAATTCTACCTTACTACAGTGTGCCACAAGAGCAGACTGGTGACCAAGATCTGTTTGAAGCTTGATTAAAAGTAGGTAGACACCCTGCTCCGAAGTACTCAGATGAAGCCATTTCAGCTCATCATTTAAATAAGAGTAAGATAATAAGCAGCTTTAAAAAAACCCACGTGTTTATTTATCTGCTTTTAATCTTGCTGATATAGAGTCAGGTGAAACATGGGAAAGAACATAATATCATACAATAAACTATCTCAAAGCAAAGTTTCTAAAAGCATCAGGATTTTGGGGAGACAAGAAGGAGGATATGTGCCACCAGGAGGAATACAGTGTTGTATTCTAGGATGTGCCAGGAAAGACCTGGGGAGACCACAGCTAATGAAATATCAAAATAGCAGATTCTTTGTCAAAACAACTTTGGCTGATACCTAGTAGTTGCCTTAGCTAGGGAAATTCTGAAATAAGTATCTAAACATATGGATTGAAAGTATTTGATCTGGAAAGCACAACCCACATCACTTATGTGTGGTCTAAACACGTGGCAGGGAGGCTGTCTTACTGAACTCCAACAAGGCACAGCTTTGGTTGTGTGCATATTCCCTATGGTGGTCCACCTTTTTTGCCTGCAAGCTGGATGTAGCCCCTAGGCTGCCAGTTCAGGCAGTTTAGTTGTTCTTTCTCTGTTTCTTTCAAACTTTGATTAAAATATTTAAAAATGTGCATCTGCATTTTAATATGGCTTTGCTAAGTCATTAATTATTTAGTGCTCATCTCATGTATCAAAACTTAGCAGGACATCTGTGACAAGTTGTGCTTGATGGTTCTCAAGAGCTGACACATAGCTCCTTCCCTTACAAAGAAGGGAATGTGGGTGAATGGCATAAAAATGCTGTCAGATATTTACTTGCATGCAAAGTTTATATGTTCTCCCCGCCTGCACCTACTTTGGACACCCTTCTGGAAAATGCTTTGCTGGCAGAAGCAGCAAATGTTAAATGCATGTAAGTGAGTATTTGTGGAAATTACTTCATCTCTTTCAAATGTAAAATCATCCTACAATGTTTAATCATTCAGGCAACAGAAAAACAAACAAACAAACAAACAAAAATAGAACCCGGTATTTGCAGCCTGTGGGAACCAGTTCTTCTTCCCCACAAAAGTCTAAACAAAACGCCTTTTAAGCCAGAGAAGGCCTTCTGCTGATTATACCCAGCTAGCGGACCAAAACCAGGCCTGCTGCTAAGGACAAAAGCAAAACCACAGGTGTGACACAAGGCAGGAAGGACGGGCAACAAGTTACGCGTTGCCCTGCTAGTTACCGCCCTAACCTGGGGCTCATGGGTGCCAGTTGGCTCCGGACAGTGACACTGGATGGACAGGGGGGTCTCGGGGGTATAAAAGGTGGCGAGTGTAGCAGGTGAAAAGGGTGGCCTGCTCGGACACTGCCTGCGTGGGACACTCCCCTGCTTTTCCTCGGACCTGCCCTGATAGGGAGCCTGGTGCCGGGACTCTGCCTGCCTGCGGACCTGCCTGTCCCTGAGCCGTAGCGCTGAGCGTGCCGGGGCTCTGAGCCCTGGAGCAGCGGGTCCCTCCCGCAGCCATTGGGGCTGGGGCGGGAGCCCCCCGCCTCCACACACCCCTGTTTTGCTACCGGTTGCCGGGGAAGCCAAACCGCTGCCGCTGCCCCCCGGAACCACGGACTTGGGGACCCTGTCGTAGCTGCCTGCTGACGGGGGCACCCACAGTCGCCGCTGCTGCTGCCGCTGGGGAAGACGCCGCCGGGGGCTGCACCCCCACACCAGCCTGCTGCTGGAGGGGAACCGCCGCGCCGCGGGAGGTGACAGCTCCACACAGCTTCTCCTTCCTCTCCCCATTCTTGCACACGCAGCGCGACCTCTTTAAGGAGGACTGTCGTCGGGCTTGTCCTCCTCCCTCCCTCTCCTTTGATCCACAACCCTCTCTCGGAGAGAGCGCCGTACGAGCACAGCGCTTCCTGCATCACCTCCCTGAAGGACACGGTACTTCCCTGAGATAGCCCTGGTAGCCATTTGCCATTTAAACGTTTTTCCTAAACCTCGTCCCTCAGACTATGTTAACCCTTAATGAACCGGTTAATTTGTAAAATAACCATGGGTCTCGGTAGCAATTTGTGAGCGTGGTGAGGGCGGTATTCTAACCTCCACCCTAAAATATCATCCCGCAGCTGCCGTTCCTTTGTGAGAGGCGAGCGCCCCGTGTGAGCCCTCGGTCTTGCTCAAAAAGCCCTCCACACTGGGGGGGGGAAGTTGCAGAAGCACCTGACAGCCGGTAGCCCCCCTGGCATCGGCTCACGACACAGCCAATGAAAAGTAATGAAGGTGCAGATTTTGAATGTAAACAATTTTTTTCCAACGTGCTCAGAATCAAACTATATGGGCTCAGGTCTGATTTACAGAAATTGCTCAATGAATAATGAATACATTTGTGATTTATATGAAAACATAAACATTGTAAACTGCTCCTGGTTTTAATTCACAGAGAGGGGAAAACAACAACATACAAAGCTTAATTAATTTGAATAATTTATTCCTCTATGAAGTCTGCCATTCAAATAGAAATATATTTCCATCCCACTCCCCAGAGGCTACAGCCCAAATTAAGGAGTAGCCAGAGGGGACATGCACATTTTGCACATGATCACAACACCTCTAGAAAATAGACTTGGGACAAATTCTGGTTTGACTGCATTCCCACCTGAGGCTACTCTAAGCACACCCTGCACTTTCTGACTGAACACTGTTAGCAGCAAAACCTGAGGAACTCACCTGTTGTTCAGTGATTATGTTGTTCACTTGTGATTTCAGTATGTTTCAGACCATGCCTCAGAATGGATTCTTGCTACAATAATATATATTCTTTTTAAAAGAATTCCAGCTTTTGGTCTAAATGTAGTTAATCTCTAGAGCTGTTTATAGGCCCAGCAGTAGCAGAAAACTGTAATAGATAAGAAAAATACCCTTCACTTTTATACACGTTCTTAGAGAAGCATTTGTCCACCAAGAAGCCAATCACAGATTTTCCAATCCTTCATAAAGGATTACATATATATATGTGTGTATATATATATATATACATACTGAAATAATTGCAAGCTGTAAATTCAGATGTTCCCATTAAAGATTGTCTCATGTACAAAGTTATCTATGTCTTTGCAGCCCACTTTGCAAAGGATCCACAGCAGGTTCCTGAGCAGAGTGGGAAAAAACAGGCAGCAGTTTCCTATTCAAGTCTGCTTTGCTGCCAGTCCTGTGCTCATGTGCTTTCTTCTTTTCAGATGCTCCCTTTTTAATCACTGTTTTTTTTCTTCTGTGCTCAAATTGCTCTAATGTAAGGAACGTCTCCAGCTTTACATTTTCAGACTGTTTTCATGGTCACTTAGCATAGCTTTGCCATGACTGTACCTGAAGCAATCAGTTCAGGTTCACATTCATCTCCAAATTCTCACAAAACAAACCGGAATGTTTCATTCTTTCCATTGCTTTAGGTTTCATTAATTATGAAGGAGCGTAGTTGTGACCCTTCGCTGGTGATGCTGATGCACTTGCTGACTGAATTCAGGATGTTTAGAGGTGTTTCTGAAGTGTCCATCCATCATTAGCTATTCCAGGACAACAGTGATGTGGAGGCAACTGTGTTCTCTAACATGTACATACGGCTTTTGATCAGTATTAAGACTATGTTGTACAGAAAGAGCAGTTATACTTGGCAAATAATTTAAGTCATATTTGGGAAATAAATCCTTAGATGAATCAAATAGTGTATTTTAATTTCACTGGGGTTTTTTACAAATCTGTATGTTAGCTGTGCTCTTGACCACAAACCGAGTTACATAATGCAGGAACCAAGAATGGATGAAGACACCAGAAGATACTTTATCTAGATGGAACAGATAAGCAAAGAAAGCACATCTTGAAAAGAAACAACTGACTGAAAATGCAGATGTATTGGTGTTGCTATTTTTTAAGATGGTTTCTTTATTATAAATTTACAAATTTTACTAAAATTTTGTATTCACTGTTACTTCATCTAGATGTATGGTTACAAAAAATAAAAAACAGTGACCTAAATGTGTTGTCTTACGTTTCTCTTTTCTTCTGAGGTCAAGTTTGTTTTGCAGCATGGTGCCCATTTTTTCATAGTTCTACTGTTCTAATGACATTAAAATTACAAATACAGTGTTTGATTAAAAGAACAATATAAAAATTGCAGTGTCTGTCAGGAAAAATCATAATTGAGGTTGCCTGCACAGTTTAAACTCATCTCCTGTGTGTACTTCCATCCTGATAAGAGTGTTTAATTTCATAGTCGTGGCTATTTTTTTTTTTTTTCACAGGGCACTTTCCCAGTCAGTGAGCACAAACAATCCTGTATGGGTGTAAAGTAGCTACTCAAAACTCTCTTTCTGCCTGTTACACATCCCCAGGCCTCAGTCACTGCTGACTAGCCAAATCTTGTTATGGAGAGAGAATTATTAATTCCATTGGGTTTCTTCAGTGGTGTTTATCACTGCTTTATTTCATGACTTTCCAATAAGAATGAATGTATTTTAACATGTGAGAAGACAGTTCAGTTGCCTTTCTATAAAGGGGAATAGAGGTAAATTTTTTACTTTGAAATTTGCTCATTTTGAGCATCCAATTTGATGTATCTAAAACTTTGAGTCAACTATAATGCTACTAAAGCCCACTAACTTTGGTGCAGCTCTTCCTTCAGACAGCTTCTCCTTGCTGTCTGGGGTCAGCAACAAGGACAGAGACAGGGTCTCTGCTCTCTGAACTGGACTTGACATGTCCCATCCTGGCCCAGAGATGTGATTACTGGGAATCCCCAGAATAATTCAACTTCAGGCTCAAATACGCAAGTGTGGACAGATAAAAGCAGCATGAAGCAGAAATAAACCAATGAAATTTTGCTAAAGTCAGAAGTACCTGGAAAATGTAACTTTATTTTGGTGATTGTATATCTCCTGTTTGAAGATATCCTTATTTAAAATGCTGCAGACAAACTGAGAAGTGAAGGGAAAGTTTCTGAATGTTTTCCATAGTGGAGCTATTCAATGTTTTCATTTCATGAAATATTTTCATTACAAGAACCATGAAAATTTTAGTATTTTCTTTGCATGCAGTGAGTTGGGCACCACTCAGTCTTCTCTCCTTAAACAACAGGAATCTTAGCATAAGTTCACAACAGCTGTGAGCAAGTTTGCAAATAAGGCATTTATCTTACTTTAAATGTAATTTTGGAATAATAGGAGTTTGCCTCTCACTTTAAAGGTGTGTTGTTGGTTGGGGGTTTTCTTTGTATTTTGAAAAATTAAGAAATTACAATTTAAATTTATTATGAAAACTGTAGGAGCAGAGAACATTAGAAAGGGCTTAACCTTCAGGAAAGAAAAAAAGAAAAAACAATTCACCAGTTGTAGTTTTTGTGGCACTTTTATTGACCTTACTGGCAGGAACCTTCTGAAGTTCAATCAGGACAAATATGAAGCCCTGTACCTAGAAAGCAAAAACCTCTTGTAATAGAACAGGCTGGGGACTGCCTGGCTGGGGAACAGCTCTGGTGAAAAGACCTGACAGTCTTGACCAGCTAAAACAAACTCAAATGAAAGCATAGTTACAGGATTGATTCCCTTAATATCGCTGGACCGCTGAGTGTTTAACACACTTGTATATCTGGCAACATTTAGGACATAAGGTTCTGCAGTGAAAGAAACATACAAAGGAAGTCCTGAATTATAACAATTTTATGAAAAAAATGGATTCCAAGCTTTGAATAAAGCCTTCTAGGGCTTTCATGATTGTAATCTTTAGTCTGGGGTGACAGGCAGTTCCATGAACTTAATAGTCAAAAGAACAGATTCCCATGGGATTGCCAGTAAGTCTGATCATGTTTTTCCATGTATCACATCTGTGAGCCTGTCTGCTAAAGAAGAAAAACAAAAAACCCACAAACAACTCAGTTTTCAGACTGCAGAACTCTTAAAATGTCTGAATCAGAAGAATATAAAAATATTTCAGAGTGATAATTCAATTTTAGGATTTTGTATAGTTTAATCCAGTAGCTGGCTGACATGCCCTGATAAAATAGTAGCCGAGTATTTCATTTCTCTAGTGTCACTTAATCATATATGCTTTATTCTTCAAGAGGGTATCTCAGAACACACAAACACTGAAAAAAAGCAGGGTTTACTATCCAAGGTTTTCTGGTCTGGGCATAATGTGGTGCTGGCAATTAGCCTGACAGTGACTGCCCAGGTAGGTGCATGTACAAGGGTTCCTTCTGCCAGTCTGTATATATCTGTAGAGCTGGGCCTACAGCTACCATATCTGACAAAGAATAAGCTGTGTTTATAATATATGTGACATGGGAGGTCTTGAAATAAACCTTCTTCTTGGTGATTGGCACGAGAGGCTTGAGTGGCTTTAGCACAGAGAACTGAAGTGTATTTCTGAATTGATTTTGCCTTTATTTCAGAGAAACCTGAAGGGTAGTAATTTCAGAATTTCATAAAAATGTTATCAAGATTCAGAGAAAAATGCTCTTATTTGAATTTGGAAGAGAATACACGTGACAGCTTTGCATCAGTAAACTTCAGAGTGCTCTAGTAATTCATCGTGCTCGGCAGGAAGAAAAACAGATTGAAGGAAGTACATGTGTAGTCCTCATAGCACAGTTTTGGATGAAGCTGAAATTTACTCTTCAGTTCACTGGCTCACGTGACATTGAGATAAGAAAGGTCAGTCAAATGGCAACATCAAAGATGTTCTTAAATTTCAAGGATGGCTCTTGCCTTTGGCCAAGCTGGTGAATCCTTAGCTAATTATCATGATATACCAATAGACAAACACTCTAGAAGTAAAACTATTCTTTTGATTATAGCATGCAGTAGTACAGCAACATTCCCAAATTCCCTCCGCAATCAAACAGAAAATAATTTTTTCAAATGTGTTAATTAACACTTCTAACAGATTCTAAAAGATGGAGGCTTTGATTTGTGTAAAGCTGTTTATGGCATTATTTAAGATTTGACCCCTATCTTGATGCTATTGTAAGTGGGCATATAATTAACATTTCTTCCTGGCACTAGGGCAGCAGGTCAGTAGTTGCTCAGGAAAGGAAAAATGTTATACTTATGCCAAGCAGGGGCTCTACTTTTTGAAGTTTTGTTTGTACCAAGCAGGTTTTCAGTTTGGTAGGCAAGGAAGCAGTAATCAGAACCCTGAAAGTGCAGAAATGAAAGACTGTTTGAATTACACTTGACCTACAAGGGCTTTCTTAATCTCAGTGGGCCTCCTGCATGGACTTGTAGCCAGTTTGGTATGTATTATACCCAACTCTTCTTCTTCTCATGAATGCTGTAGTGAGGCTGGCAAGCTTCCAGAATTAGCAAGCCGTTGTAAAAGCACCTTCATTCTGAAGAGCAAACAGTAAGGAATAAATGAGTCTTTCTCAAATGTCCACAGATGGAAATTAGCCCTGATCATTTATGGATGGATGTTAGCAGAATAGTGGCATAAATTAAAAATACCAATAAAATACTGTTCAAGTGATTTAATCAAAGGCATCAAGGCCAGCTAGTTCAAGAAAGAAAATGAAAAGAAATAATTACAAAGATGACTGCTGATTTAACCTGTTGCAATTAATACACTTCAGTGCCCTTGATATGCCTCCAGTTGATGAATGCAATAGTAATGACTACTGAATCCATCAAAATAAACATATTCATTGGGGCTGGCTTGTGAATTTAGAACAACCAGAACAGAAAGCTAAGTCATTGGGCTAATTTTTGAGGCACCTCACCACCACAGCAGATGATAGCATTCTCATTTCTTGCATAATGTATGCCTGTATGCACCTGGGAAGAGGAAGCTGGAGGGAATGAAGACCTACAGAGCTGATGAGAACCATCACTGTAACAGAGAGGTTTCCCTAGGTTCCTGAGAGATATTTATGCATCAGTTTTTTTCCAGGACAAACACATTTTGTGACCGTGAGTGAGCATGACCACTCAGATAAACTTTTCTGTGCATCTGTACAGATTGTTTCCAGATAGTGCACCACGGACATTGCATTTGTTCCTCCAAGATAAAAAGAAAAATTACTCCTTGGAACTACTTCTGGATTCTGTTAAACAGCATTTTCTTGAACATTGTAGCAATTCAAACAGCTGAATGGGCAGACACTGATGAAACAAGTTAGTGCCCTTTAAATTTTTTGTGTGAATGCTAGGCTTAATTTTTGTCATGCAGTAGACACATAAGTTTCAATGCTTGTAGAACACCTGTTAATAGATGCTACTGTGGATGCAAACCACATCTTTAAGGTGATATCCCAGAATTTCAGGTGTTGAATCAGTAACAGTTTTGCTGCTGACATCAACTGCAGTATAAATACATAATGATAATAAGACTGTTAACGTAATTGTTCTGATGAAAACTATAAAAAGAAAGCTATATCTAGAATGGAATGTTTCAGTTGGAAGGGACCTACAACAATCATGTGGTCCAATTGCTTGGCCGCTTAAGGGCTGACCAAAAGTTATCTGACAGGCTTGGGGCATTGACCACCTTTCTGTGATTGATATGCAATACAGAATCTCTAAGAATCTCATATAACTAACTGCAGCAAATAAGTGCACCTTAATCACATTGTTCCATTCTCTAAGGAAAGGCATTTTAAAATGTAACTTTAACTACTTTGCTGTGGTCAGTATTTATAACATAGTCACTGTTTTTTATTTGCTGTGAAAGATACTACATAGTTATATTTTTTTGAGGGGAAGCCCCTTTTTGTCTATGCCATTCCAACCATCTTAATTTTAAGTTATAATGGGTAAATTCCCAGCTTCCTGGTATTCTCTGTTAGAAGCCAATCCCAAGTCTGTCATCATGATGGTAAGGAATGGAGTCTTTGGAGAGGCAGCATCTCATTTGCAGTGAATTCCTACATGGTTTTTCTTAAATTGGCTCTTCCCCAGGAGGAGCTTAAATGTGGTTATTCATTTAAATAGTTTACTACTGGGAAAACAAAGCTCTATAAAGTACAAGATCTCATTTGCAAAGGGGGTCCTGGGGACTGAGAGTGGATGTACACGTGCCATGTGTTGCAATCTCCGTCTTCTACTTTTCCTGCTGTTAGGAAATAATTTGAAAATCACCTAAAATAGGAACAATAGATTCAATGGCTGAACAAAAGTCTCAGATGTGTCTCCATAGCAGAGGCCACAGTGGCAGCCTTTAGCAATAGGTCCTGTAGTCCACAGAAAAAAAGCAAGTGATTATGGGGAGGAACAGCACAGCTTCCTCCCAGGAGTGATGTCACAAGCCCAAGGGAGGGCTTGGCTGTGATGTGTAGAAGCCTCTGGCCACAACTCTACTACAATAATACAAGGACATGGCAAGGACTGTTATTTGGTCACAAGATCATCTGGCATAGACCAGCTCATATCCCTCCTGATTTTAAACAAACCAAACCAACCAACCAACCAAAACCAAACCAAACCAAACAAAAAAAAAAAAAACAAACAAAAAAAAAAAAAGGAAGAGGTGTCTTGTGCTCTGGAACAGAAAGATTGCCTCAGAAATGCCTTTGGAACTTATTTCTGGCTGATGCTGTCTTGAGTCATGCCTGTGCCCAAAGTATGTCAAGGATTGGTCTGACAACAACAAAAATTATTAACTTCCGATTTTCAGAGATCCCTTGTAATTACATGATGAAGGACTGTGGGTTTTTTCACCTAGTTTAGGGACAGCATAAACTAAAACCTTGGGTCATTCATGCTTATTAAGAGCCCGAACCATGAATGATAAAAGTGCTAGTGAAACAAAGCTTCTTTCATACACCCAAAATTTCTTCACTTGGAATAAACGACAGTACATAGACTATCATTCAGGAAATACACTTTAAAAGAGTCACAGGCACAATTAATCACAGAATCACAGAATGTTAGGGGTTGTAACAGACCTCTGAAGATCATGGAGTCCAGTAACAACTGAACTATGGTACAGAAATAGAAATCTTTTTTAAAGGATGGAGTCATGTATGAGAAGTCCAAGATGCCAAACTGGAGAAAAAGACGTAAAAAAATGCTATCCTGTGGGTACAGATATCCTTAAGAATGTCAGCTCTAATAAAATATACATCTTCAATATGTAGTTACAGCTGAAAGCTCAGAAAATAACAAAGCTCAGTCTCATATGCATCTTTGAAGAAAATCCATGTTTCTCTGGTTGACTGTACCCAGAATCACAGAATCACAGAATCACAGAATGTTAGGGGTTGTAACGGACCTCTGAAGATCATGGAGTCCAACCCCCCTGCCTGAGCAGGACAAAAAAGAAAACCTAGGGCAGATCCCTCAGAAAGGCATCCAGACGGGTCTTGAAGGTCTCCAGAGAAGGAGACTCCACAACCTCTCTGGGCGGCCTGTTCCAGTGCTCTGTAACCCTCACAGTAAAGAAGTTCTTCCTCATGTTGAGGTGGAACTTCCTGTGCTTGAGTTTGAATCCATTGCCCCTCGTCCTATCAGAGGGTACAAGTGAAAAGAGCTTGTCCCTGCCTTCTTGATGCCTATCCCTCATGTATTTATAGACATTAATAAGATCCCCCCTCAGTCTTCTTCTCTCTAGACTGAATAGCCCCAAGTCTCATAGCCTTTTCTCATAAGACAGGTGTTCTAGTCCCTTAATCATCCTCGTAGCCCTCCATTGGACTCTCTCAAATAGATCCATGTCCCTTGAGAACTGGGAAGCCTAGAACTGGACACAGTACTCCAGGTGGGGTCTCACCAGGGCCTAGTAGAGAGGGAGGAGTACCTCCCTCGATCTGCTGGAGACACTCCTCTTAATGCACCCCAAATTATCCTGAAAATAATAGCCATCCTACTAATTACATTCCAGCAATGGCCCTTTTTATCTCATGCTTCCTTGAAACATCAGAAAACTTCTAAAACTCTATCAGAAAGTCCCATAATGTGATGATATTTCTTGGAATGGAACCTGGTATCATCTGTAATTTTAGTTTTGTATATATATATATATGTATATATATACATATATATATATATATATAATTTCTCAGAAAGAATTACCTACCTTGGGTTGATGGGTTTTTTTAGATTTTACCCAATGTTCCATTCGGGCCCTTGTGCAGTCCATGTCAGAGACACTTCTAAAAGTGATTACTTAACTACAGAGTGTAGGGGAAAAAAAAAAGGAGGGAGATCTTTAGAAGTGATTTTGATTCTCTTCCATACCATAGTGTCTACATATATATAGATGGGAAACTAACATTTAGTGGTACCTGCTTTTCTTAGCATTTTATTGAGCGTTAAAATTTAACATCATGTAGGGGATCATCTGTGCTATATACATAAATGGAGAAGAAAAAGCTCCCTTTCAGGTAATGTATGTAACTTCAAGATATGCATATAGCTCCTTTGTATTTATTTGTATTTCTTTTTGAGGGAGTAACTAGGAGAAGTGAGCTGAAGTTTAATACACTTTATAAAAACAGCATTGTATCAGATTGATATTTCTCTTCTTCCCATGAAGACAATGGTTTCTCTAAGTGTCTTGTACAATTATGTCAGTTGGATTATTAATGGTTTCATAATTATTATTTTTTTACCCTTTTTCCGTTTTGTTGTTCATTCTTTCTGGGAAGATTTCCTTCTAAGAAGACAAAGAGCCCAGTTGCCTGAATGTAATTGCATTCTTAGTTTATTTTAAGCACAGATTTTAGTTGATCTAAAGTAAAAAAATGTTGTTTCTAGCTGTAAGCCAAGTGAACAGAAGCTGTGCTTTCCCATTTTTTCTCTGACTTTATTACCTAATTGTTATTCCTTATTACAAGGTGTCTGCCATTATTTTATTTATTTTGCAGCAGGCTCCTTTTTCTCTTGCACTTGTTCTAACTGATAGTAAACCCGTAATGCCACAGTGACCAATGGAAAATCACCATGTCTGGCACTAGGAGACAAAAGAAGCAGGAGGGATCTGTGAAAAATGCCTGCAAGAAGCGAAGCACAGTGTGGATGGAAATGATTCACATCTCTGCAGTGATTCTTCAGTAAAAGGTAGCAGAGCAGAACCAAAGACCATTTTCGCTCGTCTTGAATTCATTTCACATGATCTCTAAAGTATTTCCCTGCTACCCACTGGAACTTTGAAATGGGCTGCGTGTCTCAGTACTGCTTTTTTGCCCTTTTTTTTTTTTTAATTCCAAAAGGCACAGCTAACAGAGGGAGAAGCTGCAGACAAGAAATGCAGAAAAGAAGCCCATTTGGCCATCTGTCTGTCCATCCCTTGAGCCTGTCACAGATTTTTATGCAATCTGATTTAGAATAAAAAGGTTTTAAAAAACATGTAATGATCTTAAATTCCTGAGTCACTTAAATGCTTTTGAAAACATTGCCAGACATTGATGTATATGTATTAAAAAAACCAACAACTTTCTATTTAACAAAGCTGCCAGTAATTTTAATTTATTTTTATGGCTATTTTTGTTACTTCTTTGAAAAATTAGCATTTTTTTTTTCTTTTGCAAGTATTTTAGTGATTGTTTGATTTAATGTCGTAGGGATAGCTTGTTCCTGTTTTAGTCTATGAGATTCTGCTGGTTGCTTTTAAGAGAGCAGAATCAAACCTGTTGTCCTTATTCTGTAAAGCTATAGACATGGGCTTAAGTGAGTTGCTCACAGACACAAATTAAGTATGTTTAAGCCTGCACATATAAAATGGCATTGGCTGGGAGTGGCCTCATGGATCACTCTGTTCCCTTCCAGCTCAGGCAACTACAACCATCTTACCAGTTGATTTTCCTTGTGTTTAAACCAGTAATGGGGCTTTCTCTGTTAGTATTACTGAAAACCTGATCTGTATTTTTCTTCCTTCCTAGTAGAAGCCTTTTCTGGCATTCCAGCTCACATTTGACTGAGAAGAGACATGGGATCCAAGTTTTAAGTGCTTTCTCATTGACTTCAGCTGAAGCTGGAAAAAAATCATCAAAGATTTTGCCACTATTGAGGTACTGAACCTGGGTTCCTCACATGAGCAAGTTTAAATTCAATTTAATTGGGGAGCAGATTACCTTCTTAAATTATTTGGAGAGGTGACTGCATTTTTCCTAGCTGCTGAAGCTCCTTACCTAGAGTGTCATAGCTGAGACTTTCAAGAGCTCCTCATCCAGGTTCCCTCTTGCTTTTGCAACTGAGTTTTGGATCCTTCTAAAAAAATTACTTTTACTAAAACTCCTGGCCGTGTAGAAGTAATGCCATTGTTACTTGTGTGCTACCACACTAAGTAACTTTCAGTATATGATTTAGGCTAATTACACTGTTGAAAGTTTAAAAGGGAGCTGCTACGGCTGGTGAATCTTTGCTAAAGAAGCAATAATTTGCTACCCACCAAGTGATAGACAATTAGGGCTGGCAATTGTAATGCCATAGGAAAGTAAAGAACAGCCCATTTCCTCTTGCACAAACAGGACATAATCTTTTTATGCTAAGTACTCTGCTTTGCAGACACCCACAAGAGCCCCAGTGCTTGCATCTTAAAAGAATAAGGCTAGAGATATAATAAATATTATGCTCATTGATGCTATATATTTTAAGATTTTTACTGTAGAAGTGCTTTTGCCTTGCCAGGGTTAGACAAATATCACATCAGTCTTTTTATTTTGCTTCCATCACTGATGTTCCAGGTCCTAATAGCTAGAGGTAGGTTTCGATACATGTCAGGGTAATTGCAGAGGATATAGTGCTCAGCCTGCCGTGTCCCAGATCTGCAACTACAGCTCAGGGTGTGAGACAAAGGAAAAAGAGAGAGGAAATGTGTGTGTGTGTGCGCGCATGTGTTTGTAGGCAGTTCGAACAGAAGGGTATTAGCTGGCTCAGAGGTTTGGTTATTGAATAATGAGAATTTCAGCTCTGGTCTCTTGTCTGAATCAGTCATATCCATAATATCCAGATATGGTTATCAGATGATGATTGTTTTATTGCCTGTGTAGTAATTATTTCAAACTGGACTGGGAGTCCATCAAGACTCATGTCGTGTTTGTACACCCTTTCCAGGAGCACTGGGGTGAGCTGAAGAGGTCAACACCCCCATGTCCTTTTCCACCAGGGAAATCACCCATTCAGATCTGAAAAAGCGAAGCAGGATATTTCTGCATAACCTTTTGCTGGGCAGTTGGAGCAATTTGTGCACAACATGGAGTGACAGGTGGGCTGGTGTTTTAGTTGAAACTGTTATCCTCTGAAAGCATTACTTGGTAGAGGTTCAGCAACCCCACCCCCCCTGGTCCAGCAAGTTTACATTTGAAGTTTTATATAAAGGCATAAAGACACTACTATTCTCACTGCAGCAGGGATGCATCAAGCAGTTCATATCTAGCCCACACTTTGCTGCTCATTTCTTCTCTAGGTACCAAGGTAGCTGTCATGGTTCTGTGGCCTTTACTGTTTGTCTGAGAAGGAAGGTGAGAGATGATCCTACTTAAAAACCCCTTAAGCTAGGGACTGTGGACAGAATTCAGGAAAGGAGCAAAATCTGAGTTGTATCTAGAGCTGACAATTCTGTTAGGATGAGTATTTACCAAAATTTGGAGGTGTAGCTGTGTCAGTGTACTTTCTGAAGAAATGTTGTAGGACAATGCTATCTGTCCAGGATCAGCAAAGATATTTATTGATTTCCTAAAGTTAATATTAAGGTTTTCTTCTCAGGTATTTATATTTTCTTAAAGATGTATCTGTGAGTGTTTGCAATGTTCTAGGCCTATTTATTTGTTTGTTTGTTTATTTATTTCTGTGTGCTATTACTAGATAAAAGCATGGACAAACACTTCCCATGGATGATGTATAACATGGTATTAGTTTAGCACAAATGCTTACTGTTCAGCACCTGCATAAGATCACCAATGACAGCTGATGGCTTAGAATTTATGATGCAGCATGTTGCCAATATGATTTCAGCTCCAAAAACATCAAAATCTACTTTAGTTTCCTTGTCTTTGCACATATAATTTTAAGTAAAGTGAGAAGAACTCTGGGCTCTTCTGACAATTTTATATCATACTGCATCATACAATGTGAATTATATACAGCAGAGAGAGCTGAAAAGTAGTTTCCCTGCAGACTCGGCCTGACAGATTTGCAGTCTGCTGAATCCTGCAGAGAACTGAGGATATGCATTACAATGCGTTGTCTCCTGCAGGATGCCATGAACTTTCGAGTTGTTTTCACTGTGTAATTGCTGTAGTTTTAAAGTCAGGTAATAGCAGTAGAAGACTAAGTGATAAATGCAAAAAATACAATTTGTAAGAGGTGTTTTCACATTTAGAGTAATACACATAGTAAATCAGGTCATTGTCTAGTTTGCTAATACATGGCACATTGTACAGCGATGTAAAACAAGAGCAGAGCACTTACCACATCTGGAGTGCTATTACTTAATTGAATGCATATCACGTGCCAAAAAAAGCTGCCATAATCTATATAAGGACAAAAGTGGAATAGGATGACGTTATGGAGGAAGGCACAATGCTTTTTGCTTTGACACTTGATGATGAAGTGGCCACAATCCATATATTTCAAGGCTTGTCATCCACCTATTTCATATTAGCAATGGTATTAATTAATTTATCTTGAGCATTAAAAAGATTAATATTATAACTTGCAAATAATACAGTCTGATGCAGAATTCTGTGTTAAAAGTCAGTGATAGATTTATCACAATAGTGCACTAAGGAAATCATGGCTTTGAGCTTTAAAGCAAAAATTAGTAATAAATAAAGAAATAGTTACTGTGCTAGTGTCAGATTTGTCTGAAGAATGCCGAGTAATTTTGTAAATTTGATTCTTCCCCCACAAATGTTACCTAAACTATTAGTAATTTGATACTTACTATTTAATGAGCTTGTATTTAGACAAATACAAGGCTTTCCACAGACATTTAGCTCCCTGTTCATGTTTATCCTCAGGAAAGTGTAAACTGGTGTATTATGGAAATAGCATCACCTTTGGTAAGCCCAACAGCTTCCTTCATTCACACTGACTCTGTTCATTCCCATGTTGACAACTTCATTTTCAATATCTTTCTAATCCTTTATTTATTGATTTATAGCCTTCTCATCAAGAAAGTACTTCTTTAGAGCTGATTTATTTTCTGTTGGCTACAAGATGTTGGTAAAAAAAGAAACACCTTCCCAAGGCAGCTTTGGACTTGCTGTGCTTGGTTTCACCACTGGCTCTTACCATGACTTGCTCTGTGCTGTGAGAAAATATCAGGTTTTAAATAACCTCACTTTTATGTGAATCTCAGACAAACAGTCCCTGGCATGCGGAGTAACCAAACCAAGCAACTTTCTGTATGATGTAAAGAAATGTGTAAGGGGGCAAAACTGATAGTGATGTCTAGAGCACTCCCAGTAAACAAATACATCTAAACTGACTGGGAAGAAGCAAGAGTACTTGAGACCCTTCAAAGTTGCAGAGCATGATTGCTGTAAGCCATTAGCTTGACTTCCAACCTCCCATCCCTGGTGATCTTTTCATATCATTCTATGAAATCCAGGCAAGAGCCTTTCATTGTTTCTGTGTAAACTTCTTAACATAATTTTAGGAAGTCAGAAAAACAATACAGTAGAAGTAAGACAGTATAAATAGTAGTGCTTGCATCCTTCTTTCTTTAGAAGCAAGCACTTATTTATCCTTCTGCTTATTTTCTTAAGTAATATAGTAAGAGAATAAAAATAATAATTAAATAGTAAAAAGACAGGTCTTCTGACATAACTGGTCCTCTCTACAGAAGCTTCTGGAAAGCGGGTGTAAATGTCCATTAACTGTATACACAACAGGAAGAGCTGGGCCTAAATTATTAAAGTGGTATGATCAGTGGGAGGGGGATAAGCAAAGCACAGGCAGCAGTTGCTGCTGTAGGATGGTGATGAACTTGTCACTGGCCCTGGTGTGAAGAAATACGACACATAAGGGTTGCAGGCAAACCTGTGCATGAGGGTCAAGGACGATTTATTTATTGGGAATGTTTAAAATTTCTCTGATAATAGATTGTCATGTTCAGTGCAGAGGACAAAGAGCAACTCTCACCTCTCCTTCCCTTGAATATCAAGTCACCTTATTCTGTGATGTACAAGGCAAAGTAATTGAATCTCAAATGTGTGGTGCATTTTTGTTTAGAAAGTTAGTGCAAAATTGATTTATGAAACAATTTTCCCTGTTTATGTCAGAGAGGCCATTTTCTGGTGAATAATTAGATGTGGGTTTCTCCTGTGTGGTGACATACACTTTTGTGAAGCTAGGTTCAGGTGCTGCTTTTCATTACATAAAACTCAAAGGAAATCCTATCTAGTCACTCATGAGATTTTTTTTTTTCCTGTGACATAATTTTAAAGATTGATTCTAGTTGATTTTGGAAGAGTAACTTTTTGAATTGTGTTTACCTGTGCTCACTGTGACATGCAGTAAACAATGATCTTGTGCTGCTCTGGAGGTTACTTCCCCCTTTTCATCTCAAAATCAATTACTTGTTAATCCAAGATCAATGCATATGAAAATACCTGTAGTGCATAATTGTACTTGACACAGAAAAAAATCATCTTCCTTGTTCTCAAACCACTACCTGGGCTTTTGGTTTGGGTAAAAATATTCTCCTGACCTATTGCCTTTGTTTTATCACAGACATCTATCAGAGGTAACCAAGGTTTAAGCATGCTGATTGGGGTTTTTTTCCATCCTTTTGCATAGATGTTTTGGGTCATTTTTCAAACCTTGGTATCTAAAGTTATGTACATAAATTATTACTTGTTTTTTGGGGGTATCCATTTTAATAATGTAAATACTGGATTAGATTCAGATGTCCAGTAGATTTAATCTCCTAAATTTTGAAATAGTGCTCTGCCTTTTATTAGACGTTGAACTGAATTGATTTTTTTTTTTTTTTAGGAACTTACAGGGTTTCTAATGAGTTTCCTTAAAATATAATTCAAATCTCATAAAGTTTGTACAAGAAAAGCTGGGTATTAAGTCAGCTGTTTACTTTTTATAGCCTTATATTTAATCTGGGAATACAGCAGGCAAGGATTTATAGACTATAGTTGGTATGCTATTGGCATATTAGCACCAAGAAAAAAAAAAAAAAGTGTGTTTATAAGTTTATTAGATTAACTTGATCTCTTTTAAACATACTATAGAAGAAAGGAGTTAGAATTCATTGAATAACTTGATGCAGGGGAAAATCAGACCCCATTTTTAAGAAAATGGTGTTTATAAAAATCCAGGATCATTGTTTCAAACAGGTTTGTTTTTCATTTGTAGATATTTTAACTTTACTTCCTCCTTTCCTTAGCAGAGAATGAAAAGGTACATTTTTTTCAGGGAAAATAATACTCTGATCAAATTTCAACTCTAATTTCAGAATTTGGCTTTCATGTTATTGGAATTGTTCTGGTTTGGTTTGGTGGGATTTTTTGGTAGTGGATGAAGGGCCACAGGAGTGGTAAGAAGCTGAGAAGCTCCCCCTGCTTCCAAAACCAGCCAGGGAGCCGTTAGTGGGACAATAGATTGCCTCAGGGATTAGTATAGGAAAGAATCAACATAACACCTGAGCAGAGAAGCATGTGGGGGAGAAGAGCTGTGTTGGGGGAGAAGAGCTGTGATGTGGAAGGAGAGCTGTGCTGGTGGTTGGTGAGGAAGAAGGGGAGGAAGGTGCCCAAGCAGAAGTTTCCCTGCAACCCATGGCGAGATGGCAGCTGTGCCCCTGCACTCATGGAGGAGTGTGGAGGAACATTCCCTGAAGATGTCAGTAGGGGTGAACTTGGCCACTGGACTTGGATTTTGTGGCCAGTGGACTTACTGCCTGTGGACTCTGATTACACAGCTTTGGAAGACCCTGGTGCCAGGGGAGTTTGTTCCCGAAGCAGCCTGTGACTCTGTGGGAAGCCCAGGCTGGAGCAGCTCCAGACCTCGTGGGAAGGACTCATGAAGGAGAGGTTTGTGGAGGACTCTCTCCCATGGGAGGGACCCCGTGGGGAAACAGGGAAGGACTGTAAGGAATCCTTCTTCCTGAGGAGGAAGGAGCAGCAGGAACCACCAGCCTGTGAACTGACTCTAAACCCCATCCCCTGTCCCCTGTGCCGCTGGGGGGAAGGAGGAAAAGAAACTGCGAACAAAGGAACTTGGGCCCAAAACCACAACAGGAAGTAATCCTGGCAGTGCTTCAACACAACTGAAAAACATTTTCTCTGTAGTGATTTGTTTACTGTTTGTTGGGACAGCAATGAAAGCACTTTTTTCTTCTTGTGTAAATATTCTGAGTGCTCTCTTTTCTCCCCCACCCCCCCCCCCAGCTGCTGGTAAATAAGGCACATGCCCTTAATGCTTGAAGAAGTTACATTTTTTCACAAGCTTTATGTTAGTGTTCTTTGGAAGAAAGGAAGAGATTTTGTTGACGAATATTTTGAGTGGTAACACCATGTATTCTTTTTAGCTGGTTTTATTGTTACTCAGTTTCTCTGATAAAAACATTGTACCTATCAGCTTCAATGCTTAGTAGTATATTTCTCAGTTTCTCTTGTATATTAGGCAGAATTTTATATTGGAATTATGAAAAAGTGGCAATTCCAGATGCTTGGAGAGATGTACATTGGGTCTGGAATATTAACAGAAAATTCTGATACAAATATGAGGACTTCTGTAAACCCAGAACACACCCAGAGTAATACAGAGTCAGCTCTGTAATAGGATGGGCAGTTTGAAACTCTTCAGGCAGATGATTTCTGACAAGGTGGTCCAGAATTTAAACTGCCATGACCTTCTCCCAAACCTTCTATAACAAAGGCAGATTAGAAATAGTACTAACTGTGGCCATAAAAATCATCCACCCAGACTGAAATCTTCCTTAAAATAGAAGTTACAGCCTTCCAGGGAGGATCATTCCTAAAGATTAACAGAGCATTCACTACTTGTGGGGGAAAAAAAAAAGGGCCTAAAATTGGAAGGCGGCGTTTTATGAAACAGACGTGGCAGGACAGAGACAGCAAGTCATGGAGGAGGGAGGTGAGACCACCCCTCGCATCTCAGAGGAAGTAATTAAGATGAACGTGGAGGAGATGGAAGCAGAGAATCACCCTCTTGACATGAACATTTACTAAGAGAGCAGCAGGACCCACACAGGCTGGTTCTGGCGAGCGGAGGCTAGACAGACACAGAACTCTGACTGTATTGATCTGGGTAATAAAAAATTTAAAAAGAATAGGAAAAAAGATCTTTTTTCTGTAGGAGCAGAAATGAGCTGGGAAACTGATTGCAGCATGGACTGGTAACTTATTGATCACTGTTTGGGGCAAATGGAAGTAGAATAAAAGGAGATAGGGAGGGGAAGGACATCAGCCACCACACAAATAGAAGAACTCTGGCCAACGTATGGGAAAACTGGGATCCAGATGCACAACCTCTGGAGAATGCTATGCAGCAGAAATTTAAAAGAGAAGCAGAGAAAAGAGACTTGCCACTTTGAGAAGCTTATAGTTATGCAAATTCCAGGACAGTCATCCATAACAAGCTTCCCCTCGCTCTGTCCTAAGTGGTTGGCCAGCCATTTCCGCTGCAATTTTTTACACACGTGTTGACATAGAAAACCCTTTTGATAAGTAGAGGTTGAGATCAATGGACTTCTGGTGCCATTAGAGACATATATTGTAGCATACAGAGAACTGATTATTTATTCATACATAGAATAGATCCCAATGGACTAGGCATTTCACAACATACAGTTCAACACTGAGATAAAAATATAACAGTTATCAGTCATGTGAGAAGGTTTGGAGAGGGAAGAGAGTGTAAATTCCTCATTTATTTGCTTATTAAAAATTACATTTCCATAACAAATGAAATACTGACAATGCCACACTGTCCTCAGTTTCCATGTTATTAATAAAGTGATAAGCATGGCAGCAGACTGACTTTAGTCAGGAGAATCGAGGAAGCTTTGTGGATTGCTATAGAAGATGTTTTAGATGCTGTCATGTCCTGACTTACTCTGCTGGAGGATGCTGAGTAGAATTTGTACTCCACTCCATTACACCACTTGTCACTGCATGCTACAACCAGCATGCGTTTCTGATGTTTAGAAATGTATGTTGGAAATGGCCCTAATTTGCTAGCCTACTGACCTGCAGTATTGTTCATAAGCCAGGGACATCTTGTGTTACTTAGCTAAATGGCTGCTTCAGTCTTTTCATTCCTAAATAACAGCTGTTCAGTGAATAACAACTTGTACAACCAATTCTTAAGCAACTGGATTTAATCTTCTTAAAATGTAATTCCAATTCACGTATTATTTAAAAAGATGGTTATCTTTTCATTGACAAGAAAACAAATTTCAGTTTTGCAAGTACTCTGGGCCTGCTATAGAAACACTATAATAAAAGAGGTGAATACCTCTTAATTATTTTAGACTGATGGTGACATGTAATACTCCGAAGTAGGAGAAGCTGAGCAAGAATTATTTCCAGTTGTCTGCAAATGCTTAAATATATGAGAAAAATCTTGACATATTGCATGTTGGTGACTAATATTAAGCTGTCTTAATCTGTAATGAAGTATCTTTAGTAGTATATGCTCTTCGTATTTTCTGTGAAGCATTTGGATCGATGCAAGCTCAACTTCCTGTGTTTTCAGTCCCTCTAGTTTCAATATGCCAGGTCTAATTTTTGTACAAGGGTTTGGACTGAGATATATTGAAATTCCTTACATCTGTTCTACAGCATTCATTTGCCAGATTCATACTCTGCAGGGGGTTCTGCTGCACCATTAATGAAAGAGAGAACCTGAAATCTTACTCATCTTTCCCAACACTATTTGACAGAGACTTTTAATATATTCTACATTTTTCTGAGGACTGTAAGAAGATTTTGAGGAGATTTCAAAAGTCTGCCTCACCCTTCTATCGACTGACAATCAAATGTATCTGTAGAAAGGAAAGAAGCTCCATAGCTCCAGTATTAAATACTATGTTCCATCCTTGAAGATACTTAGAAGTTGTCTAGTCACAGTTTTCAGCAACCAGTTCTAGGTCACCTTTCATGAGCAGGGTGTTGGACCACATGACCTCCAGCAGTCCCTTGCAACATCAACCATTCTATGATCCTATAATTACTTTGATGAAAGAAATTAACTATGTGTGGATATACATTTCACAAGAACACTGTCTTACTTTCATTCATCAGATATGGTTATTTGAGATTCTCATCATTACAGGGTAATCTCAGTCAGGCTCTTGCAGTGCATTGATGATACTTCCTGGTGCAGGTAGTGGAAGAGCTAAAGAGGAAAGGTGCACTGCTGGACCTTGTATTAAGAAATAAAGATCTGGTCAGGGGACAGCCTTGGTGACAGTGATCATGACATGGTAGTTTAGTATTTTACAAGGAAGAAGCAGGGCAATAAGTAGGATTGGATCATTTCAACTTTTTGAAGGCTAAATTTGTGCTCTTCAATGATCTATTTGCAGGAATCCCATGGGCTAAGACTCTAAAAGGTAGAGGGGCCCAAGAGAGCTGGTTAATATTCAAATATCACTTCCTCCAAGCTGAAGATAGGTGCATTTCTTTGAATTAAAAATTGGGTAGAGGAGGAAGGAGACCTGGATGAGCATGGAGCAAGGAGCTCCTGAAAAACGTCACATTCACAGTTTGTGGAAGAGATTTGTCTCTTGGGACAACTACGTGAATTTGGTCAGATTATATAGGAAGGCAAAAAGAAAGGCCAAAGCCCTCTTAGAACTGAATCTGGGAAAGGAAGTAAAAGAGAATAAGAAGGGCTCCTTCAAATACATCGGTGGTAAAAGGAAGAATAGGGAAAATGTGGGCCCACTGCTGAATGAGGTGGGAGCTGTGGTAACAGAGGATGCAGAGAAGGCAGAGTTACTGAATAGCTTCTTTGCTTCAGTCTTTACTCCTGAGACCAGCCCGTGTGAATCCCAGACCCTGGAAGTAACAGAGAAAGCCTGGAGGGAGGAAGACTCTCCACTGGTCAATGAGGACTGGGTTAGAGATCAGTTGGGTAAACTGAACATACACAAATCCATGAGCCCCAGTGGGATGCACCCATGAGTGCTGAGAGAGCTGGCTGATGTTGTCGCCCTACCACTCTTCATCGTTTTTGAAAGATCATAGAAAACAGAAGTGGTGATTGAGGACTGGAGGAAAGCCGATGCCACTCCAGTCTTCTAAAAAGTCAAGAAGGGTGATCCAGGAAACTACAGACCAGTCAGCCTCACCTCCTTAGGTCATCTCTAAGGACATGGAAGAGAGAAAGGTCATCAGAAGTAGCCAGCATGGATTCAACAAGGGAAATAATGCTTGACTAACCTTATAGCTTTCTATGGTGGTGTGACTGAATGGATAGATGCAAGGAGAGCAGTAGACGTAGTCTACCTTGACCTTAGCAAGGCTTTTGACAGTATCTCCCATAACATCCTCATGTGGGCTAGAAAGAGCGGACAGTGAGATGGACTGAGAACTGGCTAAATGACAGAGCCCAGAGGATGGTGATCAATGGTGTGGAGTGCAGCTGGAGGCCTGTAACTAGTGGAGTTCCCCAGGGATCAGTGCTGGGTCCAGTCCCATTCGACATCTTTATCAATGGCCTGGAGGAGGGGACAGTGTATCCTCAGCAGGTTTGCTGGTGATACAAAACTGTGAGGATTGTCTGATTCACCTGAAGGCTGTGCAGCCAGTCAGCAGGATCTAGACAGACTAGAGATGCTGGGCAAAGAGGTCCAACAGAGGGCTACGAGGATGATTAAGGGACTAGAACACCTGTCTTATGAGGGAAGGCTGAGAGACCTGGGGTTGTTTAGTCTAGAGAAGAGAAGTGTGAGAGGGGATCTATATGTCTATAATGTCTATAAATATCTGAAGGGTGGTTGTCAAGAAGCAGGGACCAATCTCTTTTCAGTAGTGCCCTGTGATAGGACAAGTGGCAATGGATGCAAACTAGAATACAGGAAGTTCCACCTCAACATGAAGAAAAACTTCTTCATTGTAAGAGTTACAGAGCACTGGAACAGGCTGCCCAAAGAGGTTGTGGAGTCTCTTTGTCTGGAGACCTTCAAGACCTGTCTGGATGCCTTTCTGAGGGGTCTGCCCTAGGTTTTCTTTTTTGTCCTGCTCAGGCAGGGGGGTTGGACTCCATGATCTTCAGAGGTCCGTTACAACCCCTAACATTCTGTGATTCTGTGATTCTGTGATTCTGGGTACAGTCAACCAGAGAAACATGGATTTTCTTCAAAGATGCATATGAGACTGAGCTTTGTTATTTTCTGAGCTTTCAGCTGTAACTACATATTGAAGATGTATATTTTATTAGAGCTGACATTCTTAAGGATATCTGTACCCACAGGATAGCATTTTTTTACGTCTTTTTCTCCAGTTTGGCATCTTGGACTTCTCATACATGACTCCATCCTTTAAAAAAGATTTCTATTTCTGTACCATAGTTCAGTTGTTACTGGCCTTCTTACAGCTTCCATCTTAGTTTAAGCCATTTCCAGCCTTGAATATTCAAATGTTTGTGAACCCTTTCCTGTCACACTTTGAGTAGTACTCAAATTCCTTAAAGGCAGGCAGAATTTTTTCAGGGACTTCCTGTGGGACTGGCATTTTGCTCCCTCTCCCAGTACTACTCAGTTACTCTAACAGTGCCTGGGAGGGCAATATACTAATGGTAAAGCAAAATTGTTCTTTATTCTGCAAAGCAACAGTGATACATTAAGGAATCCAGTTCAAAGATCTTCTACTCATCAACTGAATAAATTTTCAGGGATAAATGAACAAAGTAGGAAAAGCCCACAGTATCTATGAACTCTTTGTGGGCTTCCATACCACGATTGTTGCTTTTTGATTAAAACAGTAATAGTACATTACTCATAACAAACCTCCTCCCAGACACATTTTTGCTCAAAAATATTATATCTGCTGGGAACACTTGAAATAGCTATATTTAGGAAATACATCTTCCAGTCTCTTTAAATTTAGAACGCCATTCATTGGTTAAGCTGTTGCTTATTTCAGCATATGTATTAAGTTGGACCACAGTTACCTTTAGTGCTTGACTGTAGCAAGAAAGTTACCCATATACCTGACTAAGTTTATGACCTGTTTCTTTTTTCTGCAGGGAATAGAATTCTTAACATAGGCCAGAGAACACTTAACATTTTTTTTTTCCACAGAGTTTCATATATGTAAGTGTGAATGAAGGAAAAACTCTTCCCCCTCCCCCCAGATTTCTCATTTAAATCAAGATTTATCTGCATATAAATATATAGAACATTTTCTGTAATTTTTCTCCTAGCACAGGATGTGAGTTTTTAGTAGATACTATATTTAACATTTAAATGATTTTTTCATGCATAGTATTAGGAAGGATTTTCAAGTACAGGCCCAGTATTTACCACTTTAAAGCTAGTTGATTTGTTAAGAGACAAGCAATGGATAGAAGTAGAATCAAACATAGAATACTAGGATTAAATTCTTACATGCTTTATTTCAACAAGAAGTTTGCTGTTTGTTTTCATGGAGCAATGATTTTATCCCATGTCTGCTACCTTGTTGTCTATTGGACAGCATAGCCTCACCCTCACTGCATTTACCTTCACATGAGATAATTGACCTGACAAAGATGTCAACTCTTAATGTAATACTTCAGTTAAACTGTAATCCTAGTATGGACTGCTGTGCTCATGGATGAGGTCTTTCTCACTTCAACCATTGCCATTAGAAGTTTAAGCTTAAGCTGCTTTTCCAAGCTTCCTTTGTTTTAAGTGAAGAGATGCAATTCCAGGATATGCTTCATTCCACCTATCTGAAGGCGAAGATGAATTACCAGTTTAAGCTGACCCTCTGACCCTGTTGTCAGAAGAAACAGTCCTGGAGTCTTCTCCCCTCTTCCTGCATTCATCACAAGCTGTGAGATGCACTGTGTGATGAGTGGGTTTGAGTTAAAACTAACCTAGGATAAAAATAGTTTGTTTTCAGGCAGATCATATCCTTGAAACAATTTGCCACACAGTTGTACAAACACTTGTATCAACAAAAGAGACAAATCTGTGCAAGACTGGGAATAAGGGAATGTGACTAAAAGTAGAACTGAACTACTTTCTTTCCCTGGTAGAATCAGGTTAAAGGATCTATCAAACTCTAATCTTAGCCACTTACCCTATTAAGCAAGATTAATCTCACCTAGAATTTATATGCAATCAGCTCTGCCTGGCATTGACCTTATCAGCTGAGGTTTAGTGTGATATCAGTACAACAAAGGCTTTTCTAAACTCCACCTCCATGAAGGAACCTGACATGGTTAAATAACAATTAGAGAAATGCTGTTAGTGGAAGTGGAAAGGCTGAGTTTTCTTGTCTGTTTGTAACATCTTACACACAAAGAGGTTTTTTGCTTCCAGACATTCTAATTATTAAAATCTTAAGAAATACAAAATTGAAAAAGACTGAACAGGTTCACCCCATCTTCTGATTTTATATTTGATCTAGTTACAATTCTCTTAGATACTTATTTATTTTAGTGAGAAGGCAAGCCCAAAAGGATTAAACCTTGCCTGCAGCTTTGTTTTTTGTGCAAAAGTCAATTATGGCTGGCTAAATATCCCTCAGGTAAACATGTGTGAGGTTGATAATGTGGTTAGAATAGCAACAGCAGTTGTAAAGGAGACACTGGTGTTCACGGAGCTAACACATTCCATATTGCTATTGTGCAAAAAATTACAGACACTTCCAGTCAGGGAGCACCAATCAATTGTAGTTAACTTTCAGGATTTTTTCTTCCTGATCGAGCTAATATTACATCTAAATATTATGTGTTCTGCATCTGTAAATTTCATTCCATTTGCTTAAGAGATTCTTCTGTATGAAAGGTGAGATTAAAAAAACTATGTAATTTACATGGCGCCACTGGATTGTAGATTGGGTCAAATTCTGCCATCCTTAATGAGGAAAATATTGAATAATGGCTTAAGTAAATATTATCTGAATTCAATGAATGTTTAAATCTCTTGTATTAAGTATTCAGAGGACCAGAACCTGGTTCATAGCTTTTCCTCTTATGAGTGCACTTAACCAGCCATGCTCCTGCTCACTATTTTCTTCCATATTTTGCCAATCACAATTGTGCAGCTTCACCAGACAGTGCTACAAACATCACAAATCATGACATTATGCAGCTTCGTAGTAGACAAACGCATCTGGGAATTGCAAGTTCCTCACAATTAGAGAAAGGAACCAAAAGTAGGTTCCCACAGACCAGCTGAGGACTTTAACCACTGACATTGGATAAAGGAAGGCAGAAACTGCATTGCAACTGTCTTCCAGATGTATTTTACTCCAGGAGAAGGTAAAGGGGTCATGATATGCAGTTAGAGAGAGAAAGAATAACATTTCTTCCACCCTAGAGAGAGGTGGATCTTAGCACACCTCTGCAGCATCAGCTAGCTAGAAATGAGTCCTGACTAGGACATTGATCCAACAAATCACAGGCTCTTTTGATGCATTGGTTAGGAGTCTAATGCCAAACTTTAGTTTATGACTTTCCATGAGCAGTAGGGCACCTAACAGTATTGTCTCTCTAGTCTTCTCAAGATATTTGTTGCCAGGTTTATAAAGTGGAAAAAGTTTTATCTCCTGGGATATTGGGAGTTGCAAGACACCGTCCCATATGACATCCTGGTCTCAACATTGGAAAGATGTGGATTTGATGGATGGACCACTTGGTGGATAAGGAATTGGCTGGATGGTCACACTCAGAGAGTAGTGATCAAAGGCTCGATGTCCAGATGGAGACCAGTGATGAGTGACATTCCTCAGGGGTAGGTTTGGGGACCTGTGCTGTTTAGCATCTTTGTCAGTGACATGGACAGTGGCATTGAGTACACCCTCAGCAAGTTTGCTGACAACACCAAGCAGTGTGGTGTGGTTCACACGCTGGAGGGAAGGGATGCCATACAGAGACACCTTGAGAGGCTTGGTTGATGAAAAGCTTAACATGAGCCAGCAATGTGCACTTGCAGCCCAAAAAATCAACAGTGTCCTGGGCTGCATCAAAAGAAATGTGGCCAGCAGGTCAAGGGAGGTTATTCTTTCCCTCTATTCTACACTCGTGAGACCCCACCTGCAGTACTGTGTCCCATTCTGGAGCCCCCAACACAGGAAGGAGATAAAGCTCCTGGAACAAGTCCAAAGGAGGGCCAAGAAGATGATGAGAGGACTGGAGCACCTCTCCCACAAAGGCAGGCTGAGAGAGTTGGGGCTGTTCAGCCTGGAGAAGAAAAGTCTCTGAGGAGACCTTATAGCGGCTTTAAAGTACCTGAAGGGGGCCTACAGGAAACTGGGGAGGGACTTTTTACAAGGCATGTACTGATAGGACAAGGGGTAATGATTTTAAGCTTGAAGAGGGGAGATTTAGGCTTGACATTAGGAGGAAATGCTTTAGTGTAAGGGTGGTGAGACACTGGAACAGCTTGCCCAGGGAAGTTGTGGAAGCCCCCTCCCTGGAAGTGTTCAAGGCCAGGTTGGATGGGGCTTTGAGCAACCTGGTCTAGTGGCAGGTGTCCCTGCCAATGCAGGGGGGTTGGACTAGATAGTCTTTAACATCCCTTCCATCCTAAACCATCCTATGATTCTATTGACATTGACTTTTGGTTAAAATAATCAAACATTGACAGATAGCAAAAAGGTGAAGAAGAGAGTTGAATTTTAAAATATTCATGCATGTATTATACCCATTTTGTTGAACTAGTTAGCCAGGAAAAGAATAAGTGAAAGTAACAAGGATGGATAACTTTACAGCAGGTACTATTTTTATTGCTTGGCAGTCTATGAAAAAACACCCTTCAGGAAAAAAACTGATTGCCATAGTGGGGGAGAGGATTCATTCCCTCTGTCTCCTTAAGGTATTTTTCACTTATTTACCAGACTGTTGTGTATTCTAGCTGGTCATTTTCCTGGACGTTCAATTTGCTTTCCTCTCCCTTCTGACCTTCCAGAAGGTTTACAGTAAACCAAATGGAAATTGGTGGCCAATACAAAAGATAGTTGGCCACATGTTGGTCTTGCAGCATAAGGAAAATAGTGTGTGTTCCCTCTCAAACATGGTCTTACTGCCTAGCAATCTGAGTTACTAATTTAAAAAATAAATGCAAAATAGCAACAAAATATAAAGGCACAATTCTTTTAAGTTATTCAGGTGCAAAGTCCCTGCAAAATTATTTCAATGAGAAGTAGAAACTAAAGTGCTTTTGAGGATCTGGGCTATAGAGTTTCTTTTTCCACTAAATTGCACTATTCTATGTCTATTAGCATTAGCATATTTTACCTATTTAATGGAATACAAAAGTCCAGTTTATTAATTTTCCTCTAGGCTGGCATTATTCATGTTATGATGGAATATATTTATACCTCTTGATTGAAAGCTCTTTCAATTCCATGACCAAAACATATGAGCACAGGACAATAAATATCAAAGTAAGTACTCTCTACTAATTTTGAGATGTAAGAGCACAGAGACTTCCTGTGAAGAGCTGAAAGCCCCATCAGTGGAATATGAATGCTCAGATTCTGAAATAAATCATAAATGTGAAATAAAACAATCCTATAGCATTATGAAAGATTTAATTTGGGGGACTTGAAGGATGCTAAATCAAGAACACAAGTGTTGGAAAATGCTAGAAGTCTTTGTAATCTTGATATGTCTCCTTTCAATTAATGTTATAAGATAGCATCTTTAATTACAAGATCTCATCTAATTTTTGCCACAGCCTGCCTAATTTAACCTGAATGGTTGGTGCCTACAAAATGAGTAGTAATTTGATAGTTACTTTAGTTTTATTTGTTTGAGACATGCCCTCCCTTTTGTTTCCTTTGCAAGATTCAAAACTAATAATGAATGTAGAAATACTGACCTTGTCAGTGTAGAAGTACTTTCTATGGTAGTTGTCCAGAGTCAGATGATGTCATGTCTCACCCAGATAGACTAATGGTAGGTTCCTGAGGACTCATTACTTATCATGCATCAAAAGCAGCAGTGACCTGAAGAATGAAGGCTTTCAGAAAAACAGGGAAGCTGGGTACTGCACTTCTCAGAGGGGAGCTTTAGGCACAACAAAACATGGAGCTGGATTTTTACTGCTCTTTGTTTCTGCATTAAAAATTAAAACAAAACAAAAAAAACACTAAATCTTAACTAATCAGAAATACTTGAGTATAATGAGTGCTAATTTTGTTAAGGGGGGGTCTGTGAAAGGCATAAATTCACAGGAAGTTCTACTCTACAGACTAATAATCTGGGACTGCCCCTTTCCTGTGATGCATCCGATTCCTAATAGGGTCAGGAGCCCATAGTAGAAGGGACCATTCTTGGATCAAACAGGAAAACTACGTAAGGTCTCAAGTGATCATTGGCATTGTAAGTCAGTGATCTTCAACTGATTTGGTACATCACTTAAAAAAAAAAATTACATCCCACAAAGCCATACATTTCAGTTAAAGCAAAAACCTGTATGGCTGTCTGAGTTTTGGCTCAATTCTGTTTAATTTCCTTTTGATGTTAGTTCTACATCCTCTCAGGACTGAGCTCTCACACTGGCTGAATGCCTGTTTCACTTACTGTGTATGCATGCATGCCTGCATGGAATGTCTAACCTTGTGCCCATCCTAACAATGTTTGAATGTCCTTCTGAGACTCTGGTGGGAATTTCTCCTTCCCAAATCATGCTTCTTTACAACAGCTGAAGCAAATTACATTATTATTATTATTATTATTATTATTATTATTATTATTATTATTAACCTTTGCACCAAAGCATTTACTCTTGTGTAGGGAAAAATACAAACCAAAAAAGCTAGAAGAAACAGTCACCTCACCATATATATAGAAAGGCTAAACTGTTTTCTGTTTGCAGGTTGGAACATATTTCAACTGCCATGCAAATGCCAAAGTGCTCAGTTCAAGAAGGACAGGGAAGTGCTTGAAAGAGTCCAGCGCAGAGCCACAAGGATGATTAAGGGAGTGGAACATCTCCCTTATGAGGAAAGGCTGAGGGAGCTGGGTCTCTTTAGTTTGGAGAAAAGGAGACTGAGGGGGGACCTCATCAATGTTTACAAATATGTAAAGGGTGAGTGTCAAGACGATGGAGTTAAGCTTTTTTCAGTGAAGACCAGTGATAGGACAAGGAGTAATGGATACAAGTTGGAGCATAGGAGGTTTAAGATGAATATCAGGAAAAAATTTTTTACTGTAAGAGTGACAGAGCACTGGAACAGGCTGCCCAGAGAGGTTGTGGAGTCTCCTTCGCTGGAGACATTCAAAACCCGCCTGGACGCCTTCCTGTGTGATGTACTCTAGGTGACCCTGCTCTGGCAGGGGGGTTGGACTAGATGATCTTTCGAGGTCCCTTCCAACCCCTAGGATTCTATGATTCTATGATTCTATGAAAGTGCTTTTTGGAAAGTCAGTAAAAGCATTCCTGTTACCAGTTGCAGCCTGGGCTTCCAGGAGTCCTGCATTATTAAAGCCCACCCAGTGTGATCCTACAGGGTGCTGCTACTTTGGCCTTGATCTACTGATGCACTTAAAGATATTGGTGGATTCTATTTGCCAATTACACTTATAAACCAAAGTGATAGGCTTTCTATAATTATGAGCTGCAATTGGCAGGGTGATAGAGCAATGTGAAGAAGCAGTAGGAACCCAGGATCAGCCCAGCAGTAGGGAAGAGAAATTTTCAGAATTTTTTGTTAAAACAATCTGAGAGTTGTTTCAAGGTTGCATTTACAATACAGTCCAAATTCTGAAAGGATGCGGAATAGGTCTCATGAAAGGAAATGAAAGTAAAGCTAGTTTGTTGACAACACCAAGCTGTGTGGTGCAGTCGGCACACTGGAGGGAAGGGATGTCATCCAGAGGGACCTTGACAGGCTTGAGAGGTGGGCCCATGCCAACCTTATGAAGTTCAATAAGGCTGAGTGCAAGGTCCTGCATGTGCATCAGAGCAATCCCAAGCACAAATACAGTTTGGCCAGGGAATGGATTGAGAACAGCCCTGAGGAAAAGGACTTGGTTGTGATGGTTGACAAGAAGCTCAACATGAGCCGGCAATGTGCACTTGCAGCCCCAAAAGCCAACTGTGTCCTGGGCTGCATCAAAAGAAGTGTGGCCAGCAGATCAAGGGATGTGATTCTCCCCCTCTACTCACCTGGAGTAGTGTGTACAGCTCTGGAACCCTCAACACAAGAAAGACATGGAGCTGTTGGAACGAGTCCAGAGGAGGGCCACAAAGATGATCAGGGGGTTGGACCACCTCTGCTATGAAGACAGGCTGAGACAGTTGGAGTTGTTCAGCCTGGAGAAGAGAAGGCCCTAGGGAGATCTTCTAGCAGCTTTCTAGTACCTGAAGGGGTCCTATAGGAAAGCTTGGAAGGGACTTTTTACAATGGCTTGTAGTGACAGGATGAGGGGTAATGGCTTTAAACTGGAAAAGGTAGATTTAGGCTAGAAATTAGGAAGAAATGATTCACTATGAGGGTGGTGAGACACTGGCATGAGTTGCCCAGAGGTGTTGTGGATGCCTGCTCCCTGGAAGTGTTCAAGGCCAGGTTGGATGGGGTTTTGAGCAATCTGGTCTAGTGGAACTTGTTAGTCTGTGCACCGTGGCGGTGACAAAAAAAAGGGGAGGGAGAGAAGAAATAAGAATGGCACGAGGAAAAGGAAGGCAGCCACTAGCCAAAGGCAGAGCAAAACAGCATAAACAACGAGTCAAAGGGGGTAGAGGAATTTTTTAGAGCTTCAATGAAGGATGTATTTTTTTCTGTCTCTGCCTCACACTGTGGTTCCCTGTGTCTCCTTCCTCTCTCTCTCATGATGTGTTAATTTCCTATTGTGTTTTTATTACAATGTGGCAGCTAGAGTGGGATCTTTCTAGACTACTTTACTTGTTTTGCATGTTTAGCACAAGAAATATTCCTACATCTTCTCCTGATTAACTTGACAAACCAGTTAGCACTTGTTCTGTTGTGCTGAACACCATGCTTGTTTGTTTGTGATTACATACTCTCAGCCCTAACATCTGACAGAAAGCAAGGACATGGACTGAAGCAACTTTATTTTTGATCTACCTGTCATCTTTGGGTTCAACTCTTAACATTTATATTCCACTAATATTGTAGCTTCTGGACTGAATGAATAAGAAATCTAATCTGTGCTCTCCAGAGGAAATAATTGTAACACTTGAACATGTTACTGTTGAAGGGATTTTGGTCAAATATTGATTTTTTTTCCAGAATGCCAGTATCAATCGATGTGTTTTAATTTAATTCAAAATACAAGGAACCAAGAGTTCATGGAAACTAGAGTTATACCAAGATGGACTCATTTTCTCAGGGCTGCTATCTCTCAGTCCGCTGGCACAGTGAACAACAGAGATAATTCAGTATTTTAAGGAACAGCTAGGCTGCTGGGTTGAGATAGTCTGTATTTATAGTCATTCTGATAAAACTGAGAAGCAATCTGTTAAGAGAAGTCTCTCCAGAGGAGCCTGAGTAAGGTGGCCTTCAATGAGTAGTGTTGAAGTCCAAGGGACTGGGTTGGAGTGTTAGAACTGCTGGAGAGGATTGATTTAGTAGTGTATTATTGTGCTGCACAGTAAAACAAGGGTATTTTTCAGAAATGCCTAATCTAGAATGTCTCTAGCAGTGAACCTTAGACTGGCCATGGCAAACTCCAGTTGTAAGTAGAGAATGAAAACAAAAAATGTTGCTGAATGTCTACTCCTACTCAGACATTTTAGTAGTCTAGTAGAACTACAGGATTCACAGAAACGATGGACTCCTTTGCACATGGAGCTGAATTCCAGATTATTTCTGTATATTTACTATGGAGATTTCTGGATACTACAGGGAGAATGTTAGAGATGTGAGAATATATTTAATTTATTATCTTACAGGGCTGAAATTAGGAAATATGCTCCAAAATTGTAGATATGTAAGTTTGAAAGTTTGAGCCATTATGTAAGTCACAATGGTCTGGTTTGAAAGAGGTGAAAGGAACCTGTGTTGGTTCACATTTCTCCTGTGAACTTGGGTATTTGTTGTTTCCGTAACTAAACCAGTTTTTATAGGGTCGAATGTTGTGCTGTATCCTCAGTGCAGGGATTCTAATGATCTTGACAGCAGGCTGATTTTCAATAAGTAGAGTTCAGATTACAAAATCCCTTTTCTTACTAACAAAAACTTGCTCCTGCAGACAGATTCATTTGAACTAGTGGAATTACTTCAAAGAGTGCTGACTAATTTCAGCGAGACTTCCACAGTCTTGGTCCACTTTGAGTAGTTAGCTTGAATTGTATTTAAAAAAGAATGAAGCCAAAACAAAGTACAGGGGGGGAAGAAATCTCAGTGGTTTCTATGGATATACCTTCATAGCAGATGAAATCCACGTTCTTATCTTAGATTTACCCCAAATCCTTCCCTGCTATTCACATCCCCTTAAATCCTTGCCTGCCTGTCCATTGAATATTGACATATTTGCTGAGACAGAGCTATGGGATCAAGTCTGTGATGTGCTTTAAGAATGCTTCTAGCCCATCTACTTCGCAGTGAGCATGTGAGTGAAATTCCATTTGTTTCTCAAATTCCATATGTGGGAATTCCTGATATTTTCCCTTCCTCCTGTACCAGAAATGACATGCATATGTGTTTGTGTATGGTTACCATTTACATCTTCATTTCAGAAGCTCTGCCTCATATCTGACCAGAATAATCTGTCTAAGCCCATAAATACAGAAAAATAAATAAATTACAAACCTATCTGATTTTGGTGCTTGCTGACCAGAGCATGGTTAAATCAGTCTTGATGATACTCATAGGTAGAGCATGTGAATGACTCTCCCTACCTCTGAAGGAAAGACGAAAATTGGTCTGTCACTAGGCTTACACAAGCACACCTTTAAGTGTCTTAACTGTGCCACCTAACTTAGAAAACTGAATTAAAATGAAAGTCTGAGTTCCTGAGAAGGAGACAGGCAGTAAATGAGCTGGGGGGGGGGGGGGGAGGGCAGAGTGAAAGGGAGGACAGGGAGAAAAAGACTTCACTATTAAAGGTAATTGTTGCCATTTACTCCCACAGAGTATTTAATAAATAAGTGTTTTGAGTTGTCTTCTGGACCCTTCACTGATTCTTGTACAAGAGGCCAGAATTCCTAATTGAGGGATGTAGGCACCTGGGTAAAATTTGTCACTGTACATCCTGCCAAGACATCTCCGAAAAGGCCAGCACACTTTTTAGTAGCAACTGTTTATATGTTGAATCATGACCCTGATGTGGTTCTTGAAGCACAAATTCACCTGCCACTCAAAAGAAAATATTTATTTCCTCCCCACTGACTTTCTGCTCTCTTGTGGTCTTGCTGTCTTGTAATAATGAAAACTAGAGCAAAGTGTCCTTTCAGTGCGTGTGCTTTGGAGTTATTATTTTATTAACTGCATCTTCATTCACTGCAACTTCAAATAGACCCATCCTGCTCTTTTACTCTGGTACTTTTGTTTTATCTCTGTGTTCTCTCAATACAAAGCCTAGTGTCATGCCCAGATTTATGTGGATGGTGAAGGGGCTTCAGTTTATTTCAGGACAGAAGAAAAAGGGGTTGCTGAAAATTCTGAAAACCACAGCAATGGGCAAGTCTGGCAACTGACCATCCACCAGGGATTTGCAGAATCTTTTCTTACTATTCTATATACCCTTATCCACAAACTTTGTTGCTGCTGTCTCCTTCAAATGAAGACCTGGGGTCAACACTGATGAGTCCCATAGCAGGAGCAGGAAGGAAGAAAAAACAGACCTGAAATGGCTGGATGACCTGGAAGTTATGCTGGAGAAGATACTGAGGACCTACTGGAGATGAAACTAATGGGAAAAGAAGCAGTGGAGTCAAAGCAGTCAAAATGGCTGTCACTATCTTTGTGACTATTACTGAAGAAAGAGCAGCAGGAGTGGGAATAATTAATTCCCAGGCAGTAATCAATATAATGAGTGCTAGAAAGAATTTGGTACTGTTATATTCTGGGCCAATTCAGATGGAGTTGCAGACAGATATGTGGGGCTTTCCTTTTGACTCCCATTCATCCTCTGCCAGGCATGATCCAAACCAGATTCATACAAGAAAAATATGAGTGGAAGTAAAGGTTTACTCCAAATAGTTCTGAACTAATTGTGAAGCTTGTGATACATTTCCTTTGCATTTTTCTGTTCATAAATCTATTACTTGGGCACACTCTTATGCTTTTATGCTTACAGCACTGTCCCAGACAATGCAAAAATCCCAGATACTGTACTAAAGAGTTGTCTTGATGTTTGTTGTACTTCAGATCCTTCTGTTTTCTGGCTATATGGCTTAGAGGAGGAGATTTATTATGTTGCTTGTAATTCCTCTTCCTTAATTCAGCGCCCTATTCACCTATGTGCACATTTCTCCCTTTTTAATCTGGCTATTAGTGCTTGGTAATGTTTTGTTTTGTTTTGTTTTTATTTAGAAGGAACTGAGAAGAAACAAGAAGGTTCTTGGTTGAAAGTTTCCAACAACTCCAGTAATGACTAGGCTTGCTCATTTCATGGCAAGCTGATGAGTGAGTGAGTCATGATAAATCTCTCCTTCATGTAGGAGACGAGTTTTCTAAGGGGAGCTTGTAAAAATCACCTTTACTCCAGACCTGATCTGATTTCCCTTCTGTGCCAGTTTTTTCTCTTTCTTCAACTCACTCTCAATCTTTTCTTCCTTGGAGTTTTTTATTTCACTGGCTTTGTGAGGTGTGGGTTAGTCATAGAGTCTTTCAATGTACCTTTTCCACCTGTCAGATGGTCTTACAGGTTTTAACTAGCTGGTCCTTATTTGCAGAGTACTTAAGGCATTTCTTAGGTAAGGTCTGATAAGTTTCCTGCGCTGTTGCCGTATGGCTTTACCATAACTAGTTAGTCAAATCACACCCCCACAGTTCAAGGATAAGTGAGTAATTTATTTTTTTATTTATTTATGGTCATTTGACCTTGCCCCCTACTGAAAGAGTCAGCATGTACCTCTACTTAAGGTTCATATGAGTACACTTTTTGGCATAGGCACCATGTAATTTAGTCCCTAAGGAACCTAACCTCCCAAAGAGTCAACAGAGCCTCCAGAACAACTGAGGATCTGGAGAAAGGAAAATGTGAAGGATAAATGAATTGGAAAAATAGGAGGGGGAGGGAAAGTAGGTTAGTTTCCACATAAACAGCGCTCCACACCTAGGAGTCTGAATCGCCCTCTGAAGGTTTGACTGGCCATTCAGTGAAAGCAAGCTTCAAGATCAACACTCAGCTTTGAACTGTAAGGTTGATACAAATACCTGCTCACCTCCCCTCTGCCCCCTGTACCCCTTGAATCAGGAGAAAATGTATTCCCCATTTCTGAACAAAGGTCTGTAGCTAGGAGAGAGTATGGTCTCCCTGGTTGAGTAGCAGCTGGGGAAAAATGAATAGACCATATGCTGGAGAGCAGCCGCCAGAACTCTGGGACAAAGCTGTGGACCACTGCCAAGCCTCCCAGCTAAAGCTGAGGCAGCCAAGGCAAGGGGTGGAGGGAGAATGCTCAGAAACACACTGTCAGGGACCCTGCACTGGTCTACTTTTAGGGGCTGCAATGTATAAATCTGGAAAAAAAGAAGGAAAAAATTACTTGTTTTCAGGTCCTTGGAAATGAAAATAATTTAACAAAGAAGCCCTGAACATCCTTGTATAAACTTGTCTAGTTCCCTTATGCTTTCCTTTTTTCACTTGCTTGGTCATTCTCAGAAAAATCTATGCCACTGCAGCATTTTATCTGAGGGAGTCCGTGGCTCCTGATTTCTTTATTATGTCTTTTCTACCCTTAATCCTGTTTCTCCTGTGACCAAGGCCCACTGGCAGGGTGGGGTCTGCTCAGGAGAACACCGTGAACAGCTATAACAATTCTGCAGAGGAGCTTAGTTTGTGAAGACTTTCATGCAACAGAAATTGATCTGTAATATGTTAACTCTGAAACTTTTTTCCTTCCTATCTGTAAACTGAGTATATATGCGAGTCTGTTCCAGGCCCACAGAGGACGCCCTTAGAGGTAATGTATAATTTTATTAGAGGTGGACTGGACAGCTGAAGCTAATGAACTTGGTGAGATCTGGGAGAGAAACAAGGTAGGAGCAGCAGCAGCCTTCAGGCAAAAAAAGAAAAGAGACTCAGGCTGGGACCCAAACTGAGCTGTGGGACACAATCCGTTTTTTTCTGTGTATGAAATTTCCTGTCAGCTGGGATCATTGGGAGCTGCTGGCCCATCTTACAGTTTTTGCTACATCTAAATGGGGTATTACACGCCTGATCAGTTTTACTCTGTGCACGTGTAAGTCAATGACCAATCTGAAAAATAAAAATAGAATCTTGGCTAAGTTTTGGTTTTAAAAAACCCACAAAGTTTTAAGGTAGAACAATTCTTTATAGAAAGAGTATATGGATGTTCATCAGAAACACATTTCAAGTTTCTAGTAGGAATTGCATTAATAATAGTCTTAATTACATTTCTTTAAATGAATAAGTATCTTCTGAAACTCTGTACTGTTAAAATTGAGTATCTGCTTAGACACACTTAAGCAAAAATTAAAACAGTTCACATTAATCGGTTGTGACTGATTTAAGTGAAACCTAATTGCCTACATTGCTGATACTTATTTGTCTAACAAACCTAAATGAAAGCAATTGGGAAAAAAATTCCTTATGCAGCATTTTACACTTTGTTGGTTATTCTTCTGTAGTCATTTTAGATTCTAGATACCCAGTCCAGTGTAACTTGTCATATATTGGCTTGCAATGTTTAAAGGGAAAAATAAATGAAAATATACTTCCAAAGTGGCAGTGTTACCTACCAAATTTCCTTTTAAATATTGACAACAAAATAGATTGTTAAAAATAATCCCTTGCGTATGGTGCTTCTTATGTCAGTTTTCTACCAGAGTGCACCCTGCACTCTGACAGAAAATTGCTCATTAATCTCCAAGGAATGACCAGTTTTTCAAAATAGTCACTCAGCTATGCTGCTGCTGTTAATTTTTTAAGCATTATGTGTGCCATTAATTGCTTGATGTCGTTGGTAACAACACTAATCCTTTTCAAATGGGACATTAACTCCAAAAGTAGTCATTAGCTTTTGTCCATGTGCTGTAATTAACACTTACCTTCCAGAAGGTAAGCATCATGACTTCACAGAAATTGTAGAGGCCACGATGTCAGTGGAGATTTAGCATTTCTCTCTAAGATTTCTATTTACTCTCAAAATAATGTGGGGCTGCTTTTTTGGGTGATCACTGTTTCATAAGCAACCACTTGCATTGAGAGTGATTGTAAAGGTAAGGGACCTGATCTACACTTTCAGCCTGGGGATATTTTTCACTTCATTTTTACTTCCATCTTCTTCGCTTCCTAAAATAGGTGGAAGATATGGATTCCTCAAAATGCTTCTTGTTTTTGAAAAGAGAGGTATTGTCTTTGTTTTAGCTTTAAGGGAGACAGGGACAGACTGGTTTTCGGTATTCATTCCTCACTTGTCTTGGTAAAAGGTGCAGAATTAAGGGTGGCTGTGCATATATGCAATACAGAGCTGAAAATATTTGCAATGGTGTCAGTTCCCCCCAGGCTACTTTTATATGGCTCTACTGTCAGCAAAGTCACTTCTAATTCATTATGGTATGACTTTAGACTCGGTTAATTTGATTTCACAGTCTGGGACCAAACCAGTGTGTTGAAGTGTACATGCATGGGCAGAAAGGTGGAAGGATATAAAATATATTTGTTTTTAAATTTAAGAAAACATTTCTTTATTTGGGTATGCTAAAAAAAAAAACAAAACAAAAAGAAAACAAAAAACCCCAAACCAACCAACCAACCAACCAAACACGAAAACAACCAAAAAAACCCCCCAAACACACCAAAAACCACCAAAAAACCCCACCAAATCTAACCTGCAAAGTAAACACCTAGTAAGTGTACTTAATTGAGATTTTTAAAAAACATTGCAGGATTTAACATGCATTGTGTTCCTGAAAACCTAAGAAGTTTGTGCTTCTAAGCTGCGAAAGTGTATTTGATATGCCTGTTTATATTGGATTCTTTTTATTGGATTCACTGGTAGCTTAGCTCAAATTGAAGCAGAGCTTTGGTATGTCATTCCTCCAGGACTAAAATGTCAGCTACTAACATAGTCTCAAATATTTTCTATTTCTGGAGTGTGCTTTTTCAGAACACTGGTGGTATCAAAGGGCACTTCCCAGTGGCAGCTTCTGCTGGTTGAGAAATTAGTAACCTGGAGATGCTCGTAAGTCTTGCCTGCTTTGCTCAGAGATAGTAAACATTCAAGCAAAATTACACGTAAGTACTACTCCCTGCAGACATTCCAAGGAAGGCAGTGGAATTTCGTAACTCTACAGCAAATATGCAGCTTACTTCAACAAATCTTGATTATCTAACTATTCTTTATCTAGTTATTCCCATGCTCTGGCCTACAGGTCTTTTTTTTTCTTTCTTTTTTTTGCTCCCAATTTGCCTAATACCATGCAATGTGTGGAAAAGGCTGGTATTAATTCTCATTACAGGTCATTTAGCCAAGTCGTTTGTGTAATAATCTTTGGGTGATGCTGTTGTCCAGCAGTACTTTCTATTCTCTGTACTCTTGGAAGTATTACAGAATTTCCATGCCTCTTTTTTTTTAATGCTTTACCTCTTCCAGGTTTTGGGCATCTTGCATTCTTTTGGCCATTAGTTTTTCAGTTTTTGGAGTTCAGACTTCATTTATCCAATTTTTTAGGGATTTTGCTTGCTGATACAATTTTCTGTAATAGCCATTCTGACCTGGATATCTGCCAAGCACTATAAATTATAGTGGGAAAGATTTAAACCATATATATTTAAAACTATGCAACCAAATATAACAGTGTGGTAAGAGTTTATATTAAGTAGCTGGCTGGCCCAGGAAGACCGTTTTCACATGGTGATAATGAGTATTGACTATTGTTATTGGATATTAGGGCAGAGTGAAGGTCGTTGGCTATAAAGTCAATGTAAAGATTAAAACTGTGTAGGTACACCTTTGAAACAAAGAGTTATTTGTTTGCAAGTGTGTGTGTTTTTTCAGGGAAGTGCTCATCTGTCTAAATAAAATCTTCATGGGATTATTTTCGGATTATTTGACTGGAGCTCGTGAAAAAAGATTTTGTTTATTTTGTGGATTTACACACAACTTCTTTAAAATAATCTTTTTAAAAGTGGCCCAGAAGATCATAATAAACCACAGGAGAAATACTAGTTTTCTTCCTTCTTCTTTTATTCTGGAATAGATGGGAGTATGACTTAATGTCTTTGATAAATTAATTTATAGAATCATAGAATAATTTTGATTGAAAATGACCTTTAAGATCACAAGTCCCACCATTAATCTAGCACATTCGGACTGGTGCTTGTTCCCAAAGAGCTGGTACTTGGACTAGTGCTGTTTAAAGTCTTTGTCGATGACATGGACGGTGGCATTGAGTGCACCCTCAGCAAGTTTGCTGAGGACACCAGTGTGTGGTGAGGTCAACACACTGGAGGGAAGGGATGCCATGCATAGGGACCTTGACAGGCTTGAGACGTGAGCTCATGCAAACTACATGAAGTTCAACAAGGCCAAGTGCAAGGTTCTGCACCTGGGTCAGGGCAATCATAGAATCATAGAATCATAGAATCATGGGGGTTGGAAGGGACCTCGAAAGATCATCTAGTCCAACCCCCCCGCCAGAGCAGGGTCACCTAGAGTGCATCACACAGGAAGGCGTCCAGGCGGGTTTTGAATGTCTCCCAATGCAATCCCAAGCACAAATACAGGCTGAGTGCAGAATGGATTGAAAACAGTCTGGGGGAGAAGGACTTGGGAGTGATGGTGGACAAGAAGCTCGACATGAGCCAACAATGTGTCATCAGTTTTAGAGAAGCTGAGGAGATGTTAAGACAATGATATAATTCCAATTTTCTATTGTAGCTCTAAAGAGCTTTCATACACAGCAGCACCCTTGGAGTACTTTTTTTGTTATTCCCTGAAGAAGCAGGTAGCACAGATAACTTGTGTTTTAATTTGGGAACTGGTTTTCCTCCTCTTTAAGAGTAGTCAGCATTAGCGGGTAAAGTGAAGACAGGAGGTTTTTGTACGACAGCAGTGACAGCATAAGGAACATCAATCTGTGTGGACCTTGTGATAGGACTATTGCAGAGCCATTGTAATTTGAGTTCAGAAGCCTAAAGTGCAAGTCTGTTGAGAACATACAATTCCAAGTCCACAGAGAAAAGAAAATGGGACAACAAGGATTTTAGGAGTTCGGCAGAACATAGCCTGTGGTGAGAGGCTAGAGGGAATAGTCTGCTTCATTAGGTCAACTGGATTAAACAAGTTGTATCAAGAATATTCATGCTGCCACAGAAAAGCTGAATAAACAGAGTAGGTCGAGAGAGGTGCTTCTCCCCCTCTATTCTGCCCTTGTGAGGCCACATCTGGGCCCCTCAGTTCAAGAAGGACAGGGAACTGCTTGAAAGAGTCCAGTGCAGAGCCACAAAGATGATTAAGGGAGTGGAACATCTCCCTTATGAGGAAAGGCTGAGGGACCTGGGTCTCTAGCTTGGAGGAGACTGAGGGGTGACCTCATCAACATTTATAAATATGTAAAACGTGAGTGTTAGGAGGATGGAGACAGGTTCTTCTCAGTGATTTCCAGTGATAGGGCAAGGGGCAACAGGTGCAAAATGGAGCATAGGAGGTTCCATGTGAATATCAGGAAGAACTTCTTTACTGTCAGAGTGACAGAGCACTGGAACAGGCTGCCCAGAGAGGTTGTGGAATCTCCTTTGCTGGAAACATTCAAAACCCGCCTGGACGTGTTCCTGTGTGATATACTCTGGGTGACCCTTCTCTGGCAGGGGGGTTGGACTGGATGATATTTCAAGGTCCCTTCCAACCCCTAAGATTCTGTGATTCTGTGATTTGAATTCAGGTTTAAAACTAAACACAAACTTAAACTTGTTGCTGAAGAGGAAGGGACTTCAGTGTTTGCTGAACTGGGACCCAGAAGCAGTAAAGAAGCTCTTTTACAGCTTTTGTTTGTCTTTTAAAACTCCCTGTTTGAGTGTAGCCACCATTCACTTTGGTTACAGGAGAAAGGATGGTGGTTCAGTAGCCATACTGCACACCCCCAGCTCCCTGAATCAAATGCTGAACTGAAATGCTGAAATGAGCAAGGGGACTCTTTCCTCACCCCTGACTATATTATTAGGGTGGTAATATCATTTAAGCTAATGTATCGCAAGGAAATAGTTTCATTGTTGACCAGTGGAGCCCCCATAACAATGCTGTGCTATAATAAGGAACTCTAAGATTTCAGTGCAAAAGGGATTAATCATTAGTCCATGACCTCATGATGAAGTCATTACAATGCAGTCAGAGATATGAAGTTGTTATGAGAAAACTATTTCACAGCAAGTACATACGGACCTTTTTGAACGTGTCATTATGAAGCCATTACAATGTGAGATTATGGTAGCAAAATGGTTTCAATGAAACCCTATTATGGTTTAAAAACAGACTAAATGGTGTCAATGGAAATTATTTCTCCTAAAACCTTAAGGAATTAAACAGACCTTTCTCTCTAAACCAAAACAAAGACAAATTTGAGGTATGATTTAAACTTGATCAGAAGGAGAGAAATTAAGATTTCTATTGAACAGTCAACTACAGTTTCTGCTGGAGTTAGCTATTAGGAAAATAATGCTTATTGAGTTCCTAGTATCTTCTTTAACAGAGTAAATTAAAAGTAAATACTATCCTCATGTAACAGTTTAGCATTCTTCAGAATCCTCCTTGCTCTATTACAAATTAGTGTGTTATAGTTTCTTATTTTTCTTATGGTTGTAGTGTTGCTGACTTTCATTTGGTCTGATAAGAGTAGCTGTGGTATACCTCAAAAATAAATTAAAATTCTGCTGCCACTCCCAGTCTAGGATTTTGAGTGACACCTGAGACTGACTGTCAAAATAAGTAGTATATTTCAATACTGAGTACAAATCCCCCTACCTAAGATTGACATCTTATCAATAAGATGGTTACTATTAATTTGGTTTAAAAATCTAGCCTAATCTAATAATCTGTTTTATCACTGGTGCAAGAAGGGAATAAAATGCACGTTTAAAAATTGTTTTGGGTGATGCCACCTCTCTATATGATTTTTAGAACAATATTTACACAAAGAGGAACCTGCCTCTAAGGTATCTCTGTGTTTTCCAACTGGAACACATAGATCTTTCCTGAGAGTTCTGTATAATTTTCAATTAATAACTATATATTTGTTTAAAAATTTCAGTTATAGATGGTCTGATACTACATGGACTTGGATGTGGGACTTCATGGAGGTTGTGGTGTTTGAGTGCCCACTGGACATTCAGGAAGGGACATCCCGGACCACAAGGACGGAAAGTCTGTCCCAACACCAAGAACTCTTTTATTGGAAAGAAAGATTTCTGTAAAATATTCCAGGTTTGATAAATCTGCTTTTTTCCCCTTCTAGATTAAAAAGCAAAAATGAAAAAAAAAAGTTGGTAAATGTTTCCATGAGCTTTAGTTAATGTAAGTGTTAAATGTGATGGAGTATTCCTATGGGTTATGTATGAAACTGAGTTGTAAAGGGGAATTTCAAATCTAGTTACTTAGATGGGGGCTCTCTATAACTCCTCACTCAATATACATGTAAAATGATCTGACAGACTGTCATAGAGGCCCGTTATTTTTCTTACCAGACTACAGTGTCAGGTGTGAAACCTTGTTGATAGGACTTGATGTATCCCTGTTAATCTGGCATCTATATATTCTAAAACAGTTTGGAGTATAGTGATTCAGGTTTTATGCATCTTTGTCTCAGAACACTGCCACCTCTGAGGACACGTTTTTGGACAGAAAGGCCAGGATTCTCTTTAGCTGCTGAAGAATCCCAACCCTTTGCAAAAAAAAGAGAGTAAAAAGCAAAGCCTTGAACAAGGGGTTTTCTCTTAAAAAGCAATCTCAGTCATTTACACCAGTTTAAATTACACCTTTTCCATCTCCTTTGCAGAGACCTTAAATGGGTGCTCACTGTTCTTTTTTGAAACACATGCCATTTCTGTACAGTGACAGCAATAGAAGGTTAGATTAGTAAATGACAAATGAGTTCTATATTTCCCATTTCAGACAAACTAGAAATTATAGATTTTTAAAATGGTTGTGGTATTAAAAACTATGACCCAGCTATCAGTTCATCAGTCAAATAAATATCATCAAATACACTAAAGGATGTATTTTGTCTTCTGATATGTTGTGTATCAGGAAAAAACAAGCTCTCTCATTTTTGGTAAGGAAAGCCTCTGTGCAGTACTGCAGAAATATGTAATATTCCAACATCAGCTGTCTCAGATTCTGCTATCCTCACCTGTTTGACATCCTTGGAACAATGCCATCAATCTCTGTGTTCTCTGGTAATGTGGAAATTATCCTGCAAAATGCTATAAATTGGATACCACATAAACTGTGGAGCATATCGCAGAAAGACACCTCTGAATAAGTCCGTGTACTGCCAGCTTAGGTCTGTCATTGATAGAATTGAGCTTGAAATTATTATTCTACCCAGACTCAACAATTCCAGATTATTAATTGGATGCCCATATCACAGTCCCACTGAGGTAGATGCTGGGAGGCTGTACCGACTCAGGCACTGGGCAGCAGAGAGTCCGATTCTATACATACACGTCATGAAACATCCAAGATGATGTGAAAGGTGGAGTGCAGAAAAACATTGGATGGATGGGCCTAGTCACATGTCCAGGTCATGCTGCTATCAGCAGGTCATTGCCTGAGAACAGATATCCACAAAGACACTTTTTGGATACTCTGTCCTCCCTCACCCTCTATGAGCAGTAGCCTCGTAGTTGCAGAACTTGCCAGGGGTTTCAGTTTCAGCTTGGATGAGAGAAATCATGTCCCATATGTTTTTCTGCCTCTGAAGAACTGTGTAGGCAGCACAGTGCAGCACCTGTGTGGTCTCTCTATGCACTTCCACTTGGTTGCCACAGTCAGTTTGCAGCTGGAAGGGCTTGTGAGCTGCCAGATGGGAGATGAGAGGGAATGCGGACATCAGGCCTTAGATATCATCTGCATGTAGACTGTAAAAGATGAAGACACGTTGTCTGATGGTTCATACTTCTGTGATGAATCAAGAGATCTTTCTTCACTGCATCCAGCTGATGGGCTAATGGCAAATCTTGTCTTTAGTCTTTTACATTATGTTCTGCTTTTGTATTATCCCATTGTCATCTATCACTCCTTGTCCTCTTCTGCTTCAATGGTGACTGCTATCTTTGTTTAATCAGTAAATTTCATAACCACCATCCTCCTTTTCTCCCCTCTAGAAGTCGGGGGTAAGTCAGGTTTACAGGTATGTAAATCAGCAAAGGAAGGTTAAAGGAGGTATACCCTCCATGATGAGCAACAGGGATGAACAAGTAACAACAGACTAAGAGAAGGCTGAGATTCTCAATCATTTTTTTGCCTCAATCTTCACTGGCAACCCCTCTCCTCACAGCTCTGAAGTTGGTGGCCACAGGATGGAGACCAGGGAGACAAAGTCCCTCCTACCGTAAGCAAAGACAAGGTTCTTGACCATCTGAGGAGCCTGAACATACAGAAGTCCTTGGGACCTGATGAGATGCATCCCGGAGTCCTGAAGGAATTGGCTGATGCAGTTGCCAAGCCACTCTCTGTGATATTTGAAAAGTCACGGCAGTCAGGTGAAGTCCCTAGTGACCAGAAAAAAGGGAATATTATGTCCATTTTTTAAAAGGGTAGAAAGGAGGACCCAGGGAAATACTGACCTGTCAGCTTTATCTCTATGCCTGGGAAGATTATGGAACAGATCCTCCTAGAAGACGTGGTAATGCAATGGAGAACTGGGAGGTGGTTCAGAACAGCCAGCATGTCTTTACTAGGTTAATATCCTGCCTGACCAACCTTGTTGCTTTCTACAATGGAGTGATTGCATCAATGGACAAGGGAAGACGTATAGATGTCATCTATCTGGACTTCGGCAAGGCCTTTGACATGGTCCCCCACAATATCCTTCTCTCTAAATTGGAGAGATATGGGTTTGATGGGTGGACTGTTCAGTAGATAAGGAATTGGCTGGATGGTCACATCCAGAGGGTAATGGTCAATGGCTTGATGTCCCGATGGAAAACAGTGACAAGTGGTGTCCCTCAGGGGTCTGTACTGGGACCAGTGCTATTTAATAACTTCATTAATTACATTGACAGTCGCATTGAGAGCACCCTCAGCAAGTTTGCTGATGACACCAAGCTGGGTGGTGCAGTCGATATGCCACAGGGATGGGATACCATCCAGAGGGACCTGGACAAGCTGGAGAAGTGGGCCCAGGTGAACCTCGTGAGGTTCTACAAGGCCAAATGCAGGATCCTGCACCTGGGCCGGGGCAACCAGAGACGTGAATACAGGCTGGGGGAAGACGTGCTAGAGAGCAGCCCTGTGGAAAAAGACCTTGGGGTACTAGTGGATGAAGAGCTGGACATGAGCCACCAATTTGCTGTTGCAGCCCAGAAGGCCAACTCCATCCTGGGCTGCATAAAAAAAAATTTGGCCAGCAGATCGAGAGAGGTGATTCTGCCCCTTTACTCTGCCCTGGTGAGACCTCACCTGGAGTACTGTGTCCAGCTCTGGAGCCCCCAACACAAGAAGGGTATGGACTTTTTGGAGTGTGTCCAGAGGAGTGCAATGAAAATGACCAGGGGGCTGGAGCACCTCTCTTATAAAGACAGACTAAGGGAGTTCTCTAAAATGTGGGCTGTTTACACTTTCCTTTCCTTGGTAGATCACAGATTGCTTCCAACTTTGACACCTGAGTTTCTGTCAAGGAATGCATAGGGATGATGACCATCCCGATCCTGTTGTAACACACGCAGTCAGGATGAAGCAGCACACCAATAGGTTAGGAGGCATACTGAGTCACCATGTTTTAAGACATCTTTTAGCCATATGTATAGAAAGTATGAAGCCTTAGTTAATGGAAATTGGGCATTGTGAATTGTCCTTGCACTCTTCTTAACTTGCTTTGCTATGATGTTAGCACAACTTGCTCAATGACAGCTGGTGCTCAAAACTGCCGTTTGGAGCTCATCTGCTCTAGATTTATTTTTTGTCTTTCAGTTCCCAAGTAACAGCAGCTGAAGGAAAAGTAAAAGTGAAACAAAAGGTAGGTTGTAGGTTGCAACAAACACATGGCGAACATATAACCTTTACAAACATGGAAAGGACCTTCGGCCAATTGGCAGCTAGTTGATGAAAAGTCAGACCCTTTGGTAAACACAAATCTTAACCATTTTGAAAAGCATCATGAGACTGAATTAAGATGTAACATTATGTTAATGTTATTGCAGCCTTTGAGGAAGAGAAATAGGATACACTGGGTTGTTAGAGTCATAATCATCCGTTGTTCACATGATACACATCAGACATGATACACAACATTCACATTACACGCTTCTTCTTAGAGTCACATCCTCTTCTGACTTGAATCAAATATTTCCTTACCATATTGCCCCCTTTTAAATGAGTCATTCTAAGTACACTTGCAATTTAGATTAGGAAGGACAGCAAAAACGTTTTAGTTATTCTCTCCTCTCCAGTGCTTTGCACTTTTGCTATGCCAATCATGCAGAAACACACCTCTCATACACTAAATTTACATGGATTTTTTTTTTTTAAATGCATAAACTTTTCCTCTTACTTTTCCTCACAGTAATGCTACAGTTTACTTTAGCTAATTCTTCTCTGAATATTTGTTTGTGTAGGGAACAGCTGGATTACAGAGATGTTTCAGAAAGTCTTTAATTCACTGAACAGTTGTATATGGGTATTTCCTTTTTTTCCAATCTCTTTTCTCTTCCCAAAGGATCAAGTGGGTGCCTTCTAGGAAATCAGGACAGTAAATACCCTGCTGGAGAACTGAGCTCTGTGCAAACTCTTTGAAAGGATCTGTCACACTGAAAATTCAGGATCCACAACTGCATAACACACTAAGAAGAACATGGGTTAGTTTACAAAAATCCAAAGAGCAAACCAGGTATTTTAATATATACTGAACAAAGCCGAGACAAGACAAAACTAAAGAAACATTTTTAAAAGCTGCTTATCAGAACCATAGAGGTACAAATGAATGAAGATCTCTTAAATCTTTCTTACTGCTACTACTGCTGCTACTATTAGCACTCCCCATTCTAGGCAGTGCTTTATCTGTCCTGAAGAGCTAATGCTTTGGATTAGTCTCTGGAAGAACACAGAAAAAAATCTAGATTTTAGTAATGCTTTCACGTAACACTGAAGTTGCTGCTTATGTTAATCGTGGTAGAAATCAGCTTACTAACAGGGAAAGTGGCAGGAAGGGCATGAGGAAGGGAAGGTGTTCTATATCTGGGCAGCATGAAAAACTGCAGTCGAAAGTGAAGACAGGCAGCAGGCTCTCAAAAGTGATATTGCTCAGGAAGATCTATGTCCACGTATATGAATGAACTGAGGTGAAGGTCTGTTGTATCAGCAGGGGCATAATTACAAAGGAAGACAGCAAACATTTTAGAGTGTGACCTTTCAGAGGAGGAAAATATTTCAGTATTTATAGGAGAAAAGACTGCTAATACTCTAGGTGGGCTGGCAGGAATTACACGGGTACCAGAAATACCAAAGCTGGAGGCAGTTCTGAGCACCATTCATGGACTGAGGTTGAATCTGACTAGGAAGAGAAAGAATACTATGATTTGGATGTTGCTTGTCCAAGACAGATCCAGAAGAAAGAAGCAGCAAATCATATTAGTTCCCTTCAAATGGAATTATTTTATTCTGTTGTGTTCTGTTCTAAAGATCAAGATCTTATCAGGGAGAGTGAACTAAGGAGGAAAAAACATACAGTAAATATGCACAAGCTCCAGGTTAACTTATTAAATGTCAGTTATTAGCAAGTATCCATGGAAAAATGTAAAAGAGAGAAGCTGAAGGGCAAAACAGGGAGCAGGATACAGAAGTGGACTGTGACTCAGCAGTGCAGTGACCAGAGCAGTAGGTGCGAAGGAATGAAAGCGCCGGTAGAAAGGACATAAGGACAACTGCAACAGAATGAGGTTAACGGACTCGCCATGTTTACAAGGAGCTAAAGCACAGGTTCTGCAGATCTTACATCATTTTGGCAGGGCCCAGTCCAAACAAGGACTGGATTTGCTTTGCTTTCTAATTTTTTGGTCTTACCATTAGCTAAGAATCTTTTTTATTAAGATGGGATAAGATACATATGCCTTTTCTGACACCATATGTTCACCAAAATCTGGAGTTCTAAACCTCTGCTTCAGTACTTTTATCCCTAAATGATAAAGACTTTAATGTTCATTTTTTTATAAAACATCTATGATTATTATTCTTTCTTACATGTAGTGAAAATACACTTAATTCTGAGAAGAATTTTAGTTTAGCCAGATAATTTATTTTGTTCATGCTGTAAAAAAATTATGTTTGTGTAACAGTTCAGGAACAGTGTGAATTCTGTGTTTCTAAGCACAGAAAGTGGGTATTTCATAAGGATTTCAGGAAATAGTTTCATCTTAGCTCTTTCAGGCATGTAGTGATTCTTGTGTTGCATAAATGATGGAATTATTGCCTTCCCTGCTATGCCTTAGCTGGTGTCCTGTGGTTTGTCTGGTTTGATTCATGCTAGGGATCTCCAAATATAATCATGGTACTCAAGTTTCAAGCAAAACAGGTAATTTTTTTTTCCAGTTAGAGTGCTTTGCTGCACTATTAAGAAATGAAAAAACCTAATGAAAAAGCAAGACACTTTTGTAGACACTGCTGGGTTAGAAATATCATGAGGCTGTTGCCGTCTGGGACAAGAACTTTGAACACAGAAGGCACATTCCCTTAGTGATGCATAGAGATTTGTTAAACAAAACATGCTGATATTAAAATATCTTTAAAATCCAAATATATGAAACCTTTGTCTCAGTGTGAGTTTTCTGGAATAGCAGAAACTACAGCTAGGATTTCTTTCCACTTTTTTTCAAGTCCTGCAGTAGAACCTGAAGGGTCAGGGGCAACAATTTGCAGCTTTTTCGTCCTCTTATTCCATCTCTTATTGAAAAATCTTAAAAAAAAAAAAAAAGTCTATTAAAAAATTAGATCTCTATGGATGTTATCTAGGATAAGTGAAAACTGAAGAACTATGGAAACTGAAGAGATGTTTTGTACTCCTACGTTTGAATTCTTCTCTTTTCAACTGTTTTTATATATTTATATCACGATTCCTTCCTCATCTCTTTTACAAGCTCAAGTATCCTATTTTATGTTAAAAGTCCTCCTGTGAAAGAGCTCCCATATGATAATCTTTCTGCTGCCTTATGCTCTTCTTTTACAAGCTTCCCCTTATCTTTATTGGGGATGGGAGGGATGCAGAGGGATTGTTGCTGGTTCAGAAGATTCATGTATCACAGGGAACTACCAGAGAGAGTCCAGCGGAGGGCAGCAAAGATGATTGGGGGATTGGAGCATCTTTCTTATGAGGAAAGGCTGAGAGACCTGGGACTCCAGATTGGAGAAGAGGAGGCTGAGGGAAGACCTTATTAATGCCTATAAGTATCTAAAGGGTGGGTGCTGGAAGGATGGAGCCAGACTCTTTTCAGTAATTCCCAGTGACAGGACAAAAGGCAACAGGCACAAACTGGAACACAGGAAGTTCCATTTAAATAAGAGAAAAAACTTCTTTATGGGGAGAGTGACAAAGCACTGGGACAGGCTGCCCAGGGAGGTTGTGGAGTCCCCTTCTCTGCAGATATTCAAGACCTGCCTGGATGCAGTCCTGAGTAATGTGCTCTATGGGAGCCTGCTTTAGCAGGGGAGTTGGACTAGATAATGTCTAGAGGTCCTTTCCAACTCTGACAATTCCATGATTCTGTGACTGTCAGGAGCTGGGAGAGTATGCTGGGAAAGGACCATTAACTACATTTTCATACTTCTCTCTAAACTTTTGCTATTGGCCTCAGTCAGGCAGAATATTAAGTTTGATGACCTCAGAAAGGTCATTCTTATGCCATGTTCCTGAGTACCAGAAGTTTAATTAATATATAGACCATAAATACATTAGTGCTAGTTTTCCCATGCTGATGTTTTAGTGTTTGTAAGTGTTGCAGTTTAGCTGACAGCCCACATGCTGAAGACTGGAGACCTTTTAAAAGCCTCTGCTGTAGGGTCAGTAAATGTATCGTCATCCTGAAATTTTGTCACTATCCACACCTTTTACAGGCTGTTTACACATATATTGAGCAGTGCAGCCCCTGTCGTAGCTCCCTGGGAGATTGCCTTAGTGAATTTCCTCCAGTATGTAACTGGCCTTTGATTCCTGATCATTTTTTCCTGTCATTTCAAAAATAAATTATGTATGCAAGGACATTCCCTTGTAATGTGTGGCAATTTAGCTTCTTTAAGTCTCAACAAAAAGATGTCTTCAGGTCCTTTTGTATCATCTTACTCTACTTGCTCATTGCTCCTTGAAAGAGCTTCAACTGATTTGTGAAGCATGACTCTTAGTACAAAAGTCAATTAGACACTTACCTGTTGTATTGTATTTGAATGTGTTCTAATTCTGTGCTTTCTTCTTGGTGTAGCCACTTAACCTAGCATGAAAATTGGTATGTGCAGTTTCCAGTTCTTCCGAGCTCTCTAAAAATTTTGCATAATATTTCAATGCCAAAGCCAATGTAAATTTAAATTAAACTCACAATACCCAGATTTTTAAGAAGGCGTGAATGAGTACAGCCTGGGCTGCTCTGTTCTGGGATTCCCTCTGCTGACCCTTAGCCTTGAAGCATATGCCCCCTGCAGAGAAGGGCTGCAAAATAGAAACCTTTTGTAAAATGAAATGCAAACCATTAATTTAACTAGTCTGTTATGGTCTTGTCTTCTTTTACCTTGCCTTGACACTTTGACCACCACTGGATGAGCATTGGTGAGCTCTCTACGTCTCTGTTGAGAAACAGGAGTTTTTTCATATTCATTGTGCCTTTACCAGGTTGCATGCTTAATCTTTTTGGCTTTCCTTATGGCTGTTCTACATTTACATTTCTAGTTAATTCTTTTTCTTATTTTCCTTATTTGGACAAAGCTCCTACTTTCCACAGGATGTCTTCTTACACCCGTCTGTGATATGTACCTGTGTGAGCTGAGGAAAAAAACTTCTAAAATCTTTCTGCTGCGTAGTGTGCTTTCCCTGTTGTCTTAAAACAATCTCCTTTTCTGTTCATAAGCATTTCAGCTGTTTTGAGGTTTTTTTGTGGTATTCAGTGGACTTATTTACTTCTATGCAATGCCTTGTTTCTAAGTTCAGTGCTGTTAGACTGAGAGTGGTTCTTTTTCACTCATAAGGATGCTGTACATCACCCTGGCATCACAGAATAAATCTTTTGTGATGACTTCCTAAGCTGAGTTGCGTGCCTTGTCCAGGACCGCAGCAAGGTTTGTGTCTTTTTGTAGCAAGCTGCCAGAATTTCAGTTGATGTTAGTCTTTGGTCAGGTGGCCGGTGCAAAGCCTGCTTCAGAGAGTGAGGAGAGTGAGTGACCTCTGGGCTGGTTTGTTGCCTAATCAGTGGGAAAACAAGGAGTGACTCTGTTGTGGTGTGTGGTTGACCTGGTAATATGAAAACAAGTTGGAGGATGGTCCAATAATGATTGTCATAACAGCTGCAACTGACTTATTTCCTCCTGCATCTGTGGACTGATATCCTTCAGCAGTCCCCCTGCCAGTCCTGCAAATGGTGTAACACATGAATATGATGCATATAATGTACAATGAAACCACATTTACAAGCTGCACTTAGTTCAAGAACTATAAGCTATTCATCCTTGCTGAAAAGGTAAGCCTTTTTGTCCTTGGGGTCTGCAAACATGATGCTTCTGACTGTGGTCATTGTTGAAATATAGTTCTTTAACCCTACAGAACAGTCGCAGTTTTTAAACCTTTGAAATGTGGAGTATATTGTGAGACTTCTACTCATAAATTGGTTCTTCGATTCTCCTATGGCTTTGATTATTCCCTGGTAGACAAAAAGTATGACTTTTTATGAGACTATTAGTTTCCTGGATCAGGGAACAACTTTTTATGGGTAATTGGACATCACTTAATAAGCACTATCACAAATACATTAATATGGTAACACCCTCTACTCCATCCTTTTGACCTTACTTACATCATGCATATTTATCCCCTCTGCTGATACAAACATTAATTTCCTATCTTGCATTAGATTCACATATTCATTCACTACTTAACGAAACAGAGAGTGAGGAAGGGAAGGATGTAGCGAAAGAGGGAAGGATGTAGGGAAAGAGGGCAGGAAGGAGTGATGGAGGAAGAGAAAGTCTTTTAGTATTTTGTAGTTGAGCTGTCTGATGTAATGTGTTAGAGGATATAGGTGCCAGAAATGTGCAAAGAGCTTGAAAAACGACCAGATAGTGCCAAGCCCACAGTGCGTGTTGTCAGGAGGACTAACAGTATAATAAATCAACCTGTCTAGTGTCAAGGGTTAGATAGTTTGATGTTCAAAGCCATTCGGCCAGCCTGATCCAGCCAGGCATATGCTATTAATTTCTGAGCTGTTAGCACTATTAAAAGATACTAGAATCACCCTAAAGCAGTTCCTGCCCTGTTGTGCTTTGGGCTTTAAGATCCCAAAGGGGTAAGTATCTGTGAGAAGGGAGTGAAGTACTGATTGATTTCAGTCTTATCCTTCTACTGTGATAATTTTTACTAAGAGTGCTGAGAAGAGTATGGAAAACTGCTTCTCAGAACAGATTTTCCTGTGCTTTCTGTGTAGGACAGTGAGGCTTAACCCATTCCAGCTGGGTGAGTCACATAGGCCCACAGTGCCAAGTGGAGACAATGGGCTCTGTTCATGTAACTATGTACATACACAGACAAAACATGTCCTAAGTAAGAGGAGGATACCAAGCAAAACATGCGTAAATGATCCACTCTGATCACAGCTACTGTGCTTTTTGGCAGCTAGGTTACTTCCTTGTAGGTCTCATTCCTGCTGTGCTTTTTAGCTCCATTCTGTGATATATAGATGTGCTGGAGGGAAGAGAATCTGCTGCTGGCACTGCTGAGCTAGGATAAGGGTCTTTCCATGTGTCTTTTCTTACTTCAGTGTCCATAAGGCTGGATGAGTAGAGGGAAGCTGCAGTAAGCCTTGCAGGCCAGACCATAGCTTCCCACGTTCAGGAGCTTTAATTAGCCTCACTAGTTGGGAATATGCAGGGAGAAAGGTTATGGCAGCAAATCAGGCTAATTACAGGCTGGAGGTCCCAGGAGTTGAGATCATGTGATCTTCCCTGGCCCTGATCTCTGTGAAAGAAGCTGTTACTGCTGTGCTGCGTCTGCTAGTGCTGCAGGGAGCCTGAGTTTCAAGCCAGGCATGTGCTGACTTCCCAAAGGGCTGCTCTGCCCTGGGTACCTGAGATGCAGGGCAGGCTGCAAACCCAAGTGAGCTGGGTCACAAATTGAAATTCCCCCTCGGTGCTTTTGGTTGGTGATAGCAGTAGGTCCTAGGTCTCCACCAGAGCACTCACAGATGTACAGTCTATAAATTCATATAGCTACTTTGGGGGCTCTTCAGTCTCCTACACTGCACCCCAGCTTCTTCCTTAGCAACTTCATGTACAAATGTCTCTTTCCCACTATTTGCCATTGTTACGAAAGTTCTCTTGCACTTCTTCCCCTCACTAACTGCTGTTTGTGGCAGGCTGTACCATTAGCATAATGATATTTCTGGTGTTATATAAATTAGTGCCCCAAATATTCAGACCAAAATGTTACAGGTGACAGGTACTGATGTCAGTACCAAAACAGGCAACTGTGGTACCATAACATCCAACTGTCAGAAGAAAATTGGTGCAAGTAAAAATGATGTGGAGCAAAAAGACTGGCACACAATTTACATAGCAAGTAATTCTGCAGCCTAAAACTAATTTTAGAAGAGCAACTGAGTGAGAGGCCTAAGGAACCTCACCAGATACAATGTGTAGGCAGATTCAGTAGGAATCTGGCTTGGACCATATAGAAAAAAAACCCTACACAACAACCCCAAACAAAAATCCAAAACCAAGACAAAACTCCCATTCCAACACCAAAGACCCCTCCTCCAAACTTATAAAACAATTAGGTTTAAAGAGCAATTGTTGTAATGTAAATCAGAACTGCATGTGATTTTTTAATAATTTCATACACCCTATGTGGATCCTATTTCCACTGGTGTTTCAGTTACTACTTTTTTCCAGAAAATTACTCCACTCACCTAACCCCCACAAATACACTGGTTATGTCTTTCTGAAACTGGAGAAAGTCTCATTGATTTCTGTTTTTCTTGACATACCTAAATCCTGTTAAAGATTTTTACAAATGAAGATCAAAACTTGTTAAAGTCCTGGACTGGCAATAGCACTGGCATCTCATACTCAGGCACTGTGCAACAAAGTCAGATTTACCAGCTCCTTTCCATATCTGCAGAGACCATGATAATACATAATGCCTCTGTCAATGACTCTGACAAAGGTATAAGAAGCAATTTGTATAAATAAGAAAGTCCTGTAGACATCAGCTGAGTGCCTATCTAGAGTAAGGCAAAAACCAAAAAAAACAACAGGCAAAAACTAGATTGGATCAATCCATGCCTATAAGTACATAGCTAAGACTCAAAATATAAACATTACTTTTACAAGTTACTATGCCAAAGATATTGTCAATGTTATACACTTCTGTAAAATCTTACAGGTGTATTCCAATAGGAAACTTTGGAAAGATAAGGCGTTAGAACAGTGAATATTGCTCTCTCTGCAGATGTTTCGGGCAATGCAATAATAATAAAACAATAGAGTGTAAAACCAGAGCAAGGTGACAAACAGAAAAGACAGAGGACAGAAAGGACCACTTGATGTAAAAATAAAATTTATTCTTTGGCTGTAGCAGTTAAATCAGAACTCTTGATAGCAGTATTGGACTGTGTGTTATCAAGCTCAGCAGCCAGTGAGCAAGAGTGTAATCTCAGAGACTGAAGGGGAAAACTATGAATTAGAATTGGGGGAGGAAATATAAGTAAAGAAAATGTCCAAAGTGTCACATACTGTCTTTGCCAGTGAGCTAACCAAGGAGACATTTTGTAAGGTTTTCACCCTTCGCATGGTTTTATGGTTTGAAATGTGTCACTGTGATATGTTGTCCTTGGCAGCAAAGCTGGCTTGAAAATTCCCAAGATCCATGACCAATTCACTCCCGTTCACTCCATGCTTACGGTCTGTATACTAGATTGAGTAACTCAGTTGGTCTGGACTCAAAACAACCATTCAGATGTACCCAGTACTAAAAACTGAACCATTTTGGAAGATGAGGTAATGTAGGGTACAAGACATGAGCTTTGCTGCTGAAATACAATATAGTCTCTAGCACCAACAAAAGAGTTGTGCAATCTTCCACTTGCATAATTCCACATGTGCAGCTGTGGTCCCAGTCTTCAGCAGGACTAACCCCGTGCATGCTGATATTAATGGACTTATTCTTACACACGGTAAGAGTAAGGTTTGTTTATAGGGGAAATCTATCTATATATAACCAATTTGTACTTGGTGGGTAAGGAGTTATCTCTAACAAAAAAAGTTTCTTCCTGTTGATTAATTTCATATCATGTTGCTGTTAATTTCATAGAACCAAAATGATTTGTTGTTTATTTCTGTATAAATGTAGCAAAAAAAAATTAGAATCCAGTAAACGTTTGCAGTTTCACTAACTTAGATTTTAACTCCATCATTTTTTTCACAAAAGAAAGTGCATGTTCAACCTGCATATTTAAATGTTATGGGAGAAGAGAGCTTTTAATTTCCAGAACATTCTGGACTATTACTATAGTTAGCTTAATAATCCAGTATTTAGAATAAGCCTAATATGACTGTCCCCGATATATATTTTGTGTTTGTTCCAGCTACGCTTACTTAAATTATAAAGTAGAACATGGATGCTTTTAAACTAAGTGTGGCGCAGTAATATTGACACTTTGTTATGTTTCATAGTGTAGTACATGTGGTAGTGATTTCTGTCTCTACAAGAAGGAAGTGATTGACATCAAGCAACCTAAAACCAAACAATACCTTGTTTACAGCCAAGGAGAAAAACATGAGGATCTTCAGGACTGTGCAGCAGTCAAGGTAAAGAATAAAGCCACTGCAAGTATTTTTAAAAATGCGTTAGAGATATTTCCCCTGTGACATTTTAATGGTCTTATGCATTTCTTGACTGTTTTATTTCAACATTTTACTGCAATTTGGTTTAGTTTGTTTTTCATGTTCCTAATCCTTTCAAGATCAGGTGCTGAGCAATGGGGATAATTGGAACTTAGTGGCAGACTGCTACTGTTAATGCACCGAGTTATAATGAGGCAGCTGCAATGTTTTTCCAGTGTGTAACAACCAGTTGACCCTGTAGACTATGGCTCATGCAAAGCAGAATTGTGCATTTTGTGGCCATCAGCTTTACATACCTGGTGTATGTAAAGATTAAATATTTTTCTATTCCTGTGCAATCTTTGTTTAACCATATTCAAAGAGCTGTTTCTCCAAGCAGCCTGTTACTATGCATTTTGTGACACACTCTGAATGGCAATTATTTACATGATTTAATCCTATATACAGATATTTGTATTACTGAGCAGTTGACAGCAAGCAAATCACCAGCCTTCTACCCACACTGGGGAAGGAACAGGATGGGGATTGAGGTGTTTTCCTGCTCTCGAGCCAACATGCACTTTTGTCCCACTAGGAAAGCGCCTCAGGTTTCCCACAAGGAATTGACCAGTGTGTATCTTCACATGCCTCAAGAGCATAAGCTGGTCTGGGGAACTTACCAGCTCTGCTGTTCAAACTGCAATTGCATCCACCCTTGTCTGCTGAGCAGGCTTCCTATTCACTGGCTGATCTTCAAGTGGCCTTGCTAAAACCACTCCTTGCCATTTCTAGAGGAGATAAATCTACCTAAAGCACTGTGAAGCAGATATGCTCCTCTGCTTGAAGGTGAGTGTTTGACCTTAAGATCTCAGAGGTCTACTGAAGCAGATGGTGCTGGATTTCCAGACACGGAGCTTCAGCTCCTGGAGCACTGCAGTGCTGTGCAGTCCTGGCATCCTGCAGTGCCCAGCCCTGCACATGGATTTTCAAGGTCTGTGTTTGGGGCTGCAGGGCCTGGGGAGGGAGGTGTGCCTCCTGGGATAACCTCCAGGCTTACCCAGCCCAGCTCTGTGTAGAGTAGCAGAAACAGAAGTGTGTCTGAAGAGCCCTGTTTGTCCAGAACTTAAGGAAATGAGTCATGGCTAGACCCCTCTCCTGGAGTCAAGTATCTGTTGCTTCTCTTTGACAGAATTCAGCTGGGTTTACCCTTAAGATTAAGAAACAGAAAAACCTGTAGGAATAAATGTGAAAGGATGGCAAATTGTAAAGGCTGGTAGAGATTTTGAGAGATTAAGCATTTCTATATGCTAATTTATCTCACTTTGACAGTTTGTAGCAAGAAGTTTTAAAACTTTGAGCAATTAAAAACCCTTGGAAAAAAATAAATAAATGTATAAGTACATGCTGATTGACCAAATAATTTTCCTCCAGATCTTAATTTCTGGAACATACTAGATTTTGAACTTTTATCTTTTCTCTGACTAGGTATTATTTTTCCAGGGATGGAATGTGTTTTTCCCTGAATGACTCACCACAAAGCAGATGTTCCTGTTGATCACAGCTTTCCAGGCAGTGAAAAACCAGTGACAAACTGTTTATTGCCATGTCAGAGCCCCACAACCTTCCAGCCCTCCAACTTCTAAACTGACTGTGACCTACATGTGGTGCTCTGTAGAGGAGTACAGCACAGCTGAGGTGGTGATGCAGCTACAGCTTTTCTGAGCTGCCCTTCCAGAGGGTAGTAATTCTGGTTCATGGCAGCTTTTGTGGTGTCAACATTGTTTTCATTTGGCGAGGGGACCAACACCAGAATCTCTTGAATGTTCTTCTGAAGTGATTGGTTTGAGATGAAAAATCTTCGGTTTTGAAACTGGCCTGCATGCTTTCTCTATCTCTGCCATCAGAATCACAGAATCACAAAATCCTAGGGGTTGGAAGGGACCTTGAAAGATCATCTAGTCCAACCCCCCTGCCAGAGCAGGATCACCTAGAGCACATCACACAGGAATGCGTCCAGGCGGGTTTTGAATGTCTCCAGTGAAGGAGACTCCAGAACCTCTCTGGGCAGCCTGTTCCAGTGTTCTGTCACTCTCAGAAGTAACCAGTAGTCTTGAATCTTCAATACCTTCCTGATTAAGACTTCACCTAAACAGACGTTTTCTGCAGAATGTTTCGGCTCTGTCAAAGCAGCATATATTGAATATTTCATTTAATGGAAATGCTCTGACCACCAGATGCATACTTTAGATATAAATAGATAGCTTTGATTGCCTAGAAAGAACCACCTAGTAGACAGAGAGGATTTGCCAAAAGCAATTATATTTTATCTCAGTTATATTTCAAACCCTTTGTGACCGTCCAAGATCACACTTTGGTAAAACGTGGTCCAAACTGCAACAAGAAGCTAAGCTGTAAAAGACAAATCCATCTATATGTTGTTTTTGTGTTGCAATAAAAATTAATACTATGCTGCTACAGAATCCTGTCAAAATCTGTAGCAAATAAAAATAAAGATTATTATAGGATGTTGAATAATGAGGAGCTATGTGACCAGTGAGGCAGCACTTGATCCACAATTGCCAGGTTACAACCTGATAATACACTATCACTTCTGAACAATACCAATCCAGGGTGGTGCTTCATGATCTAAGCCATTGCTTCAAGTGATTCAGCAGAGTTCCAAGATCTACTGTATTGAAAGCAGCAGAAAGATCCATCAGTAGGAGTACTGTAATTTAACTTGAATCAGCAGCCAGTAATAAATCATTTGTGACCTTAAATAAAGCAATCCCAGGACTGTGGTACTCCCTGAAGCCAGACTGAAACCTCTCATATAATCCATTCCCAGATAAAATTGCTGGTAGTAAAAGGGCAACCGCTTGCTTCATCTTTCCCTTCCTCACATCCCAAAAAAGAGTGCCAGCCCAGTTATCAATGGGTAAAACAGAACTCTGCAATGTAAGAGAGGGAAAGCTTTCACTGCTTCTGCTAACAAAGAGCAACTGCAAATTTCAGCAGATCAGGAGACTCGTAGAAAGCAAAGAGTCATTAACCGTGTTAGCCACAAATGAAGCAAAGCACTGAAAGACCGTCCGTGAGCAGCCATATGGGCCAAGAGTCAAAACCAGGAATAATGGAGCATGATTGCTATCCCAACTGTGTGATCTCAGCAAGAAGCAAATACAAATGTATAACGCTTGCAGACATAGGCACTGGTGGCGTAATTACCAGCCGTAGTGCTGAGCAGTCGCAGCTGATTAGAAATTCACTCTGTGCTTGCTGAATTCCTCACAGGAGGCAGCTGAAGGATTGTGCGCAAGGAATGATTTGTGGTGCAAAATGTGATCAATAGCACAAAATAAGGCTTCAGGTCTGATTTTTCTCATTAATAACAGAGCAAGAAAAAGTAGATCTGGCTGGATCAAAAGCAATGTGCTAAGACTCTACAACAGCTTGGTGCTTCAGGAGACTAATTTCTGGACTAAGAGTCTTTGAAATAATTCCACATCATCACGTCTTCAGCTTAGTCAAGTCCTGTGATCACCAAAGCAGATAAAGTATAGCACAGAAAGCAGAGGACAAATCAGGAGAGTCACAGACTGATTTGTTTTTTAAATGGAAGGAAACAGTAAGAGGGAAAAAAAAACAACCTTTATTTGTTCAAGATGATGTGCTAGATAAATTTTATGAGATTATTAAAATAAATGCTGGCTCTCTCTTTTAGTCTGGTTGTCATGCAAGACTTCGTTGGGTTGTTCAGAGCACTGCAAAATCTTAGTAGAGATAAGTATGAGATATACAAGACAAAAACATAGATTTTGATTCCTAACAAACAAGTGTAGATATCAACAAAAGACTAACTTGACTCTTCCTTTAATGCAGGTCATCTTCTAGACAACTTATTATAATACCCTCTTTCTAGTTGGGTGCCCAGATAGTTTCAGTAGTTCACTCTCACACTGAGGCTAGTGTTGAAGCAAAAAAACCACTCACTTCTCATGTTAAATATAATGGAAACACAGCAAAGAAACTGAGAGTAAAAGAAAATACCACCCCTCCTAAAGAATAATTGATTTTACACTAACTGCATCTCAACTGTAACTTTTGATGATCTGAGTCTGGGACTCCATTAGTGTTTAATAAATAATGAAAATATTTATAAGCAAGAGGGATGACAAATGTCACCTATCAGTGAAATAAAATAATCCAGAGAACAGTTTTATTATTTTTCTTCCACATTAGAGTATTCTGCACAGATAATGTACAGTGTAACGTCAGGATTATTGGCAGTCCCATAATAACAATTTTTGGACGTGCAGAGCTGAGGCATCTTTCTAGTAAGTGTGCATTTTCAAAACACAAGGCTGACAGTTCGTGTCTCTTTATGATTGTGCAAAATAGGCACCCAAAACCCAGAGTGGCAGTTCAAAATTCTGGTCTGGATTTCTGTAAGTGCCATTAGAAAATGGTACTTTTTATTTAATAATAATGTCAGCTTTTATTGCTTTACAAAGTCAGCTCAACAGTTTGTTTTACTCTCATTGCAGCTTTTACAGGGCACAGAGCAAGGAATGTAAATATTTCTTGAGCTACTTATTGGTGCAAATGGAAATGTGAAAATATTTATTGCTGAAACAAAAGTATAATCTGTATTCCTTTATTATTATAATATAGGGAAATTGTTCTTACATAATGACATATAAAGTAGTAAGAGAGAAGATAGCTAGTTGTTCTTTTCTATTGCTTGCCTCAGATAGGTCCAGGTAAGATGTTTCCAGACTTGTAATTTCATGTTGAATTTCTTATTTAAGCTATATTTTTGAGAAGTAAAGTACTTTAAAATAGAATCACTAGTGCTTTCTCTGGGAGAAGTACCTGCTGAAGTGCTTGGAGAAGTTACAGACTTGAGTGTAATGTCATTTAAACTAATCTCCAAAACTTGTAGGGATTTTTATTTATGTATTTCTACTTTTTAATCCTTTTTGACTTTAGGATCATGAAGCTGTTTTCTAGATGTTAGAAAGTTTGGAACTGAACCTAAGTTATTTCTAGTCCTTCTGGCTCTGAAGTTATCTTCTTAATGTCAATAATTACTGCAACTAGGAGTATGTAACCCTTGAAGCTGTGGAACTCATTACATCTTGTGTAAAGAGATACAGATTAGGTTTGCTTAATGTGAAATTTTGAAATGTGTGCATTTAATGTCAATTCCTACTTTCAAACAATGAACTGGAGAAATTACATTATTATGGCTTGTAGAATTTGCAAGGTGTTTCATCAGGTTTACATGGCAGGGAGGATTGCCAGCTCTAAGGCTTTGAAGGGTTCTCTGGGGAACACAACCACACTTGAGCAATAGCAAAAATATGCAGTTTGGTTTTATGTGGTGGTCTGTTCATTTTTGCCTTTTTGGATAGCTAGTAATAGACATAAGCACTAAATTATACTATGGCTGGAGTACTCCTAAGAGCTTTGTCTCTTTGGCTGCTTCACTGTCCAAATTATACCTGAGCTCCTGCCAGTCCCTGTTCTGGGGACTCAGACTTCAGTCTCTCCTCCACCAGTCTGTACTTCTGTGATGCCTGGAGGAACTTAATATCCTTGATATCTATAACACTGCATCAGAGGTAGCTTAAGCAGGCAAAATGATTCACAAGTTAGTGAGGTGGTATTCAGACATATAAACCAGGTAAACTGTGTTTCCTTAGGAGACTAGTTGAAACTAAGTAGTTTTTCAGTACCAGACAGAAAGTGGTGATGATTCCTAAGGTTGAGTATGAGCTCCCTAAGGAAAACTGACACCTCCTCTCCCCAGCTTAAATGCTATCCTGGTGCTGTCTCATAGTGACTTCAAACTGAGTTGAAGCTGGGCTGCTCCAGAGAGCTCTTTCTTCCCTCTGCTGCTTTTCTTGCTTTGGATCTACAGACATTCCTTTTGGTGTGAGTTCTCAGTTAAAGCTGCCAATCATCCCACTGCAGAGTGAGAGGGAGCTGATGATGGCTTCCTGTACTGTAAGTTATTTTGCTTTTGCTTTGTTTTAAATATGTTTGAGTGTAGGGATTATTTTGTGGGACTGTATTGGTTTTCAGTTTTCAGATCTTCAGTTTGTCATTAGGATGAAGTCAGTTCCTTTTGAGTGTGTTACCTTCTCTGTGGTTTCAGAAAGCTCTACAGACCTGATTTTGCTTCCTCTGAACAGTGTGGAAATGCCCATGAGACTGCTGTATTGGAAGACTACTGAGTTTAATGGAAACTGGACTGTGCTCTAAATTATCTTAATTGGCAAAGTTTGGGCAAAATTCTGATCTCTGTTGCACAGCCATAAATTCGAGAACATCCCCTTTTATTTCAGTAATTACTCTGGTAGGGGAAGTGGGTAAAGTCAAGCCTGTCTCTGGCTCTGCTGCCGAAATCACTGACACCTGATGGTGCTTCTCCCCAGGTGCTTTTCCTCCCCCCGCAGTGAGCAAGTGTCCTCAGAGTGAATTTTCATGCATTTGACACAAAATACAGCCTAACTACAGCCTTTCTCCAGTGCCTTGAGTAATGCATCTTATCACTGTGGTATGTGTGCAGCTTTGAGACTGTTATCTAAGAAATATCTCAGGGTCTGTTTAGTTTGACCATGTGTGTGTGTGAATGATCTGGATACAGCTTGTGTTTCAAATACTGGTACTGTACCATAGTTATGTATTTACCTCAGGACAACTAGTGTGCATTCATCACATGAGATAAACAGCCAAAGAATTTTCAGTGAAGACACATGCAGAGCTGTGTGACCTTTCATGTATTGTTTGTCCAGAAAGTCACTGTTTTCTCAGCACAGTAATGTTTTCCACCTGATTTTCTGCCTGTGACTTTGGCACAGAAGAGAGAAGTGATTCAGCTTTGCTTTTGTTCTTTTATGCTAAGTAAAAAGCTCTATTTTCTGGTCTTTGCTTTTGTTTTCCTGCCTGGCTTTTCACACCTGCTCTGTTATCCCAGCGCTTTGTTTCCTCTTTCTCTCCTTGCGGAAGGATCTTTCCATTCCTCCAGCAACAGTTCCCTGGTGCTGGAGGCAGGCAGCTACAGCTCTCCTGCAAGGTTTTACCTGCACTCCCAGCTTGGGACGGGTACCAGGCACAGCATGGGGACAGCAGGAACATTTTGGGGGAGGGAGGTGGAAGGAGCGTCACAGCTGCAGAGCTGCCTGTGGTTTTGCTTCCTCCAGGCCAGAGCTGTCAACTATTTCACCCTGCCTTTCCCTGGGCTTCACCCAGCTCCCTCACCCGAAATTGTGAGATAAATGACATTTCTCTGAAAGGAAACACAGTCACCATCTTTCATTTGGACCATCTGATTTCAGCTGCATGGCTTGTGAAGAAACATTGTTAAGACCCGGGGCATGAAACTATAAATAACATTTACAATTTCTTTTTCTTCATTTGTATTAAAGAAACATATTTATTACATAAACTCTTGCTACTTTCTAGCCATAATTCTACAGCTATGACTGCAGTAGCAGCTCCTCTGTTATACTACTGCAATTATAATAAATTATTTAAGCATAAGCCTAAATATATATCTAGCCTACTCTTTCAATTTTAATTTCAATTTAAATATTTTATATAGTTTTCCTATAGATTCTTCATTGATGGCTACTAATTGCACCATCACAGAAAATATTGTTTTGTTTTGAAAGATGCTTTTGAAAATTGTGCCAGGGCTGTTAATTATTCAAGGCAGAGAAACAAGTTATAATTGTCTGCTTTCAGTATGTCAACAGGATAAAAGAGAAATAGTGGTTGTATCAAGAAAGGTATACTGAGTCCAGCCATAAATTTGATATTGTGAAGAGGAAAAAGCTATAGGCATGCCTGAGACACGTTGTGAACAGCTGCTCTTCAATGTAGAGATGAACTGCTGCCATTAGAGCAATTTTATTGACTGGCTGAATTTGAAGTTGGAACAGCAATGGAAAAATAATCGGTGCTACCCATGTTCCCAGCCTTACCTCCAACTTTTCCTAGTTTTTTGATATGCCTTTTTTTTTTTTACTTTTTTTTTTTTACTTTTTTAAGAATCTGTACTTAATGAATAATATATTTAATTAGCAGTTATCCAGTGTGGGGTGTCTGAAAAAGAAAAATTACCTGTTTTTTTTAATTGCCTGGTACTGAACTATAGGATTAAACTTTCTATGAAAATAACAATTAAAACATGTAATGGGAAACACACAACTTCTATGAAGACATTAATTTTGAAAGTTGTCAAAATGCTGGAGCGAGTACAGAGGAGGGCAATGAAGCTGGTGAAGGGCCTAGAGAATAAATCTGATGAAGAACCCTTGAAGGAGCTGGGAATGTTTAGTTTGAGAAAGAGGAGGCTGAGGGGAGACCTCATCAATCTCTACAACTACCTGAAAGGTCATTGCAGAGAGGTTGGTGCTGGTCTCTTCACAGGTAATTAGTGACAGAACAAGAGGGCATGGCTTCAAGCTGCAACAGGGTAGGTTTAGACCAGACATTAGGAACAAATTTTTCACAGAAAGAGTGGTTAGACACTGGAATAGGCTGCCCAGGGAGGTGGTTTAAGGGTCATTTGGATGTGGTGTTGCTGGATATGGTTTAGGGGAGAACTTTGTAAAGTAGGGATGATGGTTGGACTTGGTGATCCAAAGGGTCTTTTCCAACCTGAATGGTTCTATAATTCTATGATTCTATTTTAGAAATAGCCTAATGAATAACAGAATAATTTTCTTAAAATCTGATATCAACTACGGGAAAGATACATCTTAATAATATGTATTTTTAATTAGCTAATGTTTGGTGTATAAATTAATGTTGGGCAGCTAACAATCAAAAATTATAATACCTGTCTTCATGGAAAACTGGGTGCAACAGTTAGGCACTTACTGCAGTATGCATAACTATGATCCATCATTATCTGACAACTAAATTGGTATTTTAACTAGTGGTTACTTAATTTCATACATTAAACTGTTTTTCATTGAAGTCCTTTTTTTGTCTCTTCGTTTTTCTGTACAAAATGGTAAACAATTGGATAGTGTGGGAAATGGCTTTTCAGTTTGGTGAAACTTCAAAACTTTTGTAATTCCACAAGATAAAACCACATCTTTTTGAAGAGAGAGGATATGGGATTAGAATGCTTCAGCAGGGAACCTGAACTGCAAGAGAACCAGACTCCTGGCTTGGGTCTTTTTAAGGGGCTTGGATTTCCATGGCTGTTATAACCAGTAGGCTATTCTCTTTTCTGTCTCTTTCTCTCATTTTGATCAGAAATTCTGTTCCAGAGCAAAGAAACCTTTCGCAATGAAAGTTTCATCTGAACTAGTACACTTTTGTGAAGTTACAATTTCAATACGCTGGCATTTTTGCAGAGTTGACTAGTGCTACCCAGGATTACATATATATAAAATCAAGTATCCAGTGCAGTAAGTAGCTGAGTAATCACATAGTTGTTAGCTAAGACTTTATTTTATTAGATTTTGATGTATTACATCTTAATAAATTGGAACTTATAAGTGATGTATTGCTTAATAAAACTCAAACCTGAAATTCAACACACAGGAAACAGTCTACGGGTAATCCTCAAGCTAAAGGTACTTAAATGTGTGCTGTGCTGGACCTACTGTTTTTTCCCACAGAAAGTTACTCTCCCTGCCCAAGCTGTATTAGAGTTGAGTTAAAGAAGAAAAAAATCTGTGTCAAATGCAGCTAGCAACAGTGTGATGGCAGTTCCTTTTCTGTTTTTGTTCCTTTTTTGTTAACACTCTGTATACACAGGTCCTTTAATGTTCAATTCCAAAACTGGATAGTACATTTCTTGGGAGGATGTTTATGTTCATTAATCATACTGTGGACCTTAACTGAAGGTGTTCAGTCATTTGTTTATAGGCAAACTCACAAAGGTATTACAATGCCTAACTGTGAAAGCTAAATCTCAGCTACTGTGATATGTAAACCCAAGATAAAATGGTTTATATGACACTAAGAAAAGGCTTTGATGGAATCAAAGGGAAATGTTTTCACCTCATTTGGGTATGTGCTTTTGTTGAAATGATGGTGGCAGAATCAAACTGTATCTTTTGTTCATTAATACTGTTATTTGTAATAAACCCTTTAATCCTGGCAAATAGCTTTCTAAATTGTTTTGACTAGGGATGATATGAAAACTCAGCAAATACTGCTCTTTCTTTACATGCTGTACATCTCCTAGTTCAGAGGATGCTCAGGTCAGTACTACAGGAAGCTTTTGAAAAATAGATGTTCAGACATTCAGTCTGGCTGCAGTCATATGCCAAAAAAGAATGTAATACACAAAATATTTTTTTGTTTTAACCCTTCTCTTTTGTCTTTTACTTTCTGTATAAAATATCAGTCTTGCACAAACAAATTACATAGGGAACTCCCATACCAATGCTATCTGCTTAAAGATGTATTGCATATTACTTTCAAAAGTACAGGCAAATGGAATTAACTTTTTGAAAGAAAGAGCTTTTCTTCTCATTGCACATTGCTTTCAGCATAACTGTGATTCCTGTGCAAGGACTGGACCTTCAAGAGAGCTGCATCTTAACATAAATAGAATATTTTTAGTTCATCATCAGGAGAAACGGACATCAATGTGAAAGAGTGAATGTTTAAGTGGGCTTACATTTCATCACTCATGGATCCTAAAAGTAATCTCCAGTGCAATGACCTTTGCCAACAATTGTATAGCTATACATTTTGCTTAATCTTTTAAGTGCGTTATAATAAATAAATGCATATATTGCAGCCACAAGCATAGTAAGCATCAACTGCACAACCACATTTCTCATGGCTTTCCCTAAAGTACCATTCACCGTTTTTCCCTCAGACCTCAAAAAAACACTCGCTCATCTCCACTAATTCCCTAAAACACAGAAGTTGTCAACTGAGAGCCCTGGCTGCCAACTCTGCTAAAAGTTTCCTGGTGCCCCAGTTGCAATAGGTGATAGTCCTCCACAGGCTTCCAAGTGAAATGTGATCATTTCTTGCCCATCCTTGTGTTCTCAGCACCATCCAATTAACAGTGGACCCCGACCAGCAAGGACATCCAGCAGTGAATATTATTGCTAACCCAACTGAGCACCTGCTGGGAAGGTTTCCCTGTTTCCCTCTGCACTCTAAATGCTCTCATTGTTTATTCATAGAGTCAAAGATTAAAGCCAGAATGAACCACTGTGATCATCTAAACTCTAATCAGAAACTTTTCAAATTTTTCAACCTTCTCATTTGCTTGCCAACAGTAGGTGTGGATGCAGAACACAGTTTACAGAGACCCATTTAGTTTTTCCACCATACTTCAGTCTTCAGGATGTGTTCAGGTAACCTTGCTCAGCTCTGTAGCAGATTTTGCAAGACTGGACTCTGCCATCCAGTCCAGTTTTGAACTCTGTCTCAGCAAACTACCTCAGCTGTATCTCAGAGGTCCAAATGTTTAAGAGCCATAGAGATCCTGGTACCAGGACTTAGAATCAATCAGCTCCACTGATATTTGTGTAAATTGTTCAGACTTACCTCTGAAAACTTACAAAAACTGGCATCTGGAGCTTTTCAAGTAGCTTTTGTCCTATGTCTCCTTCTTTCCTTTTTGCCTGTGGCTTTTTCCAGTAGAAAAATGTCACTGTCTGTGTCAAAAGTGAAAAGTATTTCAGAGGAATCTAGGTTTTCCTAGTGGTATATGCCCAGAGTGGCTCAAGGGACAAAGCTTAAGAAACCAGGGAAGAACAATTACATTCCTAGTAACACAATTATTTTGCAGATCCCAGGCTGGCATATCATTTTTAGTTCGACTAATTAGGACTGGAACAATGTTGTTGTAACACACATGTGGTTCCTTTATGTGAACTGGATTGTATCTGAATTATTCTGAAAATGGACAAAGTGAAAATGTGACCATTGGCAGTCCTTTGTGTAAACGTATCCTGAACTACGTTATTGTATATTTAATTCTGGTACGTCAAAGCCTATCTGAATAATTCGGTACACCTGTATAGATAGACAGGTGTCACTGATCTGAATATGGCATCTTAAATAAAAAATACAGAATAATCTTCATACCTGTTTTTTCATTATGGGTAACTGAATGATAGAGGAATCTCAGCTGTTGATAGCATACTTGCATGTTTGACTGTCCATGACAAGCTCAGGACTCATTCATGAAAGCAGATTTTTACATATACAGCCCATGGAGGTCCCCATGCCAGAGCAGGTGAATGTGCCCTGAAGGAAGATGCAGCCCATGGACAGCCCACACAGGAGTAGGTTTGTTGGCAGGACTTGTGGCCTGTAGGGGACCCTTGCTGGAGCAGTCCATTCCCAAGGGTTTGTACCCAATATAAAAGACCCCATACTGGAGCAGTTCTTGAAGAATGGCAGCCTGTGGGAAGGACTCATACTGGACAAGTTAATGAAGGAAACTCACACAAGAGTGGGTGGAGGGTGCAAGGAGAAAGTAGCATTGTGTTATGAACTTACCACAACCCCCATTCTCCATTCCTCTGCACTATTTCATGAGAGGAGGTAGAAGAGTTATGAGTGAAGCTGAGCCTGGTAAGGTGGTGAGTGATAAAGTGGCCTGGAGGGTACCTGGAGGCCAGCCAAGGTCAACTCAACCCAATCCAAAAGGTGTTTCAAATGTACATTGATACACATTAGTAAAGTCATGTTTGGTACCAAAGTGGCAAAGCTGTCTTCCTTTATCAAAACACTCCCACAGTCTAGTTTAACTGCTCTCTTAAGGCTACAGGTCTCAGTGGTGTAGCTTCAGGGATGCAAGTCTGGCTGACACAACAGTGGCACTGAAATCAGGCCTTAGTAAGCAACAGTGTCTGCTAAACTCACAGCTCTCACTGCTTCTCTGAATCTCCTGGCAGAAGTTTGCCTCGTGATTAGCATATATATCAGGTTACCTAGGGCCTTTATTTCTAGCTGGGGCATTGGCTTGCTGAGTGACCTTTAGTGAGACATCTCAGGTTGTTCCGCCTCCTTTCTCTTCTGTAGAATGAAAAAAAAAAAATAAATGAGTAGGGATGTTAAACTTAATCCATTAATATTTTTAAAGCATTTGCTGATCTGTAAAGGCATTCTACCTATGAAGGATTCTAATTCTTGCCTTATATTAAATGTGCCTTATTCTTGTCTTCATAATAAAAATGGAGAAAAAACAAAATACTACAGCAAGTGATAGTGAAAAATACCCTGGTTCTTGCCCAATGCTATATATACAATTTGTATGTATGCACTAAAACAGAGAGAAAAATTAAGAGGAAAATGCTACTTTTCTCCCTCTCTTGATTTTCAAAACATGTTTCAAAACTGTAATTTAAAGGGATTCTGTTGAATATCCTACTATATCTTATCACAGAAACAAAGCCTGATTGAAGAATATTAGTGATCTGTGAGATGCATGGAATATGAGGCTTCCCTGTGTCAACTGCTCTCTTAGACTAGTCAAGGAGACTTTTCATTTCAGCAGCTATCCAATAAGGTATGTTTTCTCTTTTCCTCTGTATCCCAGTGCATGGATATTTTATTTGGTGTCTTGTTAGTTTCACTAGGACTATGTATTAAGCTTTCAAATATTTTTTAAAACAAGGTCTGACTGGGAAGCAGGTAAACATTCTAGTAAGATCCTGTTTTTGAGGCCAAGACATCTTTAAATCTCTTCTCACACTCAAATATTTTTTGCTTTTTATGAGCAGGTACTCGAGGTGGTTGTTACCCTTCTGCCACTTTAGAGTCAGAGGCTGAATCCATCTGAGTCTTGGGTTGCTTCTTCCCTTCAGCAAGTCCTGAAGAATGACTTGTCTGCAAAAAATGTTTTCTCCCTGCCATCATTTATTCTAGTTACAATGCTATTTCTTTTCTCTCTACAGATCTCACCTTGCCTAGTATGTAGTGGATCTTTTCATCTTCAGCAGATGGATGGCAAATGAACTGAGAATGATAGCTGCCATGGATAGTATTTGCAGAATTAAGCAGATGAGTATCAAGTACCTTTGATTGATTAGCCACAAAGAGAACTTACAAGTGGTAAAGGGGTAAACTGAGAGATTTATTTCCTACCTCTCGTCTCTGTTTCCTGGAACAACGAGTAGAAAAAATAGTGTACTAGCACTTCAACTATTTTGTAAGTCAGACATCAAAAAACTTGCTCTTACATACTTGTGGATAACCTGTGTGTAGTATCCTCTGCCGTTACTGTGGAGAACTCAAGAAGTAGGACATAGGACCTCTGACATAAGTCAGGAACTTCTTTAATATAAGATAGAAATTCACATGCTGTATTTAAAATTTTTGTAGTAAAATATGCAGGTACATGTTCATCCATGAGCATGAAAAAACACTCAGACTGCCAAGCAGCGTCAGAAATTAATTTAAAACTGCCATTATAACACTAGTGAAGGAAGTTTGTAAAAGCCAGTTTAAAGATGAAACTTCAGTAAATATACTGCCTTTCTGCCTGAGCTTTTCTAGTCTGATTTCTTGTGGTGCATTTATATTCATATGTCTATCACATTGTTAATGAGTTTTCTTCTATAAATTGACCCTGACTGCTACTGCAAAATATGGCTTAAACGAAGAGTGGGTTTGAGATCAGGCAGATTATTCAAATATTAAAGTTATACATTGAATCATATGAAGATTTTTCTTGTTGATATTTCAAGACTAAATATTTTTTTTTGAAAGATGACCTTTAATGAAGAAACTTATGGTCCAAATGTCTTCATATAAAGCTCCCTCTGGATCTTATTTTTCACTGGCTTGCATCTCACAGTCATTTAGACATCTGAAAAATGCATTTAAAATAACACCACTTAACACTTAAGCCTTTGACACTCACTTTACTTAAATAGAGATGAGTGTTTAAGGTACAAAACTACATCCATTGTCTTCTCTGTAAAATATAAACATGGATGGTGGCAGAAATTACTATATTCTTTGTGTAACCACCAAGCTCAATTCTTGGTGGGAAATGTTTATAAAAGCAAAACAGGGTCCTTGTATAATTGTAAAAAAGAATATATCTGGCTAAGTGTTTATGTGTTCAAAAGAAACAAACACCTGTAATGCTGGAGATTCTTGAAAAAATATCTGAGTGCCTGACTGTCATAATTCCTTTTTTAGGATTTTGCCCTAGATCCTTATGTTTTTTTCCTACTGATTGTCACTCTAATACAAAAACTGTAAATTAATTATTTAATTGCACACTACCATGTATAAGTGAACAGAAAATCTGTGCCAGTTATTTCTGTTGATGAGATAAAATTCTTAATTATATTTAAATGCATATATGCACACATGCACACACATATTCTGTTTTTTACCCTACAAGTCTCAGCACTCAGCTACTAAGTACCATATAAGTTGCTTTAGATGTTGTGACCAGATGGTTCACAGGGCTAGTAATGGATTATAGTGCTTTCTAGCTCCAGATTGCCAGTTCAAATCTGGGTCAGGTTGACACTATCTGAAAATTATTACTGTTTGGTGGCTTATGTGAAATGAGTTGGAGACCTCAATATAGTTCCTAAAGGCTGGGTTAATATAACACAAATGTCACCAGATGATTGTTGGTTTCAGGGCTTGGGCTGAAGCATGCTGAAGTCAGTAGAAAAACTTCCATTTATTTCAGTGGATATGGAATTAGTTCTTAATTATGGAGAATGAATCTTTTGTGCTCTTGGAAGTGGTTACTTACAAGGGGGTAAAGGATGCCTATGAACTTCTCCTGGCAGACATGTACCATTGCTATCTAGGATAGAGCAGAAGGAGATACTTATCTATCCTTGCACTTCACAGAGTATGTGAATATCAGGATGGGCCAATTCTTGGCTAAAATGCACAAATCTTCCCGATTTTATGTAAGAGTGTGCTTATTCTGATGGAGAGTGGTAGAGACAAAATCTCTCTGAAAGTTCACAATAACATTCATTAGTTTCAGTGCTGGTGAATAGATCAGATAAATGGCTCCTAAGTTTATCACAGATCTCTTGCTCTCATATAAGGATATTTTTGGTTTTGTTTGAGCAGCAGACCTCCTTTGAATTCCACAGATGATGACCTGGCTTCAATCTGATGCACATTTTTTCACCATCCAGGCTCCATTATTGCAGCACTGAATGAGAAGTTACTTGATCCTTAGGGATAAGTGTTTCTCTTCACAGAGAAGTAATATTAGATATTAAAGACCCTTTAGTTTAACTGACTGAAAATTTTAACCAGACAAGTTAAAATGGGAAATGAGACACAGTATTATCACAGTAGTTGATTAACCAGTGGATCAAATAAGTAGGAAAAATGGAATTGCCATTTCTATCTTCACATCAAGTTCAGAGACGTCTTGAAGACATTCATTAACCAGATGCACCATTGTACTGTGTCCAATAACACTGTTTGCATGGTGATAGTGATGTAGCATTGTTACCAAGGGAGCCAAAAAAAAATATATATATATAAACCTGAGCTGCTAGTTTAGTGAACTACATGTAATTTCCCCCTGCCTTCTGCTCTCTTTTGAGATTGGCTTCTAGTTCTGCTAGTCAACTATGACTACGATTGCACAATTTCTATACCCTTTAAATTAAATAAATTCAAATATTTCAAGACCAGCTTATGGCTGTGTATTGGAGAACCCAGTGTCTAGCTAGTTTGGTATTTTTTTATTATAAGGTCACCTGCCTACTGAACAAAGAGAAGGCAGTAGCTGTCATTTTTCTGGGTTTTAGTAAGCCTTCTGATACTACACCTCACAGCATCCTTCTGCACAAGGAGTTGAATGTACCATTACCAAGTTTGCCAATGATACCAAACTGGGAGGTGCTGTTGACTCTCTTGAGGAATAAGAGGCCTCGCAGAGGGATCTAGAGAGATTAAGGTATTGGATAATCATCAATGGCATGAAATTTAACAAGAAGAATGCTGGATTCTGCACCTAGGATGCAATAACGCTGGACACAAGGATAAATTAGGAGTGTCTGGAGATCAACCCTGCAGAAAGGGATCTGGGGGTGCTGGTCAACAGCAGGCTCAATGAGTCAGCCATATGCCCTGGTAGCCAAGAGAGCAAACTGCATTTGGGGTGCAGAATGACCAGATGGTGTTGAGGTATTGGTGCAGCTGCACCTGAACTACTTTGTGCAGATCTGGGCCCCACAATGTGGAGAAGAATGTGAAGGTCCTTGAATATGTCAAGAAAGCAACAAAGCTGGTGAAAGAGCTGAAAGGAATGTCCTGTGAGAAGCAGCTAAGAACTTTGGACTGGCCTAGTGTGGAGAAAAGGCAGCTGAGGGGTGATGTCATTACTTTCTACAGCTTCTTGAGAAGGGGAAGTGGAGATACTGATCTATTCTCCCTGGTATTCAGTGATTAGGATGCATAGGAATGATTCAAAGCTCAGGGGAAATTTAAATTGGACATTAGGAAGCATTTCTTATGGAGAGGGTGGCTAAACATTGGAACAAGCTTTCTAGAGAGGTGTTTGGTGCACCAAGTCTGTCAGAGTTTAAGAGGGATTTGGATCATGACATTGGTATCATGCTTTAAGTTTTGGTCAGCCCTGAAATGGTCAGGCAGTTGGACTAGATGGTCACTGTAGGTCCCTTCCAACTGGAACCATCCTGTCCTACCCCACCATACCCTACCTTGCCCTAGTCAATAAAACTATTGTTTGGTTTAAAAATCCCTTTTGTTTCTTCTTTGTGAAAACATGTATGTCTTTATACTTAGTCAGATACTGGTGACTTGGTGATTTTATGTTCTAGGTACTTACACTAAACAAAGCTGCAGGTTTCTTATTGAATTGCTGTATTTTAGAATCCCTCATGTTTACCTGTAAACCATTTAGCTTAGAGGAAAATAACTATCCTGACCAGTTTTTGTTGATAAACCATAATAATTGACACTTTAAGGATGCTCCTCTCCAACAGAAGAAAAAAGAAACCAGATTTTGGCACTCATACATGAACAGAAGCAGAAAGGAGAGAAAAGACAAAAACATTTTCATAGTGAAAGAGATAGTATGGGTATTCAATTTAGTCTTGAGCCCAAGAGCAAGATAATCCACGAAGACAGTTTGTATGGACAGAAAAACATGAAAAATTGTGATTTTTTGTCTGCACCTTTAATCTCTTAAAAAGGAAAGCAGAAGCTTTTGAAGTGTAGAACTTACCGTTGTATGATGTCATATGCACATGAAGAGATAAAATCACAAAACTGAAAAGTCACATGTTCATTGTGTCAAGCAGGTGAAGTGGTGTGAGAGGCAGTTCCAATTTCAATTTGGATGAAGGATGATGTTCTTATTACCAGAAGACATATCAAACATCAGGTCTGTACTTGAGCTATGATGTAAACTTAGATATGATTTAAAACCTGTTTACTTTTAAAATTTTATTTGTATTTATTTAGCAATGGATTACTGCTGATGGGGTTTAATGGTAAGATTGTTACATCTTTTCCATTAAACATAACAAGGTTTTAATGAAGACAATTTATATCACTTCAGCTGCCTTCTTTGCATGTTTATAAACATAGTATCGCCCATCAAAATTTAGGAAGGCTGAAATGTGTATAAAAGAAATCTTTAAGAGATGTTTAGATTTACTCATGAGCTTAGGGAAGTCTGTTATTCTGATTCCTCAAATGTTTCAGTGTCATATATTTCACTTCAGATGTAAATGAAGTATGCTTATGGGTATATATACAAAATATTCAATATGAAATGCCGTTTTCTTTTGGAAGAAATTACCTCCTCATTTAGCCACACAATTTAGAATATATTTACATAAGAAAATAATTTAAATGTGATCTTGTTTTCTGAAATCTCAGAAAAAAAACCCTTCCCCTTTGCGTTAATTATCATTTCTGCTTTACTTCCCTCTCCTCCCCTCAATTGTCTCAATAACTTTTAAGTTCATTAAATTGGCAGGTGTGATGGGTGAGAACATAGAATCTGTATTGTATGATCACAAATCCTGGATACTTCACTGACAGATATACCTTTTTCTATATGCTTCTCTCATTAGTTATTACATGATCAACAGTTGCCAAAGATTTGTTTAATGAGAAACACTAAAACTCTTGGTGAGTGCACAGATTTATATGCTGTTTTGCAACATGCCTGGCATGAAAAGAAGAGGATAATATGATCTTTTCAAAGGTGAACCAATGTACTGTAGAGGAATGCCTGCCAATACAAAGCTGTGTAACAGATTCTTCTGGGTCAGAAAAGCACTATACCTGGGTGGGAAGGATAATGTTACACTGCAGTAGAAGTTTTTACTTATATCATAGGAAATACAGAATAGCTCAATAATTTACAGATGTATATTGGGGGTGGGTGCTAATTTATTTTTTTTTTTAAATTAAATTTATTGAGGTTTGTTTCTAGTTATCGATCCACCTTGCCTGGCCTTATCTGTCTTTGCCTACCTGTCGGCCAATTTATTTTGTCGGATTTTTTTCCATTGCTTTTTGTAGCATTGCTCTAGGTGTGGAATTATGCTTAAACCTTTGCTAAATAAGCATATGTGTGAGTAATTTAAAACAGAAGGCTCATGTGAATCAATGAAGAACCTATCAGTCATATATTTTAGCTATGTTCACGTATATTTGTATCATGTATATTTGTATCATGAGTATTTGCCCAGAGAAGTTTTGGATTCATCCTCCCTGGTGGTGTTCCAGGCCAAGCTGGATGGAGCTTTGAGCAACCTGCCCTAGTAGGAGGTGTCTCTGCCTGTGCAGGGGAGTTGGAACTAGATGACTGTTAAGGTCCCTTCTAACCCAAAACATTCTATGATTCTGTGTTTCTATAATTCTGTGATATTAATGCAGACAGTTAAAATCCAATAATTTAAAAACATCCATCAGAGTAAAAGTGAAACCTCTTTGAGCATCAAGTAAGCGCAAGTGAAATGAGAAGATAACTGGAGACAGTACAGTGTGACGCAGGATCAGTAGTCTGGATAATAATGAAGTGGTCTCCATTCTGTGCAGCAGCTATCTATCTTCTTTACATAGTGTGCTCAGAACAAAAGAAGAGGAGCTCAGAATTCTTTCTTTTTTTTTTTTTCCTCATGGAAGGACAAATAGAAGGTGAGTGCCTCATGGACTCTTTTCCATGAAGACAGTACAACTTCTGCAAACATTGTTTTCCCATCATTGCACTTTGTCTGGGCTTTCTGCTTCAGTTTTAGAGACCAGCCTATATTATCAGTGAATAACTTCTAGTGTTTCATTAAGGTTATAATTCACAATTTGCTGTGAAAAATTACCTGTATGCAGGTGTCAGCATTGCAAAATAATTCAGACATATGCAAAATTTCATGTATTCTAAATTTAGGCAAAGACATATTACTGGCATATTACTCTCATTCAGTAGAATTGTTCCTCATCTAATATAGCCTTATCCTGTAAACACTGATTCCCAGAAAAACAGGACCCATCAATGAAAGAAAAAGGATCCTTCTGCTTCTGTTTTTGGTTCCTGTTCAAGGAAGATAAGAATTAGAAGATAAACAGTCACTGGAGGGTGAAAATAGAAATTTGTAAACTGACATGTCCCCGTTATTCAGCCTTGATATTGACTGTATTCATGCTGTTTCTGGTTGTTTGAATATGGGCAGTGCCACATTGTGCCATGCAGACAAACACTCAAATGCCCTCAAGTTCTACCTCTAGAAGATGCATTTTGGGCACAGCCTCAGATTTATGTGCCTAATTGCTCACTAAAATCACCTAAATTTGCTTTGAAGATTCAGGTTCTGGTTTTGATGGTGGAAGAACCTTGGGTAAACTGACAGCGTCTAAGACCTCGAACTGAATAAACCAGAATTTAAGTGTAGTAATCAGAAATTTACTGATTCCTTCTGAAAGTAAAACATTCATTACTCTGAACTTTGTGAAACAAATATTCCATGGGCAGTTAGTAGTTAACACCCTCACAGAAACCAGGACTGCTATGTGGGTTGACAACAGGGCTAGCTTCTTGATATATCCTCCTGTACCCATTTTTATTGATTATGTCAGAGGAAGAGGCATAAACAGAGATGCAGGTGACAGCCTGGTGATGACTATGAGAAAGGCTAACAGAAAGTATCATGAGACTTCCTCTTTGAAAGCTCCTGTTTTTCAGAAGTCTTCTAGGATCAGAGATGGCACATAGAATATAGTTATGTTATGACTTTTTAATAAGATGCAGTTATTATTTGTATACATATTTACTTGTGCACTCCCTGTCCTTGGCACCACATCAGATATATTCACTGGAAAACTCTGCATCACCTTTGGTCTAAATTAATCTTCCATCTTCTCTTGCAAACAAGGAGGTTCTGAAGTGAGTGTGTATGAAGTGCATATCTGAGATATGCTGAGATATCTTAACTATTCACCTGTGCAAGTAGCTTTTTATGAGCATATAGCCAGGACAAAATGGCTTAGGACAGCTCTAGTAATGACCACTTATACTTGAGTTTTTCCCTGTATGGTTAAAGTTGATCTTCAAAGACAGCAGTAAGATACCCTGTGTTGCAGCAGAACCCCTGGGTTATTTAAGTCAAGTATTTTCTTTTCTGTGCCTCAGTTCCATCTCTGTAAAAAAAAGGGTGGAAATATCAATCTGACCCACATAGGGTTGCACAAAGTCTCAGAGATGTTCTGGTCCTAGTTTAACAGGAAAGAAAATGTGTGGTCTTGGAAATGCCTGTAAAAGAGAACAGTTAAAGGTTTTGTATGAGTGCTCCATACTTCCTAACTTCAGAAACCTTATTTAGATACCCAAGTTAGCTGCTGAAGCCACTAGATGCTCTATCTAGCCAACAGAGAAGAAGCTGCATACAAAGGCCAGTTCAGAGCATAACATGATTGAAGCTGTTGTTAATTATATATATACACAATTAAAATAACCTCCTGACTTGTGGGCACTTTGCATTATATGCCTCAATGTGCTACAAGTTAATATCCACCCCAGGGTTTTCCACCAATGTGGCTACGACACTAGTCTTGCATCTGCCCCAGAGACTGCCTTATGCTTGACACTTTTAAGAGATTTGTAAAGCTGTGCAAGAAATGGGTACATGTTAAACCTACAGAGTTTTAAGCAACCGTTTTGATTCATCATGAAATTTTACATTGCTTTGGTTGGTAACATGAAAAATGTTTAAACTAATCTAAACAAGATAAATACCAGGAAAACACAAGGAACCTGGCAAATGTTTTTAGCACAGGAGCATTTGGGGGCTCCCTGAGTTCCATTATGTATTTCTTAAAGTATGGAATCTACGTTTCTTGCACTTGTTCAGTGCTTCTGGGAGACTCTTGGTGATACATGAGGGATTTCTGTGCATAGCTAAAATGAACACAGAAAGAAGAATAGAGCCCTTTAGTTCTCCCCTGTCTGTGTAAATCTTCAGATGTTCTGAGTTGCCTTTTGATATTCTTCAGAAGTGTAGTTGGAGCACGGTTGAGAATTTAAGTGTGATAATCCCATGTTGCTGGTAATATTAGTAGTAATATTAAATGTCAAAAGATAACAAAAGAAATACTGTCTTCTTCTTTTTCTAGCCAACAAATTAGAGTTATTCAAGGTATTCACAGCAGTAGCATATTTCACAGGTTGTGGCAGAAAACTGACTAACATCAGTGTTGTTCTTTTTTTAAATGTGATCCAACATAGCTGATTTGTACTTATTTTATGCAGATGTCTGGGCAGCCAAAGGAAGTAAGTGCTAACCAATTCATAACATGTGCCTTGACAGAAAATATTATAGGTCACAGAATCCAAAGCTATTGACCACCCACTGTGTTGCATTTATTATTAGGAAAACTCATAGGAAAGCTGTCACTCTCACCAAGTCTGCTCACAGAGACCCAGTAGTAGCTGTCACTCTTGGAGAAGTCGATTTGTATTGAAATCACAGAAAATACAAATAACAAATAAGTTTCTGAACTGCCAAATAATGGCATATTTAGGGCACTTTATAAACAAAACATTTATGTGCCATGTGGGGCTTTTATCCTTTTTTTTTTTTTTTAATGAATTCAATCTTATTTTTACTAGTAGTGGGTGAGAAGGTTCGAACAAGATTTAATGCCAGATAACAAGGTATCAGCAAGGTGGCTGAGCAGTGATGGCTGGAGTTACGGCTAGGTTGAGCTTTGCACTTTTGGAAGGCATTCAACCTTCTTCTGAATTAAAAATTTAGTAAAAGGCAGCCAGAGAATAGACAAAGGGCTGGGTAAGAGATGAAGCTGATGAAATAAAGATCAGACTTTATTTATGTTGTGTCTAGAACTGAGTTCTCAGTTCAGTGTTTTCTTATTTTCTGGTCTGCTTTGATATGTAATAAACCCAAGTCTCTTCAGAATGTTGCTAAAAGCATCCTGGCATGGCTTCCTGGTAGATGTTTCTTCAAGGTTCTGCAAGTCTTCAGTTTGGATACAAATGTAGAAGGCCTGTCAAGAGCTAGGATCTAAAGTAGAACCAAGCATCCCTCTTCCGTCAAAAAGCTTATTGACCAGAAAATTTTTTCAGACTGACCAAAAATATTTACGAATTCTGTTGAATTTGGCAAACCATTTTGGATAAGCAAAACAACAAAAAATAGTAAAATTTATCTTCAGAAAAATCTGCTTCATTTCAGTCTCTCCAAAAGAAAACATTTTAGCATTGCTGAATGAGAGATTTGAAAATTATCCTTAGAAACAGACTTTTAGCAAGGGTTTTGTAAAACCTCACACAGAACTAAATGTGTTGGCTGACCTGCACTGATTCTTCCCCTTTCCTTGCTTTGGTCTCTTGAGCAAATTGACAATGTTTGTAGACCTGATTTTTTTGGGGTTTGTTTTTGTTTGGTTTTTTTCAACTTTTATGTTTTGAGTAGTGTTAAATCAACTTAGATATATGTAGCTCTGCACAGAAATATCTTGTAAACACTTCCTTCTCTCAGTGTTTTACAATAGTTTTCCCATTGTAGTGCCGACACTGCTGACTCCTTGCAGCTTGCAGTAACAGGGTTAATTTTTTGTTCAGGAAAACAGGGAACTGTGCCACATGGCTCAAGCTGCAATCACACCTACTGATGAGGCTTTCAGGTCAGCAACATCACATTTGTCTAGGTCTGATTGGATGTAAGCTGCAAATATCTAGAGCACAAGTATACTGTTACTATGAAGACCCTCACCCAAATCCCAAAGCAGTGAAATTTTCTCCACTAACACATGACTTTTTACTGTTTAACTTGTTAACTTAATATTGTTGCAATATTCTCTAGATGATTATCTCCTGTTTTCAGCTGCTATATCTAGTCCCTCAAGTGGCTGCAGGGATTTGTTTTTCCATATCAGACAAAGGCCTGGTCTTGTCAACAAATTTTGTATGTTCTTTTAGGGTTAATGACGTGTAGCAAGCACTGTTGTTGGCTTTGCTTGCTGAGCATGAAGGTGTCAAGACTGTGGAAATAGGCTGGCTAGCAGGCACTTTGGGACTGTGACTGACATGGATCCTGGTGAAGCATTCACACTTGAGGCTGCTGTCAAGAACTGGTCAGAGCTGCACAGGGACTGGAAGGGCAAAAATGGGATCCAAGTAATGAATCAACATAGCAGTGATATAAATCACTCTACAATCTGACAGCCTAGCCCACCTGCGCCAGAGGAAGTCTTACCTTGTGTTTGACTATATCTCTTTATTACGCTGTGAGAAGTTTGAACTTCTTGGTCGCCTCATCTGAGGTCTCCCTCACAAATTATTAGACTAGCTGGTAAATCCTTCCAGGGAAACTGAGACTCAATAACTGCAGCATTGAGTCTTGCTGAAAGAAGTTACCCTCCAGGTAGCAAAATGTTGTACTTTTAAATGGTTGAGCTGGTAGAGATCATGGCTTGCTTTTTGCTAGAGCCTTCCAACAATGCAACATATATTTTTGAAACCAGTATACACACTATCGTTCACTTGGTAGAGACAAAACTCTCTACCTCTCTCTCAAACCCTGGTGATCTAAACAGAACCAATGTTAAACACCTTATGTAAGAAGTGTATTACAAAACACCACAATCTGTAGTGGTGGGACAGGACATAAAGGAGTTTACTGGGATGTAAGCCTGAATTTCTGAATTGTATCACTGAGGTCTTTGTGCTGTCATCATTATGAGTTTGGCCGTTCCCTTACACTATGAATATGCATATAGACAAAGATGAAGCACAAAAGAGCAACATTTTGTCAGAAATTTACATGTGTGATTAACATGCCAACCAATAGAAATGCTATTAACTTTCTTTGAGTGAATACAAGAAAGGATAGGATTGCTAAATTCAGAAGTTATATTCCAGACGTCACTTGATCCATCCAACCCAGCTTCTTCTCTTTAAGATTCTTTCCTGCATTCATTGTATTCAGCCTTTCCTGACTCCCTCCTCTGTTCATCCTGCTTTTCATGGAAGTTCCTGGTCATAGCAAATTGCTGCAATGTAGAGATGCTGAAAGAGCTTCCTGGCCTGGCAATGCTGTTGAGAGGAAGCTCTGTGCTGCCATGGGTAGATTTCTGTATGTCTTCTGATGTGGAGCTAGCTTAGGTGTCCTTGCACTGTCTTGACCATTGCTTAGGCACAACTGTGAACTGGGAACTAAGGTTTACCACTCCTACTACATTTCTTGCCAGGACTGAATTTGAGTGCCTGAAGATATTTACTTCTTTTGGAATGGTCACAAATGCAAGCAGAATGCCTACAAGGAACATGAAATACATAGTGATAGTAACTCAATAGAGATGGCTTATGCAACAACCCTTCCCCAGTTAAAGGCACACATCTCATATAATGAGTCTCCTTTTATCTGTAACTAAGTAGAATAACTTGAGTTGCTAGGAAAAAATCCATGGTCAACCCTGTAATGTCCTTTGTTTACTAATAAAATCTTTCTTTATCCTTTAAGCTATCGAGGTCCAGCTGCTCCCAGAGTTCACTGTCGTGTCAGGAAGGAATTGCCTTAACACTTTCATAAAGAAACACTTGCTCATACAGGCTGTTTAGTTTTGACTGTTTTTCAAGGGACATTGTTTCACTGCCACCACTGGCTGTTTCTCTACCCTTTAAGCAGTCCACTTTCCTGCCCACCATGAGCCATCCTCTCCTAGCCAACATGACTGTGTGTGATTTTCACATTCAGTACCCTGAATGCCGGAGTTGGATCATGCACTCGTGACCCATATAAAATCTGTTGTCAGTTTTCTCTTGCTGTGAAATATAAATTATTAACAGACCTTAAGCCTCTGCTGCATCAACTATCAAAAGTTGTTTGTTTTTTTTTCTTTAAACAGTAGAAGCAAAGACATTACAGCAATTATTTCTATTCCATAACATAAATGGATTAAATTTATCACTGTTGGTTCAGGTCCCACAGTAAAGTAGGTTTATTTATTGTTAGCTTGGGTTAACAAATGGGAAGAGGAGTCCAAAGCCCTTCCACATACATCTGCTAGATTTGAACATGGGAACTCTGGCTCTTGCTTTCTCTCCTTTGACTGCTTCATTGCTCTCATTCTGAAGAGTCAGAATAGTGCTGGTGGGAGAGTACAACCACTCCTCACAGAGTGAATTGTGTTGGACAAGCACACAACTGAATATGTAGTTGTGTCCTAACATAAAAATAAATGTGAGTGTAGACGCTAGAGACATTTGCCAAAGCCTTTTTTAAATGGAGATATGCAAATATGTGTGTGCTGTTCCTCCTAAGAATTAAGAAATGTGTTGGGCTGTTCCACAGTTTAAGCAAAATGTATTTTTTCTGCTTTTAGGATGATGGGTTGGGCTTGCATGTCTGCTGCCATGGGAAAACTAGAGGTAGGGGACAGGACTGAGCTGAGATGCTAGGGGAAGACATCACAGAATCAGACTTGCCATGCTTGCTGCCAACAAACAGCTCAGGGTAATAATTGCTGTAGTTTCTGTTCCTTCTTCTCCTCCTTGTCACAATAGCTCATACCCTGACCCCTCCTCACGAATATTAATACAATCTGTTTGGCTGCCCTGTGGGTCTGTCCCGGGCAGCAGAGGGAGGAGAAGAAGGAGAGCCTGGGGCTGCTCTGCTACTCCAGCAACTCCCTATGCCTCAAGCTGCTAAACAGTGAATTATTCAGCTAGCTTCAGAGGGACCAACGGTTGCTGGCGGGTTCAGAAAGGCTGGGGAGATGGCAGCTGGAAGCAGTCAGACTGTGCTGTTTCTACCTCTGTGCTACTGTATGCTCTCCTGATGGGAATCCCACAAGGCATTCAGGTCACAGAGACTCTTAGCTGAGTGAATCCTGAAGGAGATGAGTGGCTGAACTAACATGGGGTGTCTGCATTTTAGTTTGTTAATCAAATAACTTTTTTTCTTTCAAAAGAAAGGCAGTTTCCTCTGGAAGCCAGACCAAAGCCTGACTAGAGTAGTGCATTTATATTAGATTTAACTAGTTAGCTTCAGCAGTCACATAGGATACATTTTTAATTTCCTGTCCAAAATACCTGTGTGATGTTGTGGCACATTTTTAAGCAGCAGATATTTTGACAGAAGATGCACTGGTGCTTCTACAGTGAGCGTACATCTGATTTGCAAAATACCCTGAGATCCTCCACATGCCTCATGGGAAATAGTGTCTCTGGCTTGCATTTCTCTAAGGTTGGTGGATTCATTTAAAATCCTGGAAAGTTCTACATAATGATCTTGTAGCAATGACTGCTGGTTTTCGTAACTTTTTAGCATGTCAGTTAATTCGTGCCTCATGACAAGTCAGTTCATTCACAAACAGAGTTCTCCATCATTGGCTTGACATTCAAGCATCAACAAGCTGCTATTTAAAGGCAAACAGTGTTTAAGACATCATACATAGTTATTTTCAAAGTCATACGGTCATTTTTCTGCAATCAAGAGATCCTATCAATTTTACCTATTATGGGCACAATAAATAATAATCAAAATAAAATTTACTGTATAATAATGTATCAAATTTTACAAAATCTTCTGTATAATAATGTTGTGTTCTTTATATTTGTAACTGGAAAAAAAATAATACAGCTCTAGTTATCAGGCCAGCATCAGTTAAACATGCCACTTTCAACTACGGGTCAACAGGAACACAACGTTATGGTGAAGGTCTGAAAAACATTGTACATGGTCTGCTGACTGTATTTAACATTACAGCTGATTTGTTGGGGTTTGTTTTTTTTTTTAATTTGGGAGAAAAATGTAATGTTTTATAACTTTTCTATTACAATCTCATTTCTGTATGAAGCACTTTAATTTTAAGTGCAGTGAACAGTTTACAAACCAGCTAGGGTACAGAACAAATTTACTGAATGTGTTTTACACTAAGGCACACCCAAATTGAAACCTGGATCTGAACGATAGTCTCTGATGGAGCTCAGAACAGAGTTCCAGACTCCTCACTCTCCATTGACAGCATAGTATACTGGACTACAATCAGTTTTGCTGCCTTTAGTATGCATTCCACATCCTCAAGACATCATGGCATCTCTGATGCGAGAGCTTACATTTTCCAAGAAAATATTTACGTAAGAAACATCAGCAATTTAATCGGGATACTGAGAGGAATAGTACTTTGGGTTTCCATTTCATTAGAAAAAGACCAAGGACCAAACTCTTACCAGATCAAATAAAACCCCACTTTCTTCTTTAGAATTATGCTGTTGTCTGAGAGGAATTCATAGAGGAATTTGGCCTGTTTTCTGCATCACGAGCTTCTTTGAGATTTGCACTTTGCTTCTATTCCACACTCCTCTCAGCTAAGTGAAACTTGATTTCCATGATGCCTTTCAACTTCCTGAACAAATAGCAGTCTCTTCTGTTTTCCTCTGTGGCTTTCCCACCTGATTTATTTCTGTCTTGAGAAGCTGAGAAAACTAGATGTGCCATTTCTGATTCAGCAAGGGTCTCATTTATGCTGTGTTCATCCATTTCTCTTGCATTTTTTTTGTAAACAAAAACTTCCTTTGGCCTATCTTAATTTCTGGCTATCAGTATTAAAGACTTTGATTCTTCCTTCATTTACAATAGCATATGCTTGCTATCCTTCACAGGGCAGTATTTTCTCTTCATCTGAAAGAGCTCATAAACTCCAGTAATTTCAGAGTTTCCATAATGCCTGGAGACATCTTCAGTGCAAACTTTGTACCTGGTGCATCCCTTTGCTGAGCTGCTCTTTAAGTTCCCATTGTCTGCTTGTACACACAGAGACCTCTTTCTTCTGTCACCCCATTTCCACACCCTACTCTCTGTGAGTTTGCATCAAGAGTTCCCATTTATTCTGCTGGGATTCTGGAATCCTTACCACAGCGCAGATTGTAAAGATTGCTCCTTCAGCCACAAACACCACACGGCCCCATGAGGAAAGTGAGTTGGTTTGCGTCTATGCCTATGCCAGACAAATACCACGCTTGAAGACGCAAATAATGAAACGTGGTGTCAAAGTGCATAGGGGTTTTCAGAGGTGGATGCTTGCTAGTGCTGGTGGCTGGCCAGCCAGCCCAGGCTCCAGACTCGCTGCCAGCAGTGTTTCCTTCTTCATGTGCTATATGCTCTGCTCTGAGGCTGAATGCACTCAAAGGGACAGCACTAGTGCCTGTGGGATTATCTGTCCTGCACTGGGAAAAACTGACTTTCTGTTAGTTTAGCTCTGAATTAACAGAGTATTTTCCCCATTCATGATATATGCTCTGTCCTGGGGGTTCTTCTCTCTCCTCCACATGTCCTCCTGGGACACCAGCCATGGAAAAAGACAGCTTGACTCTCATGATCCGTCAGCTTTATACTGAGTAGGAGGTGTGTGGGATGGAACACTCTCGTAAATTTTTAGACACCTGTCTGGTCCACCCCTCCCCAGAAGAAGACTGCAGGTGTGATCCCTTTCCTCCTTTTTGTTTCTGGAGCATCCAGTGTTTTTCAGAAGCAAGCAGTGGTTGTAGTTCTGTGTACCATTCTCCAGAAGTAACTATAAACTATATCAGTCCTAGAGGCAGACACTGACTGGAAAACAAGCTGTTAATTTCAGCAAGTGCAGTTACTTAGAAGAGACTTAACTGAAAAGTAAAATTACTAGAAAGAAAATTTGTTCCATACTGTCTCAAACCAGGAAAATAGCGCCAGAATTCAGAAGGCAAACTCCCCAGGAGAAAGTATCCTTAAGGGTGACAAGAGGAGAGGAAAAGGGTCCTAATCCCATCTGTTCTTTTGACAACACCAAAACAACCATCTAACAATAACTTTTATGTCACTCGTCAGCCATGAAAAACTCCAAAACTTTTCAAGATGAATGTTATCCTGAAATGAAATGCAATAGTCTGGTGTTTTCTGTTTAAAGATCTTATCATCATAAAAGTTATTAAAAAATTTGATTTCTCTGTTCGTTTCTTGGGATTGTTAATGGAATAAAACATTAACAGTATAGTGTTTTTCACCTTTTAGTGGTCCTAAAAACTCTACAAACAAGACAGAGAAATTACTTCACTCTGTGTAGACTTGAAGTCATCTCTAGACTGAAATACAGCAATGATTTAGCATTGCTGTATAAATTTTTAGAGAGAACATTATGAGCAATGTCTTTTGCAGTAGAACTGCAAGGGGGACTTCGGTCTGCAGGATGTAAATTTCTGGTTGGGGTCTGATGAGGATAGCAGAACAAATGGTCTCATAAAGCAACAGTGTGGGATTGTCATTCCATCTTGTCTAGCAGCAATGTCCTCCAGCATCATGCTGCTGTGTCTGCTCAGCTCTGACTCAGAAAGGAGAATGTCACCTACTGAGTCACCGATGTCCTCCATTACCTTGGGTCATTGGAAATTTTTAATGCATGTGGATAGACCAGAGTCAATCCCATTTTGTGTTACTCTAATCCAAGATTTACCAGGCAGAAGCAGGACTGGATTGTATTTGCAAGGCTCCCTTTCCAGAGCAGACCTCTGCAGCATGAGCCAGTGTCCTGTAACACTTCAGCTACCTCATAAGGATCTGTTTGGTCTGACCTGAGCTACTTGCTTTTAATGTAAGCAGCAAGGAATGTGTCACTACTCAGCAACTCGCTAAAGGCTGTGATCTACTGTCATAGTTTCATTTCAGTGCCTCATCAGCCCTTGATGTGCTGGTTGATACATTAGTAATGTTTCTTGCATGCATTTATCACTCCCAGGTGTCATGCAAATGTTATGGGGACTGCAGCTGGTTTGCAAACCAGGTAGCAGGGCTGAGACTTCTCCAGCAGAGTTGACTGCAAAGCAGCCTGCAACCAGGACTATTAGGTTAGATATCAAAAAGGTCAATGCTTTTGAAATCAAGGCTGTGGCCAAATGGCAGGTCAGGGAACATGTGCAGTTAAGGATCCTAGGGAACTTAGGACTCATACATTGGCTGCTTAAAATCGGGGCCACTATTGATAGTTAATGTTGATAGTTAATGTAAATACACTTGTATTACAGCTTTGCACAGGAAGTGTTATTTTTGAAAGTACTAAATTCTAGTAATTTGGCCTAAAATTTCTCCCACTGTCAATGAATGGTAGATTCAGTGGATACTTAACACTAATTTATTTCCAATACATTTCAAATTAAAATGATATACTGTGGAGAGACCTGACTGAAAATCTTGCTGTTCTGTTTCTCATTTGAAAACTTGTTTGCAATTAGTCAAGCTGTCAGATACCCAGGGAATGTGTTTATTTATTTATTTTTACTGAAGGGGTGGGGGGAAGAAAAGCTATTTCTGTAACCATGTGGGAAAGCCTCTGCTAATCCTTTTTTGTGCAGGAGAGATTTCAAAATATAGGGATCATAGTTTGCCATGAGACAGCTCTTGCTTTAATATGTTGCTTTCCAGTGGTACAAGTGTCAATCACAGGCTATTTAGTGATTTGCGATCCCAATCACAGATGCAAATCCTAAAAAAAAAAAAAGAAATCAGATGCCTTACATTAGATGTAAGGTGTAATCTTTAAATCCTGTGGGCTTTATTTTGCCTTCACCTTCTCAGGGCTCTCAGCTCCGACTGACAGCAAAAAGGGGCTTTGAGCTTGTACCACTACCAGAGCAGAGAAGGAAGGTGCCATGCTGCACTCCTTGCATAACAGCCTCCTGGCCACAACACTTACTCAGAAAGATAAAAACTGAGGTTCATGTTGTTCTTCTTATTTGTTTATTTTTAGTTTTGGTTGTTTTGTTTTGGTTTGGTTTTGGTTGGTTGGGGTTTTTTTTGTTGTTTTTTTTTTATTTTTTTTTTTCTCCCCAGAAAACTGCTGCAGCTGCTTGTCCAGTGTTTCCCCTGGGAAGTGAATGCTCTCCCTGTTCATCGGGGCTGCAATGGCTGCAGTGACCAGAGGAGGAACATTATAAGGCTGAACAAGACTTTTTTACCTGGTGGGCAAGAAACCCTTTTGGCAGGCAGAAAGGGTCATTCTGCATTTCATTGTCTGTTGATACATAACTTGAAATGGAGTTTCTTTCAGGCAAAAATACAGAAGCTGCTCAGGGAAGGGTGCAACAATCCCTCCCTCCTCACTTAACCACAGAAGTACTGAGCTGTTTTTCTCTCACCCTCCCTTTCCCTGTTACAAAATAGTTTTTTTCTTCTTTTTCCCCCTTTTCCTTCTCATGTTATATCTTTGCACCTGGCATCCTCAGGGATCACTTAATAGAAAACTTTTGTATAACAGTCTTGAGTAAAATTTAAGTAGAAAAAGCAGGGGGATGTTTTAGGCCATGCTCAAACACTGCCCATGCTGGTTGAAATATTATTGCCCTGTGCTATCTGCTGCTGCCCCTAGAAGTCAGAAAAGACAGGGTATAGTCTGAGGTGGTTCCAAATTCATTTGAAGCTGGCAGGGTTAACTCAGAGCAGCAACACAAACTGTTCAAGTGTGTAGAAGCCTCCCAGGGTCAGGACTGGATTCCAGAGCACCAGATCCCGTATGAAGTTATGGTAAAGGGTGTTACTTAACACAAGAAGCTTCTTTTCTGGAAATGTGACGAAAACATGGAAATAAACCAACATACAAGTGAAAAGAAAGGAGAGAGAAGACAGAACAGATAAACTGCAGACTTCTTACTGTGCAACAATCTAGAAAGCAGCAAATAGCAGAAAAGTCACGGGCTTTCACTATCCTGATAGCATTAATAAGAAAATGCTTGCAATGTTGCAGTGGTCTTACATTTCTGGCAGTGTGACCAAACATCAATATTTAAGAAGTGGGCTATGCAAGCTTGCTTAATCTTAGTGCTAGAAATTATTTTCTTCTCCTGCATTCCAACTAAAAATGAGGTATAGATATATTCCCTGGCAAAATCATCCCTCTGGAGACAAAATATCTTTCTAAATTGCAGAATGAGGTCCTTCAAGTAAATAGCCTATTAGTGATTGAATTCAATCATTCAGATGATGGCTCTAACTGGCATCAGGTCTGAGTGCAGGATGACAGATTTTACTCGATGTAGTGGGCAGTCATCAAGAGCTCTCCAGAGAGAGACTAAGAAGACAAAGGTACTTGTTGGGTCAACCTGAGAGATGGCAGCATCATGCAAAGATACATGCTAGACAGTTTGGATGCTAATGGGTGTGACACTACAGCAGGAGTGCTGGCTTTCATGCACAGCAGCCATGTGGCACCTGCATGGAAACTGGCAGTGGGGAGGAGCGGAAGAAGCAGTCTCCCCTATTACTGCATTTTTGCTGTTAACTCAGCCCTCGTGGAGTTAGTCACCTGTGTAGGGGAAATGACTTCACTGCTGGTGCTGGGGTCATGATGACTTGAGCTCTTTCTTCATGTCCTTGGTACTTGGTCAATGTGTGCCCACAGCATCACCTACAGCAGACCCACCCATCTGCCCAGTGACCTCCCTCTAGGAGATGGCAGCCCTCTTCTTTCTATCTGTTTGCTTGTCTGCACAGTCTCAATTCATTGACACAGGTGAAAAAGAAACAGCAAAAAAACAGACCCCAACTTTTCATAGTATGTTTATTTTGTTTTTAAGCCAGAGCACATTATTCACTTGCTTAGCCAGCACGAACAGGCAGGACTAGAAGGACAGGAGGTACTAGTAGAGCAGCAACAATCAGGGGAGCTTGTGGGCAAACCAAGCAGCTCCAGGCAGTGCCCTCCTACCTCCAGGTTATTTCATCTACCTGCAGACACTGAATGATGTGTCTTGGGGGATGTGCCACAGGAGGGGTGAAGTTTGAGATTACTTACCTCTGTGACTGTTTCTGCGATAACATGAAGCAAAATCAGGGTGGTAGCTGATTAAAAAAACATGATAATTCAAGAGATCTGCTGTACATCTGCAAAAATTTACATGGTTATCTGTGTCTGAAGAGGGGCAGCTAACTTTAGAAGGAGAGCATCAAATTAAAAACTGCTGGGAACCAAACCCACCTGCTATCTACATAGGAGACACACAAACATGCTCAGACACTTGTTCTGCCTAAAGGGTAAACACAAGGCTCTCATCTCTCAAAGGTGTGAATCTTAAAAGCCGTAACTTAGTGGAGGAGGTGCTGGGAAACCAACGGGTAACTAGTGCTGGCGGCATCTTAAATTCACTGTTTATAGCTGTGATACTAACATTGACATAGGTGGGCTCTAAACATATTCAGAGGCGACCTGATTGTGTTGGTAACAGTTTCGTGTTATCTGTTTTCTTTGGCTTGAACACACATGGCAGCTGGCCTTCCTAGTCCACTCTCAGGTCTTTTCTAATTTGAAAGGGAAGTAGTTTAATTAAGCAGAAAATATGATTTGATATAAAATCTTATTCTATGTCTGTTGCTTTACAGCATCCATTTAAATAGTCATAGGCATTTGGGTCCGACAGATTTGTGTAGAAAGCTCATGTAGCAAAGAGAATGAGCTGACCCTAAAAAGCTACCATTTCACCACAAAACCCTCTGGGTTTTCTTTGTAGGCAACAAATTGCCCTGTGTAGACAATAGCTGTTCCATAGATAGAGCTCTATGTTGTCATCCACAGGCAGCCTCTCTTTGTAGTCATGATTCTAGGATAAAATGCTGAAATAAAGACTGGCTTGGGCATCCAAATCTTTGAATAGAAAGAACTTGAAGGACTGAGTTGGATCAATAGAGTCAGTTTTAATTAGGTTTTAATAGTAAGGGTCAAAAGCTGCAAGACTCTGGCTCAAGCAGGCTGAGAAAGGATCAGGAGCCAACCTCAAAGGTGAGCAAAAGAGCAAGTTTATAGAAGATGGGAATTCTGAGGGAAGTGAGGATATCACTGATAAGGTTTAGGAAAAGCCAAACAGCAGGAAATTAGGCAGCACATGGACTGGGTTCTGGGCACAAAAATGACAATAATAATCTTTCTCAAGTTGTTCTGCAGATGCCGAGTGTGTTACCAGTGCAATCAGTTACACCTCAGTTTGGATCCTTTTCTCGGTGTAGAGTGACTACCTTCAGGTTATATTAATCTAAGAAGACAGAAACATTAGATAGTGCCAAAACATGAACTGAATTTTGATAAGTGTTTGCTTTTAAAAGGTTATACAGAATTTGATTGCAATCAGCAGCTCAGGGTATGCTAGTCATTTTCAGATACCTTCCATATGCTTTGATATTTGGCTGTAGGTACATGCACAATCAGAATTTTAGTAAGTAATTTAGATGTTCATACACAACTTTTCAGAGCTTGATTTCAGTCCATCTTCTTGATTAAAGCCCATGTATTTCACTATTCATTTACTCAGTTCACCAAAGCTTTGCCTTTTGGCATATTTCTCTGGCTATCATGTGGCTTTTCTGATAGAAATTTTTTCCAACCCTTTGTAAAATACATATTGAAATATTAACTCATGCTTCGTTTTTGTCATGTTGAATCCGAATCTGTCACATGTGCACTTGAAATATTATTTAACAAATTATTTCATTTTTTTTAACAATAAAGCTATTATTCTACACATGGCACTACTGGGATCATATTTACTTAACATTCTGTATCCCTTGAAGTTCTGCTAGAATAAAACCACACCTTTATTTGCCATTATAACTAAGTATTTTAAAACTAGATGAGAGTTTGGGTGCTTGTCCCTGATAAGAAAATAAATAGATGAGTATTATAATGAAGCAAAAGGAAAATGCCTTCAAAGGTTTGGGAAATTTGTTATCTTACTTTACAAAATGGTAAGAGAAACCAAGCACCCTGATAGGCTCCCAGGCAAATGGTTATCATATTATAACCACATGGGTCAAATTGTCTAATCACTTCATATTCAAACATACACACATAGAATAAAAAATTTCCAGTTTAGAGAAAAATGCAGTATCTTAAATGTATCAAATAGTCTATATTTACCCCTTTCAATGTAGTGTGTGTTTCATAATATATTTTGATATTTGGCTCTGGACAAGTATCTTTTTATAACTGCAAATGTGCTGCCTTGAAGAAGTCCTTGCCCTCTAGCTTATTCTCAATACTTATTGCCATTCTTTTGGAGATGGCAACCTCAAATCTGCTGGTGGAGCCACTTGAGAAACAAAGACCTGATACTTAAACTGAGATAAGTCTAATGAGCTAGATTAGCTTGAAGGAAAGAAGCAAGGCAATTGTATTGCAAATATTCATCTTTCTGTGTCTTGCAAAAAAATTCTGAATCCTTCAACCAGACTTAACAGAGAGCCTGAAGAGTCAAGCTGTGTGAAATACTGTGGCTAGATATTAATTAGCTTATACCCACCCTTTTTTCTCTGTTGATTTGCAAGAAAAATAAAAGTTTAGCAGTACCTTTAAGTGAAATAGTAAGAAACTTTTAGGAGCACTTTTTCAAATTTAAGGGGGTGGGGAGGAATGTAATGAACAAAGGAATGGAACAACAACAACAAATGGAAAAGGCTCATCATAACCTTAATTCAATCAAATTATTCTCTAGTGCCAACAGTGAGCCAGAAACAGCAGTAACAGGTATAAGAACAAAGCTATCTCAGGAATTCTCAGAATCTGTTTAACAGGAAGGCAATAAGGGGAATTAACACCCATTCCTGAAAACAACAACAAAAATTTCTTCTCAGGAAAAAAAAAAAAAAAGTATAGCAAAGTCAATAGAAGGAAAAATACCATCAGTATGAATGCTTGAAGCAAGAGCCATATCCAGAAAGTTAACAATATACAGTGCCTGATATCATCTGCTTAAACTTCAGAGAGGCTGCAGAAGGCTGCCTATGGGAGCCCACTGCTGCACAAGGCCCTGAGGTTCTTTCCAGCAATGTTCTGAGTTTTTCCTCTAATTTTTCAAACAATAAGCATAGAGGGCAAAGAGGCAGCAAACAGCTGTTGTAGCATGGCAGATGATATTTATATTTTTTTGATTCTGAATGGTAATGGCAAAGGGCTACATCCTGCCCTTTTTTACACCAGTGTCTAGGTCCCATCAGAGTAGTCTCAGCATTATGGATAAAACTTATTTCTCCTCATCCAAGGTAGCAAGATTTGTTTGGTAATGTTAACAAAACAAAGTAGAGATCTGGAGAGTTTAAGAGAGGAAGGCTGAGAAAACCACAGGGCAGGGACTAGCTCAGTTTCAGAGGGGGAGCTAAGAAGGAAGAATTTAAGTTTGCGATCTTTATCCTGTCTAACTCCCTTCTTGCTCAACACACACTTTCAAGATTTGCAGATCTGCAGAATATCCTTCACTGCATTTGTTTATAGCCATTCTTAAATCTACATCCTTAAAGAAACTCCCTTGATTTAGATAAGACACTAGGAAGAAATTCTTGACTGTGAAGGAGGTGAGAAACTGGAATAGTTTACTCAGGGAACTGTGGCTGTCCCATCCCTGGAAGTGTTCAAGGCCAGGCTGGATGGGTCTTTGAGCAACCTGTTCTACTGGGAGGTGTACCTGCCCATGCACGGGGGTTGGATCTTTAAGGTCCTTTCCAACCCAAACCATTCTGTAATTCTATACAGTTTACTCTGCCTCTCTTCTCACTGTCCAGCTGCTCCCAGCACTTGCCTAAATCTGGAGAAGGGATAGATCTGGGTTCACTCAGGCTGTAGAGGGGAAAATGATGGGCGACGTGATAAAGCTGACTGAAGGATTCCTACTCCTGCAGAATTTCCTTGAGAGGTGGTGAATGTGACTTTCCACACTTCTCCTGCAAGGGCAGGAGCAGCAAGTAGTCCACGAAAGAGTTTGGAAATTTTTGTTTAGGAGACATACTATTGTGGTTTGAGGAGGCACAGGCTAAATTTATAGTATCAGTATGAGGACCTAGAGAGACGGCATTGTTTAGGACCCTGAGGAATCCCAGGAGCAGAATAGAGAGTAGTCAGGATTTCCTCTCATTTCCTGCCATACTCTATAAAAGCCAGGAGTATGGGAAGTCAGTCCTTCCAGCTTCCTTCTTCCTTGCTGCTTTGCTAGGCTTGGAGGTCTTGGAAGGAGACTTCAGCCCTTTGTCATCAGCCTGCTATGTGCTCTGCAGGATCTGACTCCACAGGGTGCTGGGAAGAGCCTTGGACACTTTTCCTGACTTGGCTCTGCTCAAGGGAGTTTTGGACACTCAGATAAGTGATCACTGAGATCGGGTTTTGTATATATTTGCATATTTTTTAATTATTCCATATGATATTATCCCTTCCCTGTTCTATTAAACCTGTTCTAGTTTTAACTTCCAAGCTTTCAACCAACTTTCAAAAGTCTCTCATCACGTTTTCCCTTATATCTTCCCATGGGAGGATGGAGGGGAATAACAGAGAGCAATTCTGTTCTATGTGTTTTGGTTTTCCCTGACCATTAAACTGAGACACTTATGGTGGAGGCAATGTGAAGCTTGATAAAATAAATAAGGGATGGGATCACAAAGATAAAAAAGGTGGGGGTGAGATTTTATGCATCGTAAGATTGGTTGGTAATAGAAATGCCTTGTGTCTCATGAGAGGATATGGAGCATTTGTTCCTTCACTTTTTGTATCCTAATATCATAGCAAATGTTCCTACTTGTAGTAGAAAATATCTCAGTATAAATTAAATATGTAACACTTATTCACTAGGCTAAAGATAAAGGAGAACATTTAACCTGAAACTTCCTGAGCGAGAGAAACAAAGATGGAGAATTTCAAATGGACTTGCAGGAGGAAAACTAGGTGAAGGCTGGGGTCACAACAGTCAATTTTACAGCATAATGCATGTGGAAACCTAGAAGTTTCTGTGATGCTTCAAGATACGGGGTATGAGAAGGAGCAGGCAGCTGGACCATTAATTTCTGCTTCCAGGAGAGCGATGCAGACAAAGGATCTACACCTATAAGTATGCTTATACTGTTCTGGCCAGAAGCAGTGCCTTGGCTTTAGAAACTGAAACTAGGCAAGCAGCTTGGAGTAGGACCAACAGCAACCTCAGTACTATTCAAACTGGGGAAACCTAGCACTAAGAACATAAGCAAAGCAGATGAAATGCAGTGTTCTGTGACAGACCACTTAACTGATTAATTGTAATGCATTTCAGGTTAGTTTCTTATAACTATTACATCATTATATGTTATTATAATTTGGTATTGCATCAAGTGCTTTTATATAATATTATAGCATTACTGCAATGTGCTTTATGAAAATCTGTATGTTCAAGACCTGACACATTTAGAGGTTGGGTGGGAGGTGCAGGCCCAGTCCTGAGCAAGGCCAAGACTCGCAGCCAGGGCAGGAGTGATGGGAGGAGAAACCTGAGCTTGGCGGTGAAGGCCATCACGGTACTGCAAGAACCACAGGCACAAGGAGACTCCTGAGAAGGGGAAATGTATGCACCAGCAGCTGCAGCAGAGCACACAACTGCAGGGCTCTATGGGTAAAATTGCAGCACTGTTTAAATCAGCATGAAATTTGCCCTTTAATCCAATGCAGCAAGAGCGTCCCCCTTTCTTATCAATACTACTTTGTTTGCCTGCTAGATAAAAAACCTGTTAGAATTTGCTAAATTTTGTGTTTCTACTTTTCAAATCTTTAGTAAATTATAAAAACAAACCCCCAAAATTTTAACTGAAAAAATATGAAGTTGCTCAGTGACTGGCTGTACATCTATCACACCCTTTACAAAAATAAAGCACTGAAAACCAAAGACATGAGTAGATGATATAATAAATCCTTACACTTTTCCCATCATATGCATAAACAAATGCATTACTTCTATCAGGTGCAAAACCATTAATTCTTGATAACAGAATAAATCAGGTCCTTGGGAAGAATAGGCAGAAACCAGATGTTTCAACTTTTTTTTCAAGATTTTTGTCTCTTATACCTTCCTTAGAAATATTACAGGAATAAAAGAAGCTAATCTTGGAGTATTAGATGGGGTTTTTTTCAAGAGTTTACGGAAATTTGCTCTGCTTCTCCTTTTTTCTGAGCTAAGATTTTTGATACCCAAGGTTATATCAAAACATAGCTGTCTTAAGTATGAGTGTATGTCTGTAATGCCATGATTACCTGTGAGACTTCCCACATTTTTGTCTTATTTGTCTGACAAATCTCTCTCCTAATGCAGGAAAACGAAAATTATGCAAAATTTAACTGTCATTTAAATCTAAATTTGTTGTTTTGTGGTTACTAAAGGGAACAGTGTTGTGTTGTTTGAACAAATCCATAGAGACTCAGATAAAATACTTCCAAAAGGATATGAATTTTTCCTGTTAATCTTGATGGCATGTTAACTGTGACATAAAGCAAATTGGGTACTGCTGATTAGCCTTTCTTATGTAAGAACGAAGTTAAAAAGTGTCTATCAATTAAATTGGTAGACATAAAATGAAAAATTAACAAACTGAGGACACAGTTATGCTGCTACCTCTGGAACTCATCTACTCATGGCACACAAGAGAAAACTAAACAATAAAAGAAGATTAAAAAACAAGGTATATTTATATAAAAATAAAGACAAAATTCACCACTGACACAAGCTCAAGAAAGAAAAAAAATCACATAATTATCCAGGGCTTTACATCTATTTTTCAAATTCTTCTGATTCTTGATGTATTAGGATCAATACAAGTTGCATAGCTGTCAAGACTTGTATATGAAAACTCAGACTGTGTTTTTAAATAGTAAGAGACATAAAGGAATGGAGGTTAACCTATTCCAAAGTTTGAGTCACAGGAAATTCTGATGACAGCCTCTAACTATCAAATGTGCTCAGCTAAAGGATGAACAAGGGTCTTCATAGAAGCAAAGAAGCTAGTCCACCTTTAAGGTGGAATTTGTTTTTCAAGCCTGAATGTTGAAAGATTTCTAACTTTTAATATTTGACAAGAGGTTTTTTTTGAAAGCTTGTTAGCTTCACAAGCAAGAAAAAATCATATCAGCTTTCGCAATGCTATAAAATTATAAAACTTTTGTGGAAATTAATGTGAAAACTTTCCAGGTATAAAAGGAATGTTCTTCATCTGCATAAATTATTCATTCAAAACTGGTGATACAACAAACTTATCAAGGCAATGAGGTGTTTCTGCAATGGAGAACTCCAGGTTTGAATCAAGAATGTCTGTTTGGCCCTGCTACTAGATTACAGGTAATAATCCATTAAATAAAGCTTAGAAAAGATAGCCAACTATATAATGAAGTAATTTATTTAAATATTCTCCCCCCTCACCCTCCCTTCAAGTGCTACATTCACAAGTAAATATTTTTAGATGATGTGCCTATTTGTGTCATATGAAAACATTTAACAAGGTGAATAAAAACAGTTCTGAGACTCCTGTGACACCTCTAGCTTTCCAGAGCATATGGAAGTTACAACCCTTTGTCCTTTACCTCTACCCTTTTGATTGATATTTCATTAATGTAACAGAACTTGTATAGCAGGGTATTTTATGTTACAAGAGTACCATTTTGCATAATTTTAAATGACATGATAGCATTACATCTTCGTGTCACATATATTGAAATTTAGAGGACTCTTTCATTTTTGTGAAGACTTCAGAGATATCATAGAAGCAGGGAGACAAATGGCAACATTAAGCTTGCTCACAGATAACTTTTGAGCATCCACAACTAATAATGAAATTCAACATGTTGAATTAAGTGCCCAAGTCCCCAGGGTTAAGACAATTCAGTTCTCTGGGAGGGCATATAGAACAGTGTCATGGTTTGACTCAGGATAGGCAATTAAACCAGTGACAGTAATGCTCTTGGTCCCCTCCCACTCCCACCCAGGTAGGGAAAGGAGAGAAGTAAGGCAGAGAGGCCTGACTGAAAACTAAACTAGGCAGCTTTAATTAAATACTAATGTCTCTTTAGCTTGGAGAAGAGGAGACTGAGGGGTGACCTCATCAGTGTTTACAAATATGTTAAGGGCGAGCGTCAGGAAGATGGAGCTGGGCTTTTTACAGTGATGTCTAGTGATAGGACTAGGGGCAATGGGTACAACCTGGAACATAGGAGGTTCCACATAAACATCAGGAAGAACTTCTTTCCTGTGAGAGTGACAGAGCACTGGAACAGGCTGCCCAGAGAGGCTGTGGAATCTCCTTTGCTGGAGACATTCAAAACCCGCCTGGACATGTTCCTGTGTGATGTGCTCTAGGTGATCCTGCTCTGGCAGGGGGGTTGGACTAGATGATCTTTTGAGGTCCCTTCCAACCCCTAAGATTCTGTGATTCTGTGTGATTCTGTGATAAAAGAAAATATGTACAAATATATACAAGTATGTTCAGGAATATGCAAAACCCTATTGCTTCCCCCCACCCCCAGAAACTGCCATGGCACCTCCTGAGCTGTGAGCAGTCCCGAAATGTCCCGGAGCTGCCAGAGAGAGTGGCAGAGCAGACAGGAGCTGAGGGCAGAGTTGTGAGGGTCAGGAATGCACGGGCCTGGGGAGCAATGGTGATGGACAGATGGAGTCCTCCCCAGATGCCAAACATGAAAGCAAGACAAGGGATGAAGAAAAAGCAAGCGGCTTGACTTCTGTGATCCTTGACCTTACACTGAGCATACATAGATCTATGGAATGGAATACTTTGGTCAATTTTGCTGTCTGTCTAGTCCACTCCTACCAACGGAGGGCTGCAGATACAACTCTTCTGCTCCTCTAGCATCTGAGGCTGCAGAGCAGTGTCCTTGATGTTTCACTCCACAGATCTATATACTGCATACAGCATCTCATGCTTCATGTTGATAATTTCTGTAGATGCTTTAACAACCCCAAGGATGTTAATAATTCCCACCTACGATTCAAAGATTTAATATTCCACTTTGCTTCTTTAAAATTGTTACTCTGATATTTTCTAGATTTGCTTGCATTTTTTTCCCATCATTAACCCTTGATATATACTCAAGCTTATTACTGATATTGGCAATTCAGTGTCAGAGGATTCCTCATTGGCAAAACCACTAATCTAAAGTAAATGGAAATAATTCCCCTCAAACTGAGTGTTTTTAAATAGTAGAAATATTGATTGTGAGATTGCACCTCTCCTATGAAGACAGGCTGAGAGAGCTGGGGCTGTTCAGCCTGGAGAAGAGAAGGCTCCAGGGAGGCCTTATATATATAGCAGCCTTCCAGTACCTGAAAGGGCTACAGGAAAGCTGGAGAGGGACTTTGTACAAGGGCATGTAGTAATGAAATGGGGGGAACCATTTTAAGCTGAAAGAGGGTGGAGTTAGATTAGATATTGGGAAGAAATTCTTGAGTGTGAGGATGGTGAGACACTGGAACATGTTGTCCAGGAAAGTTGTGGGTGCCCCAACCCTGGAAGTGTTCAAAGCCAGATTAGAAGGGGCTTTGAGCAAGCTGGTCTTGTGGGAGGTGTCCTCGCCCATGCAGAGTGGTTGGAACTGGATGATCTTTAAGGTGACTTCCAATCAAAACTGTTCTATGATTATATGTTTCTATAATTCTATGATTACTCTGCTTTCAAGATCAATAGAACAAGGACTGACAGATAATATTTGGAAAATAAGTACTTAGTGCTCTAAGCATTTGTTTTCAAAGTATTCTCATCACACCAGATATAGCAGTAATTTTGATACATTGATTTAATTGCTTCTGAATTTTCCTGTTGCAAGCTCTTCAGTGGATAAAACATAGGGCTCTAGAAACAAATGTGTTTTTCAAGGCAATCACAATATGTAACAAACATTACTTTGTTTGCAGATTAGATTCTCTTCCCTCTCTTCCAAATAGTTACAACACTTATAAGGGTAATGGAGTCTTCCAAGGACTGTTAGGAGTTCTTCAGGCCTCAAAACATCCTGCCTATATTTGCAACTAACACACCTTCCTTTAAGGGCATCAAGGACTTGCATCTATTTTCATGGCTTCTTTTGGATTTGTCTTATCCATCTGAAGGTGTGGATAATCCCAGAGGGCTTAGTTGTCTTGAGCTGAAGAAACTTCTCTACACCCTTAAGATGACAGTATCTACAATAGCGCATTTACTGAGGACTCAAAACCTTCACAGAACTTGCAGTCTTCAACCATTTTAGAACTGGAAAAGCTATTCACTAGATCAGCAGTGCTGAGTACACTCTGGTACTTTCTGCTACATGGCAATACTGCTAGTTAGACCAGTAGCCCAGCAGGGCACAGAAAATGTGTTGCTGATGTTTTCTACAGGGATGAGATTACAACAACACAACTGATTTGGATGAAGATTTCAGCTCTAGACCATGCCCATTGGTCAGAACCCTATAATGTGAACAATGTTCTGATAGTCCAGTCCTTCTTTTTCATTTTTGCACCACAATCCTACAGATACCTGCTTTAGTCCTAGCAATTTTAGTACTGAAGGTGATTCAGCCTGGTTTGGTAACGAGAGTTGCTGAAATCACGGGTGCTTTCATAACTAGCTCCTAAAGACTTTGGTCCCTTTACAGGAGGCTGTGCCACCAGCATTAACTTGGTACAGCAATAGGAAATCAGACCTGTTTAAGATTGGAGCCAAAAACAAGATGGCTTTGTGTCTTGGGGCAAAAATAATGCCAGAGCAGGTGTCTCTATGTCCTGGTTTGAGCCAAGTTGAAGCCACTTTTCCTTTTACTGATTTTTTTTTTCTTTCAGTAAGTCTCTCTCATTTTCTTTCTCCTTCCATACCTGGATGGGAGGGGATCGAGAGCATTGTTGTCAATCCTGAGTCAAACTGTGACACCCTGTCATAGATCCACCTGTGGAAGAAGCTGACCTCCCTTTTCCAGCAAAGAACTGGAGAGCTCATACAATTTTCGGTTGCCTTAGCAAGTGGTATTACCATTTGCTGTTGAAACTTGATGCGCTTTCAAGAAATGGAGATCCCAAACAGTGAACAAGAGAGGAGAGCTGATGGCAATGTGCCGTAAGATGGATGGATTTACCTATGTATCTATCCAATCTTTTTTCCTTCTGTGACCATCTTATTCCTCCAGCCAGCCATGGCACCTTTCTCTTTCAGGAGTGCTAACTATCCAGTTTTCTCTCCCTCAGGTTAACAGCATGCCTGCTAGCAGTTTCTGATCTTTCACAGGTACTATCCTTTACCTCTCACGTTGCTTGGCTGCTCAGCAATTTTGCAAGACCTGAGGAGGAAGGCACTGCATGCTTGAGAATGCCTGTGTTTTTCCTAGATCATTTTACACACACACACACATACACACACACACACACACACACACGCACACACACACACAAAGAAGATAAAATGGTATTTGCTTTCTCTTACCCCTACAACTCTCACATGGACAGGATGTACAGAAGCTCAGTGACAGCGGGGGGGAGCGGGTGCTCGGGTGGGTGGGGATGTGCCTGAGGGATGCACTAGGGGATGCAGGTCTGACTGGGGCTCTGCCCTCCAGCATCAGGGCTACCTGTCACTTCTAATGACTTCTTCTTCAGCTGTTCCGGTATCTGAGCAGGATGGCCTGCAGGTGGCCTAGTAGCTAGCTGTCTGCCAGGCTGCCGGGGAGCTGCCAATGTGTGTGACCTGAATTGCAGTGCTCAGGCTGTGGGCCCTGCTTTACATGCAGCGTGGGTAAGCAAGAGGCACAGAGCAGCCCTGCTGATATGGCTGTTGTATAGCAGTTATTGCTTCAACACATTTAGACACAGCACCTCTGTAATTTGTCTCGACGTGATATCATCTTTTGTCTCAGCAAACTGACCCTTTTATCTGTCTCAGTTCTGCTTTCTCCAGTGCTCCTCGTTTCGTGCCAGCAGTGACAACGGGCAGCGGCGCAGGAGGAAGAAAACAGAATATTCAGATGGTGATAGTAGAAATAATAACCAACTTCAAAGTTATTTGCTGTTTTGACATGTTTTTGGATTTCATGTTGCATTTTTTTTAATCAAAGTATATGTCTGTGTGAGAAATGCTGCCTGTATTACATGATTCTTCTCATTCACCTATTTGAAAACTACAGTGATTATCACTTACGAAATGACGCATAAAGGCTAGAGTAGAGCTCCTTCTTAAAGCACTGCTTTGCATAATAGTTGCATTTTAAAATATTAGGGTTTTATCTTAAAAGTATCTTTCTCCAAATAGAGGCATGTAAAATGAGACATTAGAGTAGACATAAGTTTTTAATTGTATTTGTGAGCTAATGGTGCCTTTGCACTTGTAGCTAAAATTCTGGGACTGATGTAGGAGGTGTCTTCGTGAAGGGAATTTTCTGTCCCCTTCTGTTTATATCCTGCTCTAGTATGCCCTACTCTTCCCCAATAGAGGAGTCATGGAGACCGGCAGAGACCAACTCTTACACCGAGGATTTCCCTTTTGCAGTACGGACAGATGATTGTGGCCAAACATTGCAAAATGAGATAACTTAAGTCATATTTGCTTCCCTCTCCTATTGACCCTGAGACATTATGTAGGAAATTAGGAGAGTTCAAGAAACCAAAATAGATCAGGCTTTCACAGTAGCAATTCAGAAGTTGTATTTTAAAACCTAAATAATGTAAAACAGTAAGTAAATAAAAAGTTGTGGAATATAGATTTTATACAGAAAATTAATATGGGACAGTGATACATAATATATACCAATAATGAATGATAATGTGAAGAAAAAACCAAAAAAACAGAGAGGAAGATGCTCAAGATTAAAATTAAGACTATTTCAAATAAATTAAGAAGAATTTCTAAGTTGAATTTTCACCTAACTTGTGTTCAGCAACTAAATTTGAAGGAAAGGTTGAAGAAAGAGGAACCCCTTTTTTGTTATCTTGATCAATAAACAGAACTTCTCAATCTATAGAAATAAATTGTATATAATAAATCAACCTTATCTCAGCTGAGTAAAGACAACATCTTTGTTGGCTACTTGTCAACCAAACTGCTTCTTTTTTTACCCAAAGTCCCACCTGATCTGTTTTGCACCTCTGACATTTTCTAATCCTGTAACTTTCACTTAGCCTAGTGTTAAATTGACCTAAACTGCCTGTAATAGTAACTCACATGTTAAAGTACTATTCATATTCTTATCTCTAATGTTTATCATATGTGACATCTTGTATTGTCATAATTTAAATACTAAATCTAGACTTACTAAATGAGTTAGGATTAAATGATAGGTCTACACTGTTCCACAAAGATTTTAGGATCTATGTTGAAGAGTATCTCATCATCAACATAATAATATTAATAATAAAAAGTAATATAATAGGTTTTCCCACTTGCTTGTTTCGGGTTTTCTCCCTTCTCACCATAAATTTGTAGTTTGCAGGTAGAGCTTTAAGAGTGGTGTCTTCATCCTCTTTCTTGTGGGTTTATGAGACATATCAGAGCAGTTGTCAGCAGGTTACGATAGTGTCAAGGGGAATGTCGAGAGTAGTTTTCATGGACTTCTTTTCGTTCAACAATTATCTAAATTACTACTGAAAGTAATATGATAATGTCTCAAATCAACAGAATTACTGTAATTTAAAGGGTTATGAATATTATATCACATATGAAACTATTAGGGCCAAATATTTCCAAATATTCATTTTCGGATCTTGGAGTGAGAGCTTTTCTTCCCCTCCTCTTTCCTCTCACTCTCTGTCTCTGCCTGTTTATTTTCACTGTATCAGAGGATTCTGAACTTCCATAGTTAAGGTCAAGGGTGTTTTTCAGCCTATTTTCCAAACTGGGGTTGAAATTCTGATTGTCTCTAGGCAATGTTGTGCTGGGGCATGAGGTTGTCAGAGTCTAAAGCCAAACTGTTGTGCAAAACGTGGAAAAATAACATAACCTGGAAAAAAAACTCCATTCTTATTCCCAAAAAGCTGCATAGCCACAGAAAAATATATATATATACAATTACTGATATGTGCGGCTCTCAATGTCACTTAATTTTATGTATTAATGTCATTTTTTAAATTTTAAATACTGTATGTATCTGGGTAACTGAGGCTGATGGAGGAAAATGCTGTGCCAGTGTTTTGGGATGAGAAAGCCTGCCTGAGTAGCAGAAGCAAGTGGGTCACGGGCAGGCAGAGTTCAATAAACAAAAGCATATGTGCCCTGCAGTGCCTCTTGCCTTTCCCGCAAGCAGAGTCTTGCTGGCGAACCTTAGCGGCGCAGAGCTGGGCCCGGGAGTGAGCACTTCTGACCTTTAGCAGAGCAAAAAGCTGCTGACATCGGGGGACCCTGGCGGCTGAGAGGTGCCCTCTTGCACCTACCTCTGGCGCTGCTGGAAGGGGGAGGAGGTGGGGTCTGAGCGTGTCACCACACACAGCCCGGGCCCTGCAGGAGGATGGGGGAGGAGCTGCCGTTTTTCCCTTCTCTCCGGGTCTGTTTCTGTTCTTTGGTGCCTTTTGGAACGATCTGGCAGAATGTATTTAAACCGCAGCTCTCACAAGGGATCTCCAGCTGGTGAAGTGTGAAGGTGCCAGCATCACCCATCTTCAGGCTCCTGTCCTGGCTGTGACAAGGATTTCTGTACCACTCCTGTGGCTACACTGCTGAAAGCTGAAAGCTTTTAAGCCTGATGTACAAAACCATGCTCTGCCACCACATATCATAACACGTATACATATATAGATTTGTAACGTGCACAGGAAAGAGATGGAGATGAACAAAATATGATGGGTAAGATACATGATAAATGCAATTTATTCTGTAACTGCAATTTTTCACACAAGTATGGGAACATATTCATGCCTACACATTTGGTTAAACCAGTACTAGCCCTTTTTGGACATATTTAAATTAATTTGTGATTGCTTTGTAAATTCTTAATTCAATTATGAGAATACATGGATTTTCAAAGGAAGAAATCACTGAATCTCCTAGTTTTCCATATAGCACAAGCCTGGGGACTTCAGCCAAAAATTCCCATATGCAGGCTAAAATTAGAACGTACCGTTGAGGAAGGTAGCTTATTCAAGATATTCGTGTGGTATAGATCCATTGCATCCCTTGCTTACTTTCAGTGTTACTCGGAGAGTCACATTTCCATTCTGGTATTACTCAGTTTGCCTTTAGATGCCAAGTATGGTACAAAACCCTCCTTCTTCCCAGTCTCTTACAAGTTTCAATTAAGTGTCTGTAAACCAGGTATAAACCAGTTTAATTTAATTGGCATAAGCGTCTCAGTAGAAATTTGACTAACGGGTCTAACTAACGGGTGTGGCTGGGTCCAAACAGTCTAGATGATCAGGCTTGCCGTGGTGATGTTTTTCTGGTGGTTCAGCAAAGGAGGCAGAGCTCAGCCCCACATGCTGCTGGGGCAGCGGTGCTGGCTGCGCTCAAGGGCTCTGCCTTAGGCTGCCCCAGCTGCACAAGGTTCAGCAGGAGCTGAGGAGGGGCCTGTCCTCTTCCCCGGGCACAGCACAGGCAAGGAGTAAATAGAGAAAGAGATTACTGGAGCTGAAGAGCTGTAACTCATTAGCTGCCATAATTTGATTTACTATTTGAACGCTACTGAAGTCTCCCCTGGGAAAAGGTGTGGTTTTAAACCCCTTACCATCCTTTTGTAAACACACAAATGGTAATTTGATACCCATCAATAGCCTGGTGTTAGGTTCCCTACAATTACTTAAACTGGATTAAATGTTTCCAAATGAATAGTGCCTCATCTATATTAAGATTTTAATGCATTAAAAACATCTTTTCTCTTGGCAAGGCAGAGGTTAACTTTAATTTAGAAAATATTTTTCTTTGACAAAGTATGTTCATAGAAAAGACACCTGTGCAGTGAAGTTCCTTCCCTATACAGAGAGAAAAGGCTTTTGTCAAATCTGCAGACAGCAAGAGTGAAATGTTACTGCTGGAATGTTGTAAATGTTTTTTTTTTATTCATAAAAAATAACATCTAAAATGAAATTAGGTCTACAAACAAATTCAAACAAGGGCTAAGAACAAACCCCTAGGAACTGCAGATTTTTTTTATGGCTCAGTCCCAACTATTTTAATTTTCCTCCTGTTGGAGATCGTGTCCCCTTAAGAGAGCTGGCAGAAGGGATCGCGTGTCCACACTTCCGCAGCCGCTGCAGGCCAAGTCTGGTGTAGCAGCTGAGATTCCTCTTCTATCGCAGTGCAAACCAGGCTGTTTGTGCTGGGCTGGCCAAGGCACTGACACGTCCTCCTTTCCTGCTTTCTCTGCTGCAGGAGAGGTAACCTCTGCAAAAGGTGAGACGCAAAGCTGGGGTAATAACTGTGGAAGCCACCAGAGCTCATCTGCAGGAACTGTTCTTTCCTGCAGGCTGAAAAGGATTTTCTGTGGGGAAAGGATAGTTTCTTTCATGACATATTTACATTACATATTGTTCTGACATATAAAGCTAGTGAAATTACTAAATTACTTAGCAAAATTGGGGGTACTAATATGGGGAGTTTCCTTTACTTCCTAAACACAAACCACTTTTAAAACTATTTATTTATTTACATTTACATTTCATCTGATGTTTCAGTGACAAGGATCCTAGCTAAAGGTTCACCTAAGGCATAGCTCTAAAAATACAGCTCCCAGAAGTCGAGTAAGCCCTCCCTGCCTCTGTCAAAAGTCAAATATATATGCTCTTTACAGTTTTAATGCAATTAAACATTGTCATCTTATATATTGCAATCAATGGTCAGACATCCATCCTCTTCTGCACCCTTAGAAGCAGCAGATGGGCATCGTTTAGTTCCTGGCATTTTCTGGCATTTTTTTTCACACTGTATCTTACGTTTCATTTTAATGCTGTGTAAAAAACCTTAGTCTCACCTCAGAGCACTATTATTCTGACCACGATACTTGGACTATGACAGAAGCTTGTTTTATGCTCTCTTACTCCTTCTGGTACTCTCTTCCTCCCTCCTCCCCCTCCTCCTTGGGGTGCTTCACACCCTGGTCCAGATCCCTAAGCTTTTCTAGTCTCACTGCTAGTATTTCTCTTGCCCTTTTGAATCCTCTTGATGTGAACTCCTTAAAATCTTACTTGTTCTTTGTTCAGTGCCTCCCACCTTAGACTGAACCCTGCTCCTCTCCAGCAAATAGGCCTTGGGGAGGAGAAGAGCATAATCCAACAAGGTGAAGTTTGTAGTTCCCAGCTCTCAGCTGTCCCAATTCATGTCAGTCCCCCATCTCACCCCAGCAGCAGTGGGACATCTGGAGCCATGCTCTCAGGGGCAGCAAGGGCAAGAGCAGCATGGTTAAAAGCCTTTTGCAGGCCGGGAAAAAGACAGACACACTGGGGTATGCAGTAGGGAGGGAGGGGTGCAGTTTGCTCTCCGTGATAGATCTGATACGCTTTCAGAATATTTGTAAGCTTTGTTTGATGCTTTCTTTTGTTATTTTTATAGTAACTGAACATCTGTATGTTTTTTTGTCTTCCAATTCATATGTAGATGTACTGACAGCAGAGAGGTTGAATGCTGATAAAATCCCCCAAACTGGAGTACTTGTGGTTTGTCCATTTAATTCATTGTAAGCTTAAGATATTTGTTAATGGTGTCAGCGCTTTGACAGTTTTCTCTTTCCAGGGTGTTGATTCATATTTGAATGTATAAGTAGGGATGTGACAGGTAATGGAGGAATGGAGGAAGTTTCCGACCTCCAGGGATGCAGGCTGCCTTCTGTGGGGCTCATGTTTTCAAAGGTGCTGAATACTCCTCTTCTAAAAATCATAACCTTCTTCAGATGTCTCAAAATCAAAGGGCCACTGAACAAACTAGAGGCTATTAATTTGTCACAGTTTTTAATTAGGTGAAATTGCACTTTAGCCTTTCTCAGCCTGTGAAACTTTGACTGTTTCCTTTGCATGTCTTTGAGTCTAAATGGCAAGTGTCTGGTGTCACTGCTACCAACTGGAATGAGAACGACTTTTGGCAGCAATTTGCTGGTCCCTGAGCACTTGCGACATTTCCATGTAATCCTTCTTGTCAGAGGAGTATGGCGTTGATGGCATAGATCTTCCCTCTGAGTCAGCACAGTGGCTGGTGCTAGTTAACACAGGAGAAGGTACTAAAGTCACCTGACAGAATAATTTATTCAAAAAGAAACTTTATTTTCACCCCCATCAATACACCTGAAGCGGCAGCTCTTGTATCTCTTTGTGACTGAGGGACATGGAGGATTCATCCATGCACGTGGTCCACTGTGGGGGAAGTCTTCCTTGCTCCCTCCAGACTTGTGCTTCCCGTCTCCATTGGTGGGAAGCCCATGTACTGCCTGGCTCCTGGGCCCCCATGGAGACCCACAGACATGACCAAGGCTGCAGATAGCAGCAAGGAGTGCTGTGATTCCCCTCCTCAATACAGCTGTAAATAATGCTGGACTCAGTTAATCCCGTCAGGTCTGATGATGATTTTGGGATACTGAGTTCCAAAAGTTCATCTGCAGTGCATGGGAACAGGGAGAGTAAATATTCTTCATTACCAGTCTTAACTTATTTTCCACCTGAGGTTTTCTGTCCCTGTCTTCCACACCACCATCAGGGTCACGTAGACCTTCTGGTTTGCCATTCGCCTTGAGATGCTTTTGGTTTTTTGCTCATGTTTTCCTTGCTACACAAATTAGTAATGTTTAGCATCTTTTAACACTACTTTCCTAATTGGAAGGGCAGCTGGCATCATCTCTGTGCCTTGCCTTAACCTCTGCAGTCCTGGTTTTGCCGAGCTGTTGATGGACCTTTTTCATCAGGAGACTGAGCTAATCTGAAGTGTTACTGAGCTCTTGATCAATTCCTGACGACCAGCACGCTTCCCAGTTTGTAGTGACACACTTTTGTCAGCACTAGATTTTATCTGCCACTGTGCTTCCCATTTGTCTACTGGTGGGATTCTTTACAGGCACCTCCACCCTCTATTCTCTTTAGAGCTTTGTGTCAAATGCAAATATTGTTAATTGCTATTTGCAGTACAAGAGCAATTACAGCTTGCAATTCTTTAATTCCTGATTTGTCTATGAATATGTGCAACACTGACAGCATAGAGTCTTTGCCTAGGTGAACACTATTTCTTTTGTTACTTCGCCAGTGTCTAAGCCGCAACTGTTCTTTGCCACTTGCTTACTTCTTCCTAGTCACTATAAGGAATTTGTGAAAGGACTGAAGGAGAGTAGAATAACCCCCCCACAATCCAGGAGGAGGTCGTCAGTGACCTGCTCCGCCATATAGATGTGCACAAATCTATGGGGCCTGGTGGGATGCACCAAAGAGTGCTGAAGGAGCTGGTGGGGGTGCTCACCAAGCCACTTTCCATCATTTATCAGCAGTCCTGGCTGACTGGGGAGGTATCAGCAGGTTGGAAATCAACCAGTGTAACCCCCATATGTAAGAAGGGATGGAAGGATGATCCAGGAAATTACAGGTCTGATAGTCTGACTTCAGTACCAGGGAAGCTGATGGAACAGATCACCCTGAGTACCGTTATGTGTTACATGCAGAACAACCAGGTGATCAGGGCCAGTCAGCATGGGTTCATAAAGGGCAGGTCCTGGTTGACTAATCTGATCTCCTTCTATGAGAGGGTGACATGCTTATTGGATGAGGGAACGCCTGTGGATGTTATCTACCGTGACTTTAGCAAGGCCTTTGACAAGATTTCCCACAGCATTCTCCTAGAGAAGCTGGCTGCTCATGTCTTGAATGTGCACACGCTTTGCTGGATAAAAAACTGGTTGGATGGCTGGGTCCAAAGATTTGTGTTCAGTGAAGTTAAAACCAGTTGGCAGCCACTCATGGGTGGTGTTCCCCAGAGCTCAGTGCTGGGGCCGATCCTGTTCAACATCTTCATTGATGGTTTGGATGAAGGGATAGAGTGCACCCTCAGTAAGTCTGCAGATGATACCAAGTTGGGTGGGAGTATTGATCTACTTGAGGGCAGGGAAGCTCTGCAGAGGGATCTGGACAGGCTTGATCCATGGGCCAAGGCAAATTGCAGGAGTTTCAATAAGGCCAAATGTTGGGTCCTGCACTTTGGCCACAACAACCTCCAGCAGCGCTAGAGGCTTGGGAGGAGTGGCTGGAGAGCTGCCCAGCAGAGAGGGACCTGAGGGTGCTGATTGAGAGCGGGCTGAACATGACCTGTTATTGTGCCCAGGTGGCCAAGAAGACCAGTGGCATCCTAGCCTGTATCAGGAATAGTGCGACCAGCAGTACCAGGGAGGTGATCTTAGCCTCTACTCTGCCTTGGTAAGGCCTCACCTGGAGTACTGTGTACAGTTTTGGCCACCACAGTATAGGAAAGATATCAAGGTACTGGAGAGGGTGCAGAGAAAGGCAGTTAGGCTGATTAGGGATCTGGAAAAACAGGTCTTATGAGGAGATGCTGAAGGAGCTTGGGCTGTTCAGCCTGGCAAAGAGGAGGCTGAGGGGAGATCTCATTGCTCTCTACAGCTACCTAAAGGAGGTTATGGCGAAGTGGGTGTTGGCCTCTTCTACTTAGTGGTTAGCTATAGGACAAGAGGAAATGGGCCCAAGCTGCACCAGAGGAAGTTCATATTGGATATTGGAAAAAATTTATTAACAGAAAGTGTGGTGAGGCATTTGAACAGCCTGCCCAGGGGTGTGGCAGAGGCACTGTCCCTTGAGTGTTCAAAAAATGGGTTAACATGGTGCTTAGGGAGATGGTTTAGTGGTCACGGGTGTGTAGGGCTGACGATTGGAGTTGATGAGCTTGAAGGTCTTTTCCAGCCTTACTGATTCTATGAAATTCCCTGTACAAGGGCCAAGGCTACATTACTTCATTCTGTCTCCTGCCGACACGTACAAAAATTGGATCTGGGGAGACATGGTTTATCTTATTTTAGCTAGCCTAATTCATTTCATCATACATCATTCATCCAGGTTTGTGCTCATTAAGTTTGCTCAACACATCCTCCTTAGAACTGCAGTCCACTCCACCTTCCTGCCTTCATTAGGTGTGAAAGGGTAAAGTATCAGGAAGTGTCCATATATATCTGCACTTGCATATGGACTGAAATTTCTATTCTGCACTGAATTCTCATGTGGACACTTTTAGCATTTAAGAATAATTACACTGAAGTAAGTATTATGGAATAGACTTTAGAGCACTCTTGTCCCAGGGGCTTTTTTACATGAGAAAATCATAGAGATAGAACAAGAGTTTAAAATTAGTTTGTTCTATGGGCACAGGGCCGCCTCCAATCACTTCAGTTTGTCACTTGGGAAACAATTTTCAAGCTATCTGAAAAGGTTTGAAATACTCATATTCCAGGTAACTGTGGAGAAAGAGCTAACAGTTAACTGTATCAGTATCATAAACTATACTGGCACTGTAAAAAACTTTGTGTAATGACAAATTCTAAATTCTACACTACAAAAAAAACCAACCCTCAAGACATCTATGTGTCTAGGCTTGTCTTGTTAACGTATTTAAGACAATCTAATAAGGCAAAAGACATTTTGAAATTAAAATCTCAACATATTTTAAAAGGAGAGTTCCATTGATATAAGCTCACCATCCTGTTTGGCTGATAACCACTTTTGGATCTTCCCAGTACTTCCTCAAGCTGATAAAGGCAACTAAAATGGGAACTTTGTGCATCCATCCTTTTCCTAGCATGAAGTTATTCCTATGACGTTTGTGGTTTGCTGATAGACTGCAGAGAATCCAGATGCTTTATGGCTTTTCCACATTGCGATTGTCAGGTTCTTATAACTGAGTGAATACTGTGTGAGAGCATAAAAAGAAGTCTGTGTTATGTGATTGCCTGTGCTAAATTAGATCTTGAGGCTCCAGAAAGAGACAGAAACTCGAGATGTTGCATGTCTGAGTCAAGACCATGTGTTTAATTCAAAATTCACTGACAGAAATGGGAATGACATGCTTTGAATTTGTTAGGGGTGTTTCCGCATTTTTTTGTTTTCAGCCAGAATGCCACGGTGAGGCCATTTGTATCATCTTCTCCCATAAAGAAGCAGTGCTACAGCAACTGCAAGCTTTCTGTACTTTGCAATGGAGAAGCCAACAGCAGAAGACAGGGATCTGCTTTGCCATGGCTTTCGTAGTTGTGAAACTGAAGGAACTTGAATTTAAACCTTCTGTGAATGCCTTTGCCTTTCCCAGAGGTGCCGTATTCCAGTAAAATCCACTGCCCTGCTTTTTCATAGGTTATGTAATCAGATACATTGAGATATGTGATAATTTAAAAGTTCTGATGCGCTCAAAATAGAGGAAGAAACATACTGGAGTTCCTGAGCATGTCAACAAGTGACCCCACCACCAAACAGCTGTTAATTGATGACGTGCTGTGGAGAAGCCAGGTAATTTATGTCCTTTCAATCACACTGTTAAACCTGCTTTACACACCTTCTGCCTCAGTCTTGAGTCTCCCAAAGACAGACAGAGCCCACAGAATTTAGGGTCAAATGAACCATGAATACATAAGCTCTGGGGGGAACAAAATGTACTTGCATGGGGATTTATTAGCTTTTTTTTTTTTTTTTAATAGAGGAACTATTAAGCTAAGTGATCTGTGGTAGTTTAATCCAACTGTAGTGAAGACCTGTGGCATCTTGCCTATCCCCACTCTTTTTAAACCTTATATATAAAGTCTCATATGCACTTGTTCCTGTAACCCCAAGTATGAGGGAGAAGATCAGGAATATATTGCCCTCCTTCCTAATGCTTTTCCTCATTGTCAGTTTTTCCTGTAGACTGAGTCCTTTTGAAGACCAGCTTTTCTGTCTCAATATTTACTTTTGTCATTTGCATAGGCCATTTGGAAAAAAAAGAAAAAGAGTAATTAAAAAAATCAAGTGGTGTTCTGGTGGCTTGCCTGTCATTATGACTTTGACAAAGCAAACTGCAAATCAAAGAGATTTTAGAACTTGGACTGGCTATTTTAGGGATTCAGCAGATATTGGGGCATTATATTTGGGGAGTAATTTGGACTCCTCATTCTTGGTTACAAGTAGACGGAAGGAAAAGCATTAAACTATGTACAATTGCCAATTCCTTGTCCACCTGCACAGCATACACCTGACAAAACAGGGGATAATGCTGCCATTCCACTTTTTCATGTGTTAAGGTGTGGGTGACACGTGAGGCTACAGCTAATTAAGAAATTCTTGCAGAACAGCTTTTCTGACAGTCAGTGCTGATTCAACAAAGTTGGAAGGTTTCACAAGGGATATTTATATAAGTATCTCTAATCCAGTCTCACAGGAAGTTATTAAAATGTTTGGTTTTAAAAGGTCAATGCATCCTGTGTTTGATATAATTTATAATCTAGAAATGGAAATAATAAAGCAGAAGCAAACATCCTTGTCTTTTATAACTTTTTTTTTTTCTTTTTTTTTTCTTTACAAAATAGTGTCCTTTTCTCCTTAGTTTCCAATCTCAGAATATCTAGGCTTTGTCCAAGTTCAGACGGGTCAGTTTAAACAAGTGCTTTTGATAGCACTATCCAACCATCCAACTTCTGTATGAGTTTCTATGCCTTTATGAGAATAAGAGAAACATAATAGCAAGTGTACATGTATGTATATACATATATAAATTTATGCACACTAAGACATTATGTGTGTCATTAACTCTATTCTTGGAAAGTTTACTCTAATGCAATGTATAAAAACCATGCTTTTACAATGTTCTTTACCTCAGTGACTACATACCTTCCTTGAAAATTGTCCTTCTCATCCACAGGATCTTTCAATTTTTTATTTTTTAAGTCTCTTCAAGATTTTAGATACACAATACTAATGTTTATAAAAAAAAAACAAACCAAAAAACAAAAAACATTGCAAACCAAACCTTTCTGAAGTATTAACACTAAAACCTGACAAGACTTGCATCACAACATGCAAGGCTGAGTGACCATGCAGAAAAATTTCGAATTGTAGCTTTTTATTCAAATCAAATTGTATTTTACTATGAAAAAATCTTGTAAACATATGGTTCACAGAAAAATGAAATTGATTACATTAATTTGACAAAAGTACTCAAGTTAATGGAATTTACTGAAGTTGTTGACACTGAGAAAAGAACTTTTACAGTGATAATTTCTTAAATGCTTCCTTTGAAGACACTTGCAGAATATAGTGACTGCAGACATGCCTTTACAGCTGGTTTCATCCCAGTCATTGCTATTACTGAAGTGGGAGCTATTTTCTAAATAAAGGCTATATTATCTGTGTATTACAGGTCCTTCCAGAGGTTCAGAGTCAGAGGAGACAATAATATCTGCATTATACAAGTCCTACCATGTCACAGATTACCTTATGTAGCTGTGTGACACACCAGAACTGTTTGATCGCTCTCTTTCACTATGGGGTCTTCAGATGGAAACCACGAATAATGCCGGGTGAGGTTGCTAATTTTGTAGGTTTGTTTCTTGTCAGTCTTCTTCCCAGGAGCACCTGGCCTGTTTTCCTGTGCTATGGGGAGAGGCATGTCTGACCCCAGGCAGGTACCTGAGTTGGGGGGTATGGGCTGGCCTGCGCCTGTGCACGGGTGCCCCTGGCTGGGCCTGGCAGCTATGCCTCTTTTGTATGGCAGCACTGACTTGACAAACAGGCAGTTAAAAAAGGAGTTTGTGAATCTTGGCATTGGCAAATCATCCAAATTTGGCTGTTCATCTTTTAACATAGATATATTTTATTGTTCTGTAGGAAAACTCTGTCAGGCAACTGAAAGATTTTCACCAAAGAAAAGCAGCCTGTTGTATATTTTCTTTTACTTTATCCTTGGAATTCATCTGGCATTAAATAACAATATATTTATGTTTCTCTGTTTTTATTACTTTGCTTTCAGTTCTGCAAAGTGTCCTTACTTAGCAAACTACTTGAGCAAAGGCCTCTTACAGCCCTTTATTAGAACAAAGATACATTAGTACAGTTGCACTGAGATTTGTATGTGTGTACCTTGTACAATTAGCAAAGTCACAGTCTAGAAAAGAAACTAGTTATACCAGTGGAAAGGAGGGGTAATTATGGCAATACTGGGAGCAACTGCCAGCATTGCTGTTTCAGTCAAACACCCTAGCTCTCCAGCACAGATTTGTCAATGGATATCTGCAGCAGACTCTTCTCACTGACCACTGTCAGTCATGGAAGGTACATGGGAAACAGCCTTCCCTCTTTCTCAGGAGAAATGGACTTAAAAATATGCATGGTGCTTTTCTGAATTATGATCTCTGCTTTTACATATATATATATACACACACACACACACATATATATATGAGCAGTTTAACAAGGGAATTTGCATTCTGCAGCCCTCAACTGGAGCCCTCTCTTTAAATTCAAGGTGCTATCCCTAGAACAACAACTTTTTTTTTCCTTGATTGCACCTACCTGTTGTTCCTGCAGGCACATTTCTGAATACTAGATATTGCAATTTGCATATCTATTTTAACTCTTTAATTGAGTCTTTGCAACAATACAATGACAGAATTTGTGATTCCAAATGATGTTCTGCTTCTGGGGGGTCAGTGCTTTGTGGGTTTTGCTTGAAATAGCTCAAGAGTTACAGCTGAGGGCAGGCAATGAAAAATGACTGGATACCTTACAATCAGCATCTGGAGGATCCACAAAGGAACAACAGCAATAATAACAAACACGTTCATCTGTGAACTCCATAGGGCATCATTAAGTACTGCTTTCCTATGTATTTAAATAAGTACTTAATAGTCTATTTTCAGTTAAGCAAAACCAACATTTAGGAATCATTGTGTTACACTGGATCAGTATAAATTTGTCTAATAGATTATTATGTCCCTGACAGCAGCCAATACTGGCTGTTTCAGAAGAAGGTACAAGAAACACATTACTGATCAATTCTGGAGGAATCTGCCTTTTGGGTAGCAATTCACAATTTTTTATGCTAGTCACTTCTAGAAAAAATTATACTGGTATACCATACCACTAGATGCAGATATGAGTAGTGGGATTGCTGCCTTCCCTTATGAATATTCTTTGAGCAGCCTTATGGTTTAAAATTCAAGGTGGTCAGTGATTAAATAAATTATGATCAACTGAGTTTTTCTTGTACTTTCCGTAAGGTGGTAAGATGAAGGAGGCTTCATGGATCTCATGTAAATGATACTTCAGAGTTCCTTTTTTTTAACTAGAGAGAGTCTGAAGCAATCATTCTCGCATTATACTATTTAGAACCCCGAAGAACAATTCAGAGATGTATGTCTTGCCTCCATCTTAACCAGCCTCTGTTCATTTCTGTGGCCCTTGCAGAAAGCTGTGCTCCTCACTTTGAGAAATCTGGTATGATGAGATGGTTTGTCCAGACCCTGATTTCCAGATTTTGTGTTTTACATCCCTGCATTGTACATGATTAAACAGAAATATTGTAATTGCAAAAGTGTGACAATATTCCTTGATAGTTCCTATCTGGAACAATGGCCATTTGTCTGAGTCTAACAAACCCTTTTATGATCCTTGACTTCTGATCGTGCTAAGATTTGGTGACTTTTTAACATACTGAATAAGAGTATGTCTAGTTTTATTTTGCAGATTTTTTTAATATTTTTTTTTTTTTTTTTAGATTTTTGGTCTGACTCAGGTTGATTTTGTGGGAAGGATAAAGAGATCATGTAGTAAATTTTTCATATATAAACAAATTTTCAGATGGGAAGAATGTAGAAGAATTAGTATTTTTCAATGGTTTCCATACGTCCCTTGCTGGACTATCTTGCTGAGAAATAACTAGAAGCTCAGTTGCTCTGAGGGTTTTGGGCATCTGAAAAATCTTGAGCTCTGAAAGGGAAGGGAGAGAAGAGGAACAGAGAGATTATCACTGTGTCCTAGTGACTTTCCATCCTCTAGGGGTAGTGTCTGGCATGAGTTAGACCTGCTTAAGTTTTAGATCAAATAACCTTTTTCATTTTATTCTGGTTTTGGTACAGATTTTATCATCATATGGTCAGATTAATGCACTATTGTGATGAAAAAGCTGTTCTGAGTCGTTGCATCCCCTACTGCAAGCTGAACCTAAGTCCCATTCAAGTACTAAGTTCAGCAGTTGCTGCAGAGACACAGCTGGGGGCTGCTGCAGCTGTGGAGAGGGATGTGAGTCAGTGATCTGCGGGATTTAACCTCAGGGGGGATGGAGCAGTTCATCAGCCACTCAGGAAGGCTCATGTGAGACAGGGAGGGACTAAGGAGGGATCTGATGTGCAGCTAACCCAGGAACAGGGACAGCACTGAAAAAGCAAATCTGATTATGATAATCTTTGTGTCTCTTCTGAATACTATTGGAGTTGCTAGTCTACATATAAAAAAGCAAAATGCCATGCAAATCCCCTGTGTATTGTTCTTTTCCCTATTGTGCTCAATGACTGATCAGTTATATAAAACAGGTACAACTCTTTGATAATGCTTATGTAAGTACCTGTTTAGTAATCCTTCCCTGAACATCACATTTTAACTGGTGGAATTTATTAACATTATATTACTGTAGAGTTGAGAGACATCAGCTAGGTTATAGCTATGTTGTGCTAGGTTCTGTAAAAAGAGAGCCTGCGACATGAATCCTTGCTCCATATATTTATTTTATGAAATATAACTTCCATATTTGCATTAATGGGGGATGACAGAACATTGCAAAATTGACCAGCAATTTACAGACTCTTTATTTTTTAATTAAAAACATAAATATGCCTCTATGTAGGAGAAGAAAATTTTGCTAAAATTAATTCAGAATTGCTTAACAAGCTTCCTTCCTTCTACCCACAGCTGTGCAGGAATACTCCATAGACATACAGAAATAATTTGGCTTTTAAAAAATATCAATAAATGAATGAAGAAATAATCACAAACTTTTATCATTTTAAGCTAATATACCAGTAGCTGGAAGATCAACTTTCAGTGATATTTAAATAATGAGTCAAAACTCACAAATAGTGCCTTTGTCAGTTAACAAGGAACAAAACATTTTAACAAACCAAATATAGACTGAATCCTTGGGACTGAATGCAAGGTCCTGCACCCCAAATGCAAGGCCCCATGCCTGGGTAGGAGCAATCCTCGTTATCAATACAAGTTGGGGATGATGCAACAGAGAGCAGCCCTGCAGAAAGGGACTTGGGGGTACTAGTGGATGAAAAGATGGACATGAGCAAGCAATGTGCACTTGCAGCACGGAGGGCCAGTTGCACCCTGGGCTGCATCCAAAGAAGCATGGCCCCCAGGTTGAGGGAAGTGACTCTGGCCCTTTACTCTGCTCTTGTAAGAGCCCACCTGCAGTACTGTGTCCAGTTCTGGAGCCCTCAACACAAGAGGGACATGAACTTTCTGGAATGAGTCCAGAAAAGATCAGAGGGCTGGAACATCTCTGCTATGAAGACAGGCTGAGAGAGCTGAGATTGTTCAGCCTGGAGAAGAGAAGGCTCTAGGGAGACGTTTCAACGTCCTTCCAGTACCTGAAGGGGCCTACAGGAAAGCTGGAGAGTGGCTGTTTACAAGGGTATATAGTGGTAAGATGAGGGTCAATGGCCTTAAACTGAAGCAGAGTAAATGTAATTGGATATTAGGAAGAAATTCCTTAAAACGAGGGTGGTGAAACTTTGAAACATGTTGTCCAGAGAGGTGGTAGAGGCCCCAGCCTTGGAGATATTCAAGGTCAGGCTTGATGGCACTTTGAGCAACCTGATCTAGTTAAAAAGGTCCCTGTGCAGTGCATGGGGGGCTGGACTAGATGACCTTTAAAGATCTCTTCCAACCCCTCATATTCTACAATTCTATTACCATAATCTGCTCACTGTCTTATGCGAATAGAAGTAAAATTCGGCTTATTTGGTCCTACTTAGCAGAACTAGCATTATAACATTCTAGTACTTTGTATTTGCAGGTGGTGTGTTGAAGTACTTTCATTTTAACCTATCCTTAAATCAAGGATGGGCACATAAATAACCTAGAGTATATATCAAGGCTACAGAGGAAATAAAGATAACATTTTTAATTATACTGATTTTTTTTTAAGTTAGACAAATTTTCTAGGAGTTCTTGGCAACATATACTTAAAGCTAAACTAGATTTTATGAACAGTTAAGTATTAAGTAGCTTGAGATACATATGACGTAAATAGAATTTTTCTCACCAAGTAGAATGTTTTATAAAATTTAACATTTCCTTCATTCATTCCATGAGATAATGTCCATAATGTTTGATCAGACATGTCCACAAGATATAAATCTTCAATTTCTGTCTTTAATTATAAACTTTTTAGGATTAACACTTCCAGATATTTCAGGTTAAAATTCTAGGGTTTTTAGACTTCAGCCTTTGCAACAAGTCTAACATTTCAGTGCTAGTTAATGAAACACAAATAGTTGGTCTGTAATCTTAAAAAGAAACAATCTTGTAATGATAGAAGAGATTCCTGATGACGTCAGTCAAAATTTGATTCTGCATTTACAAAAAAACCCCCATAAATGTTGCAGTCTCTAAGTCCTGTGCCTTACTCCAGCTGTCCATGAGACAGTTTTCCAATCCACCAGCTGATTTCAACCACATTTGGAAGCAGAATAGAACTGTTCATATAATAGATGAAAGGATAAAATTGAAGAGCCCTATTATTTCTCCCAATCAGCAACATGAGTTCAGCACCTGTTAGACATCAGAAAATGATAATGGGATCTTAACATTAGGCTTTACAAGTGGTAGGAGACCAGGATTCAGTGCTTCTGCTGCTCTTAGAACTAGTTATCAATAAGGATGAAATTGAAGTCACTATGTGTGTGGTGGGAACAAAATTCAAAGAGCTGAATTCACTCCATGTTCTGAAAGAGCTGATGCAGTCAGAAGTGGGATTGTTCACAATTCAGCCTGTGAAAGATTTTTAAGCAGGGTACAATTGTATGAGGGGATTGAAGAATAGCAAACGTAGCCCTTACGTTTATGCAGACAGGAAAAGTGATCTAACAGAGACAAGCACTTTTGTCTGAGTTCAAGAAATAAAAAATTGAAGACACAGAAGTAAGTGGAAGGCAAAGAGGCAAAAAGGTTTACTAAAGATAAATTTGACCAGAGCAGTCTGCTATCTATCTCTGGTAAAGCAGTTTATTTTTAGACACAGAAAACACAGTTGATCTAATCTACCACACTTCACCTGAAGGACTCCTTGATACAGGATGTTGTTGATTCTTGAAGTTTAAGTAAATTCATAAAACAATCAGAAAAAAATCATTGAAGAGAAGTCCCTCCAAGGCTGTTAAATATCTAGACACCTATTCGGATTAGGAAGTCTGTAAGCCATACATTTATGGAGGTAAGAAGGCACGCTGGGGGAAGCAAAGCTTTATAGTCACTTCGTTTTTATTCTCATTTTTATTTTCTCTTCATCAACATTTTCTATTGACAGATGGACCTTTAGTATGACCATTCTCATATGTGTTAGAACACCTCCTGTGTTCTTATCTGAACTGTACTGAATTATGTGATGGGAAGTTATTAATTAAGCTGGAGAACATGTGGAAATAATTTCAGAATTGTAAGATGGATAAATCAAGGGCTGCGTAAACTATCACAGTGGTGATCCTTCACCTCTACTAAGCACTGGTGAAGCCATACCTCAAGTACAGGGCCCCATTCTGGTCTCCCCGTAGAAAAGAAATACAGAGCTCTTTCAGAGAATCCAGCAAAGGATCAGAAAGATGATGAAAGGACTGGAGCACCTCACTTATGAGGAAAGGCTGAGAGAGCTGGGACTTTTTAGTCAAGAGAAGAGAGGGCTTGGGGGCATCTTATTAATGTATATAAATACCTGAAGGGAGAGTGCAAAGAGGACAGACGCAGGCTCTTTTTAGTGGTGTCCAGTGACAGAACCAGAAGGACACAAACCAATGGGCATAAACTGAAATGCAGGAGGTGTCATCTGAACACCAGGAAACACTTTGTTATTGTGTGTGAGACTGAGCACTGGCCTAGGTTGCTCAGAGAGGTTGTGGAGTCTACATTCATCGATATACTCAAAAGCCATCTGGACACAGTCTTGGGCAACCTGTTCTTAGTGGTCCTGCTGAAGTAGGAGAGTTGGACCAGATGACCTGCAGAGGTCCCTTCTAACCTCAGCCATGCTGTGATTCTGTGACTGCAGAGAATGGAAGCAGGTGATAGAACTCCTAAAGAATCCTTTCTTACATGTCCCTGGGATACACATTACATTTACTGACTAAACAAAGCTGGATTTCACTGTTAATGAAAGGTACAGAAGGATTTAGAAGACCTTGAAGACAAGAAAAATGAAAATAGAAAACAGTTAACACAAAGTACCAGTATTAGCTGGCAGAGCAGAAGAAAGGGACTTGGAGTGCTAGCCACTTATGAAATTAAGATCAAGACCATATGCTTTTGGGTCCCTACTTGTAGCTTTATTTTGCTTTAATATATTTATTATCTTAGCGTAAATCACAGTCCACCCAAATTAGGTAGCATGAATTTCCTCACAAAGAAAGGACTCAGCATTACCTGACAGGTTTTGTGTGTCACGTGCTGTGCAGGGAGTTGCACAGAGCTGACATGTAAAGCTGGTGCTTCTGTAGGGCCCAAAAACCTGCACCACTGTCCACTTGGGAGCCAGGTCACTCTGCCAGGCACTTCCCCTTTCTTCAGTTTTCCCCTGGTCCTTGGCTCAAATTTGCACAAACTTGTAGTAAGCAGCAGCTTATTATGTTTGGAGGAGAAAAAATGTATCTTCCAGTTTCCCAAGAAGCTGTGACATGGTGGAAGCCATGGTGGAAGCCAGACAGGAAATACATTATTTAGCATGTTCAGATAAGCTGTCCTCTGGTTGTTTAAGCTTTAAGATCTTATCACCTTACTAGTAATTCTTGTTAAAGAAGTTACATGAGGAGCTGAGGTCTAAATTTACAAAGATCAGTGCTGAATCATAGTATTTCATCTAGGGAAAAGTGATACTGGTAAACTGTCCCAAGGGACAAAATTTGCCACTGGAGCAAATACAAATAGATTTTAAAAGAAGGCTGTCAACCCAGAGACTGATCTTGATGACTATTGGACTCAGTATTATTAGACTGAAATTTCTTTATGGTGCACTGCTCAAAATAAGTTCCATAAATATCTCCAGGAGAGGAAGGAAGATGTAGGAAGAAGCTGTCTAAGCTTGGCTTGACAGGCTGCAAGGACCAACATAGAGAATTAACGGCAGCTGGTTGGTTTGTGCTCAGGAGAAGGAGGAAAAAGGGGAAGAAACCAGAAGAAAAGCTGCTGGAGATCCTGAGGGTGACGATAGAAGCAGGAAGGAGCAGCCTGGTACATCCAGGACTGGGACAGGGGAAGTGGTGCCCTGCTCCTGGCTGCATCCCGACATGGATGAGAGTTGGAGCACTGAACCCCAAGGCGTCAATGGAAGTGAGGTGATGAGTTTAAAGCTTGCACTGCCATCGCACTGGGACTGTCAAAGTCTGTGAACTAGTGTCTGGTGGGCTGGGGTGGGAGCAGGTGGTGCATCCCTTCACACGGCACTTAAAGGAATTCTGCCCATGACAATTTCACTGAGCATGAAAAGCATTGCTTGTCATTTGTCAGGCTATGGCTATTTATAAGAACCCATGAAGGGTTCAGACTGGGAGAGGCTGGTTCAGGCACACATTTTACCTGTGTCTCTGACTTTGTGCTGTCTCTGCACATGTCTGCATGTCTCTGCACGTCTCACGTTGACAGCCTGAAGAGCGATCAGTTGCATTATTATCTAAATCCCAACAGTGTGCTTGGATCTGATGATGACACTAATATACCCTATTTCTGTACAAAGAAAACTGCACTGAGAAAAGCAAGGAGGATGGCAGATGGGAGCTGCAGCTTACCAGGTGTGGGGGTTTATGGGGACTGCTTGTCTGGAGTTTTTACTCATTATCTTTTCGTATGGTACTTTCTCTAAAAAAGCCAATGTAGTTCTGGTCTCTCAATTATCTGTTTGTGTGATTGTACACATGTACATAACTATCTCTAATTTTACCCTGTAATATTGCCAGCATGATTTTTATTTTAATCAGAACAGTTGCCAGTAGCTCTGGCTCTGCCTGATTCCTATTCCAACAAAGATGCGATGTCACAGAGCTCATCTAACTGTTCTTAATTCCCAGAATGTCCCAAAGTTTGATCTTTTTAAAAGGAAAGATAGGAAAGGCACCTTGAGTATTATTGCTACTGCTGCTTCCCTTTAATGGTTATATGGTGACACTGCTTTGCACAGGATTACTGTCACTGGAGCTGGGGGGACAGGAGATTGGCTGCCTAGAGGAATGAGATGAGACGATAAAGGAAAGAGGATGTTACCTCTGCGGCATCGGGCTCCATCTCTCAATTTTCTATTCCATGCATTCTGTGTGGAGCCAAGGTGAGGTTTAGAGCAGTTTCTTCACTTTGCACACCTACCATTGCTCAGCAACAACAAAAAGAGTGAGAGAATGGTGACAGATCTATTTTATTTAAAATAACTGAACTGTATAATTGTTAGAGAGGGCTTAGCAGCCAAATGCAATAAAGGCCAGAGTTATGCAGATCACCAAAGGTATAGGATGCAGTGACAGAGGGATGCAGAAAATTAACTCTTGTTGTATTATTCTTTTGTAAGCACGGATGTAGTTATGTTATTTAAGTGCTCATATTGCAGTGAACATGGATTTCAGAGTGCTGCATTTTTGCTTAACTGGAATGAAAACTGTAATTTCTTAACTACATTTTGCTTTGTGCAATGAAGGCTGAAGTTTTCTCTGCAGATATCAGGTTCCTGTATGCTAACCACTTTGGTGTGCAGCATTTAGAGCTAACCTGGGCCATTTTTGCTTCACATGCATCAAATGTCACAACTAAGTCAGTTTGTAATGATAAGTGAGAAAAATCATAAAAGGACTGAGAGGCTCAACAGTGGGTTGAGAAGACAAAATGTTTCAGCTGACCTTCATTTGTTAAGAGTGAATTTTCCTCTGAAAGCAGGGGCTCATGGGTGGCTCTCAAGCTCATGCCTGCCGTCAAACAGGCAACTACTCTGCCAGTGGTTTTACCTTTGTGCTCTTCAAAGTTGTGTCTGTCTTGGATAATTTAAGTGTTGTCCCTTAAAAATCTCAGTAATGAGATATTTTAGTTTTATATTGAAAGTTTCCTGTAACATTCCTTCTGCTGTTTGATGTCTGTTTATTTTAGGGAGGGGTAATCAAGAGCCAGAAAAGAAAAAAAAAAACAAACCACAAATGTATCTCACCTTTCTGGCATGTTTTTGAAGGATTCAATTAGGGAACACAAAACAAAATTCCTTTAAAAACATGATTGATGTGAGAGCTTTAACGAGGTGCTGTCATTTGATATAGGGGCTTTTTATTAACACATATTGCATGATAGAAATGTGTGGGACAGGATGCCAGGCTGTTGACAGTGTTTGTGTGTGGTGGATGTGTTACATGAATAGATAGGCTGCGTAGAGATGCATTTTGTTTCTTCTTTCATTGGTTCATTTCTTTAATCTAACTGAAACTGAAAGATCTTACTGTGAGGCAAGGAGTTCTGAGTGAACAGGGCTGTTAAGAAAGTCTGTGCTGGAGTGGAGTATTTTATATACAGAATGTTATTTTCTGTAGAATGGAAATGTTTAAAAGCTAGTGGCTGTACCCTATGTTATGCATACTGCAGAGTGCTGGGAAACCATTCATGACCATTTAATTTTCCAGATTTTCTGCATGTATAAGCACACATACACACAAATATGTATCTGTTTCATATACATATATTCATCTGTGCATATATACATCTAGATGTAAAGTTAATATGTATATATGATATAAATTGTGTGGTGTGTATGACAGCATAATCACTGAGTTTTAAGATGCTGTTGGCGCTGCCTACCAATAGCCTTTAGAGTTTGGATCTGCTTCTGATAGAGAGCACCTAAAAGACAATAAACTAAGAAACTTATTATTTTTGAAAATGCAGATCATAAAGTGAGTAGCCATTTTTTATGGACTTCTAATTTGCCTAATTTAGGCTAAATTATATTCTATTTTCCTCTCTCTTTAAAAAAAATATTACTTCATAATGATGAGATGCCTGTGTACAATGCAACCCTGATGAAATGAAAAATTTTACTTATTTTTTTGAGAGATTATAGCTAACCATCTTGCATACAGATACCAGTACTAGGGGAAACAAGGTGGTCTTGCCTAATGTTGGAAGAAGTTAAAATGTAGGTACTGGTCAACATTTTAAAACATATTCTGGAAGTATGACATTTTTTACCAGCTTTCTAGGGAAGATTGAGGCAGTAGTTTAAGGGTTGTGAAAAGCAAGTCTTAAAAGCCAGAAATTTTGTTTATGAAGCAGGTAAGAAAATAGTTTAATAAAATGTTTAATTTTGATTTGGTTTAAACCAAAAATAAGGTTTTGTTTTAGTTTGTTTTTTTTCTTCTTTTATTAAGAACTTCAAGATATTTACATAGAGCTGCAGATAAGTGTGGTAAATACATTTATGTAGTTGTGCTTGACTAAGTAGGTACATGGGATTTGCCCTGCACTACAACTTGATCTTTTGCTAGTAACAGAGAGCTGAGCACTGGCCCTGGCTGGACACCAGCATTATTTAAAATGATTTCCTGCAGACCTTAACTCAGATACCCTTCTTTGAGATACTTTTGCAAACAGTGTTGAACATAGCCTGAACTGCAAGTCCATTCACAAAAAAATTGCACTCAGACAATAAATCTTTCAAACTGCTTTGAGATTGCTTTGTTACAGCACTAGCTACTTAAAGCACTGAAGAATTGTCCAGTAAATAAAAGGTACTGTTAGAAACTGCTAATAAAGTTTAGAGAACCACCCAGTGACAAATTTCAAAAGAGCTGGCTTTAAATGGAAATGACACTACTTGAGCACAAGTAGGAAAATTATCGAAGGGGTAGAAGATAAAAGGTTCAGAAAATGCAACCTTTTATATAGTGGCACACTCAGATCCATTTCCTGTAGTTCTAAAATGAAAACAGCTGTTTAAGAATGGACATTTTGATCAAATTACATAATTAGCAGAAAGAAGTGCAGGACCTTGGATTTTGGAGAAAATACGTTAACACAAGCATACTGTGTATGTATTGCCAGGAGTAAGGAGGAAAAGGCAATAAGGTAAAGCATTTGCCTGAATGTATGTCTCAAGGCCTGCTCTCAGATAATGGAGTTTTTCCATCCATTGTATCAGACCCATTAGATGAGCTCAGTAGATTTACAGTTTGAAGACACTAAGGTAAAATATAACAATTTTTTTCAATGGAACAGCTGTTCAGATTAGAGCCATTGTAGGGTATGGGGAAAAAAAAAAAATTATTGAGACAAAATATCTAAAAAGGAAGAGACTGGGCAATATTGTTATAAAACAACGGATTTTCTATTGAAGAATTTCCTTAAATTGCCCAAATGCCTTTGCAGCAGATAATGAGCTGTATTTCCTGAATACTGAGTCTGAGAAACTCTTAATTGCTCATAAATCCATGTACTGGAAGGTTTGGAACATTTAATGAGTTGGCAACAGACATCTAACTAATGGACAATGAGTAAATAAGAAGGACTACAGCTGCAGTGTTGGGAACTTAGGACAAACCAACCCATATATTTTGGAGATTAAATCTTTCCGTCGTGGTCAAGGATATGTGTCCCCTACAATGATGATGACTTCTACGTATGTTTGAGGCATGAAGTTCAAATGCTATCTTGCCTTATTTTGAAATGATCCTGGACTGTTCATTTTCCTCACAGATGTCTTTCATTACTTGAAACAGAGGGAGTCACATAAAGGACACTGATGCCATATAGCTTATTGCTGTAAGCTGTTTTGTTTCTCTGTTATTTGAGTGAAAGTTTGATGACACCTGACTTGGGCATGCAGATACTCACATGCAGAAAAATCCATCTTTTGGGGACTTGTGTCTGTGTTCTTGAAATGAATGTTTTGTTTGGGATCCCCGCGGCACATCTCAGCACCTTGTACTGATATCCCTCGGTGAACATCCAACTTTATATCAGTTCTACAACTGGCTGCGATCTCATGGGGCACTAATGACCAGGCAGATTCAGCAAGCCTGGCACATACCCTGATAACACCAATCTTTCTTTCACATGGCTCCTTGCACGAATAGCAGACAGATGGCATCTAGAGGCAACATCAAGTTTGAGTTTATACATTCTATAGGAATCTCAGTGTTGTTATTTGGTATTATTTAAAATAGTGGTTTATAAATGACTAAATAAAAACACTAAGCTGATGTGTATCTTGTGTATTTTTCATTTTCTGTATATATTTAGACACTAGAAAGTCATTCTAGAGAAGTCTAAACTGTCATGATAACTAGCTTAAAAAGATTGCGTGCTGTATGTACTAAAAACGCTAAGTGCTGAAAAACTATTTGCCTGAGTTTTTAAAAGTAGAAATTAATAAAGCAGTTAATTTTTGGCTTTACTACAAAGTAACTTTTATGTCTCAAGGATTGGAAAGTATTTTTGAGACTGTAACAGCAGAAAAGGATTCTTTATGATTTCTCTGTGCTTACCAGCCAACTCTACACCAGACCGGCTTTTAGTATTTATTATTTCCCCTTTTGAGAAGACACAGGTTTGCCTAAAGGGAGAAAAGACTAGAACCAAAGCTTTCCAAGCTCTGCAGGCTTGTTCTTTTCTATCCTTTGCAGAAGAATGTTCAGTGGCCTTCAATCAGGTTTCTACTTGACTCATGATGCATAGAGCAAGACTGCAGGATGTTTAAGGCTTTCTTCCCTGGCACAAAAGGGCTCACTAATTAGATATGAACTATTATTTTCAACACATGGATAGAACAGAAATAATCACCAAAAAATAAAGCCTTTTGCAAACCATCTGCCCACAACCCTATTCAACACCCTCCATCACTCTTGAAGTTTTGTCTCCCTTCTGGGGGAACTCTGACATGATGCATTTACAAAGTAAAAGGTGATACCTGGTGTGAAAGTAAAGAAGATTATTAATGTGTCCATCTTCAAATACTTCTCAATCTTTCAGTGATTATGGATGCTTCCTATCAAAACTGTCCAAGATGCTGTAACTTTTATATGGGTTTCTGCAAAAAGATAAACCTTGGAAGTTGCTGGACTGTAAAATAGCAGTACTCTATGACACTGGCAAACCTTTAAAAGATAAATCTTGGCAGCCACTGGACTGTACAATATTATCACACTCTGGCACCACTGGATCTCCAAAACTCCAGAGAAGGATCCTAGAAGTTATTTTTCTCGTGTAACAAAGTGAAGAAAACTGTCTAACCTTAGAAATCCATCTGGCTTAATTTAATTTACAACTATCCTCTGTATGTGCATATATCTTCAGTGAACTCCTTCTAGAAAGGCAACAATGGCAATTACTTAGTTGGTTTATATTGGTTTATCTACTGTAATGTTAGCTCTGAAACAAAGCCTGACAATTCCAGTTCTCAAAGCAACGGCTTATCTGTTTTTAAAAAAGGGCTCATTAATTTTAAGAACAATGTAATTTTGCCATATCCAAGCTTTTGAAAACAGTGAGCTTGAGCCCCCATATTTGTGTCTGCTTAAAATCACAAGGGGCTTCTTATTTTATTTCTAAATCAAATTTCCTTTTTACCCTTTTTCTCTCCTTTTTAGCTTTAGTCAGAAACACCCATTTCCTCCTTTCTCCCATCTTTGGCATTTTTGCAGGTTTTAAGTTTATCCTTAAAAACCTGTGCAGAAATGAAACCTCTCAGCTCACTGATCCAAGAGACTCCGTCTGTCTTCTAGGAACCCCTGAGACTCAGATTTCTCTATCCATGCTGTGGGAGCAGCTATATGCTTGAAATTTCTTTGCATGTTTTCACATAGCTCCCAAGCCACAGCATTTGCTTTACCTCTATACTTTCTCCTTACAATTTCCTTCTTGGTGTTTTCCTCCCTTCTGTTACAGCACATTCGCCTGCACTCTGACTCCACATCCTCAACTCCATGCTTGTCTGCCCCTCCTCTGCATCCCTTCTGGTCCCTACATTAGTCTCACTCAATTTGCTGTTCCATTTTGGAATGCATTTTCCTTCCCTACTGCTCCTACAGTCTCTGGCATGTCCATATTCTCCTTTTCCCTCCTGGCCCTCACAGAGTAGCTAACAGGCCATTAGTTTCCCTGATGGCATTCTGTCTTCTGCCTGATTGCAAATAATAAGGACTAGCATCCATCTTCACTGGTTTACCCTCACTTTCACCCAGAAACCTTAGATGGATCTGGCAACAAACGTTCTAAGATCAGGCTTGGCCTGGTCCTAGTGTTGGTAATGGAAGATGGAAGGCATTTTGCTTATAGATCAAATTTCACAATCTATTAAATAAATTACCAATAATTGTCATATTCTATTAATAATGATATATTATTAAAAAACCCTCTAGCTAATCTATTCTATGATTTGAGAAAAAACATGTGGGCTGGTGAGGCTGTTGATGGAGATGTGAGATGAGAGAGGAGTGGGAATGGGGCTTTTCCTCTGGTATTGTTGGGACTGTGTTCCAGTGAGTCCCTTACAAAATGTTAACATCACTTAACTGAGCTCAGATCCTAAATAAATGAACCTTGCCTGCCTCACTGGCTTTCACCTCTCTGTGGAAAGTTGTCCCATGTTTTGGAACAATTCCTGGCATTTCTGTGACAGCTGTCTGTAAAAATATAGAAATTATGGCAACTTCATTATGGTATTTCTTGCTACACGCTGTAGAAAACTAATCATGACCTAAAACTAATCACTGGACCTTATAAAACACCTTGCCTTTGATTACTTCAGAAGATATATTTTATTTCTAAAGCTAATCTACCCTTAATGTGTGGGGAGGGAGGACAGTAGACCATGGCCTCTCAGTGCAGGCTGGGAATCTGAGGCACAGTTTTGACAGGTTTGAATAGCAATCCATCACTTAACAGAAAAATAGAGGCTATGGTCTCTTTGCAGCAGCTCTTTTTCAGCACTAGGATAACATCTGTGCCCTCTGCAAAGGATTACACAGTGTCAGCCTCAGAGAGGGAGAGATTTGAAGCACCGCTGGGCTTGAGCAGGCTGTTTGCAAGGTGGTTTGAGTGTTATTTCTTCTTCAAAAACTCATTCTCCAATGGTAATATAATATTTGTGTCACCCAAACTTTTAAGCAAGGATAGGATAGCTAGGTAGTGGATAACAGCAAATGGGGGATGATAGCCATATAGCAACACATCACAGACAAGATAACTGACACCTGCAAAGGTTCTGAAACCAGAACTTATTTAATGTGTATATCAAACGATTGCATGATCATACCTTCTGATATTACTGTCTGTGATTAAAGGTTTTTAAATAGGGGTAAATAGTTGTAAAGATTTGTCTAGGAGAAACTGCGTTAAATATATATATATTATAAAGTGAATCTGCAAGTGAATTAAGAGACAGAGAAACAACATAGCAAGAATAATTGCAAGTTGGTTATACAGTTCAACACTTTGACTCAATGTAGTCCTTCAAAGTAGATGAGTTGTGTTCTTTGTTAGGATGTTATTGTAAAACATAGTATACACTTAATAATCAATGTCATGTTTTCATACAGAAAGATAAAAAATAAAAATACTAATCTATATTTTCTCAACTGCTTCTTTCTTTTACTATAGAGTGCTTTTATTTTTCATGGTGACCTTGTTAGAAATCTGACATTGTCAGAACATCTGAATACCCTGTTCAACAGGGATCATGCCTTCCCATAAAATTATTTAAGCTGTTTTGCTCTTAGAGAGGACTACAGAGCTTTCTTTTCATTTACATGTGCAAATAGAACAGGGGAAATATGCATCCAGGTATTTTCTTCATTATTTCTTATGGTGGACAGATATTCTTTGAGAAAAGTTGAAATAGTTTTAATCAATCATTGAGAGAATTTAGCAAAATTTTAGTACTGGTAAATAACTAGCAGACTTGCTTGTTAAAAACAATGTCCCTGGAAATAGTTTATGATAATAAAAAGGTACTACTTTCCTAGTAAATTATTTCCTGCTGTATTTTTGGTATTTATACTGATAGAGGAGAACATAGTGATTGTGTAATTGTTTCCTATGGATATGTACAATTCAGTAAGCTCTCAGTCACACATTCTGTGGCCTTGCAGAGGTCATTTGGCAGTTCCATAGTTTTTTAAGCCATCAGGGACAAGTGAATCACCTTGTCTGATCTTTCTACGTAAAACAGGTCAGAGAATTTTATCCAGTTATTCCCGAATTGAGCAGAGAAATTGGTATTTGACAAAAGCTTGTCTTCATGTCATGCAATTTACCTTTTTTTTCCAATTTATTTTTATGGAAGATATTACTTCTTATTTAGTACCTAAGCTATGAAGATTCACTAATGTTTCCAAATACTCTGAGACACTGGGATTTAATGTGCTATAAAAGAGAACAGTAGAAATATTTCCAATTATTATCTAAACAGGATCTTTTAATCAATGTGATGAATTGGGTACTGGGACAAATTAATTAGTGGTGTCTCCAGCAGGAAGGAGTTTTGCCAATTCGGTCTCAGATTTTTTGGTATAATGGTTGCTGATAATTTGGAGAATATAAGATATATGGCACAAAATTGGCATATTTTTTTTAAAAAATATTAAAAATAAAATGTTAAACAGAAGGGAACTTAAAATATTTAATGTCATGAAATCTAATTAATGGAATTTCTTTAGGTTTCAGATTAGAAATTCACAGAGATTTTAATTCCTTTCATCTTCATTAGCCCATGTATGTGTTCTTAATTATTTGTTAGGTATTTCCATAAACTCTTGATGATATTAGTGGTGTGAATGTAAAACCAAAATTCTTTTACTCTAATGTCACTGGAACAATACAGTGATGCTTGCCCTGCTCCCTGTGCCTCTCAACTCCATGTCTGCTACACTTCCTTTCCCTTTGCATCATGCAAAAATAATATACAAAGGGTGGAACCCTCTCTAATCATCTGTAATGAGAGAACAGAAGTAGGTAATCAAAGATGTGCTTTCCATCTTTAGTGAATATTACTTCAGTATGACTTAACCAGGCTTTTTATCAGTTGCTTTCACAATACCTACAACAATAGGAAAAACTTAGAAAAGCACTTGCTTTCACTTTATGTATGTCCTTGCCTTTTTAGTAGCATTATCTTTCAATTTAGCAGTTGAGCAGTACTGACACCATTGAGCAGCATTGTCCTTGCTGCTGTGAGTTTTCTCTGACTCCTCCTGGTTGTTTCAGGAGATGCTCTTCAAACAGTTTTTTGAAGATTCTTTATGATCAGAATTTCAATTTACAACAGAACTCCTTCAGAAGAGGGTGTAGTCAAGGCCAGCCTGGTCTATTATGTATACTGTCTGTTTATATTTGCCCACATCTACATATATTTAGTCTATTTGAAAAATATACACAGATGTATTTGCTGAACAAACAGTAGCTGCTATCCCAAAGTTACATTTAGAGTGGACAGAGTAAAACTTTTAAGACTGGTTGTACCCACATGGAATGAACTACTACATTGGAGACACTTAAAACTGGTGATAGTGTTTTTAAATCTCTCTGCCCCATCCAAACTTTCTTTTTTTAACAAATTAAAGTATTTTTGTTTAGAGATATTAAAACTTCAGGCTTTTTGTTTCACCTCTGAACACGTAATATGGCAATAGAAATAAACACTTATAAAATATGAAGAATAAAGGAAGCTGATTCAACTCATTGAAGATTTGCAGATGCTGTAATTTAAGGTTTTGAGAACCAGTAAAATAGCTGGCACTTCTGCATGATCCTGCAGAATCTGCTCCTCTGACTGGTTTGACTCTGATTTCCTCTGGCAGCAGTTATTAATAACTTACAGTCCTCAGGTTATTGCTTCGTTCCTTCCTTGGTATTTGGAAAGCTGCATCTTTTCTTTGTTGTTCACTGTAAAAGTGGGGAGGAGGAGGTGACCAGCAGTGCTGTGGGGCCCAGAGAGACATGTCAGAGAGACATGTCAGGAAGGAGAGAGCCAGAACAGGGAAGGGGTCTCAACATGTGAGGCAGAGTTACATAGGGCCAAACTAATGTTGCTGGGCAAATTCTGTTTTACACACACACAAAAAATTGAAGCAGAGGGAAGAGAGACAACAGAAGAATACAATAGTTTGATGACTTCTTAAATAAAACTATTGTTTTGAAAGGAAATGCAGATAGCACAATCATTACCGTGCCTTCAAAGATGCAACTGTGTTTAGCATAACTGGCAGGTAATTCAAGAGGTGCTGCTATTCTTGCTTCAGGACTTGTAACTGCTCCCATACACTTGGTCCCTTTTTGAAAAACTACATGAAAAGGCTTTGAAAATACTTCGGTGATAAACAGTATAGCTACTTATATACTTATTTTGAACTAGGAGAATGGAAAGTAAGAACATTAATATTTTAGGGTCCTTGCATATCTTGAAGTTTCCTGGCATACAAAACTCCTGTGTTCTTCTTACCAAGAACAAGAAAATACGTATTTCATCACAACTGTCTTAACTCTGACCTGCACATTGTGGATTTTATGTATTATTTGTATTATACTAATTTAGAGTAGACTTCATCTTAACTACGTGTAGCCATCTAAAGTTAGGGGTTTCATCAAAGTTATTTGTGAGGTTTCCCTTATAGCTAATAGAAAATGATAGGTTCCTCCAAATGACAATCCCATTTTAAGATAGGTGTTTGAGACGGACTGGATTAATTGGTCTATCACAATCTTTCTCTGTTGCTTGTAGAGAAACTCAAATGACTAGTTTAGGCTAAGGGCCTAACTTTCAAATGACTAAAAACTGTTAAATTAATTTTTCCCAAATATTTTCATTTAAAGAGTGCTTTTAACTGAGAAATATCTGGTAGTCAATTTCCGATGTGTTAGTTTGCTACAGTTTGGTAAGTGATATTGCTTTGGTGTCATATACTTAGCATTTACTGAGTAACTGTAATATCACGTATTAGTAAAATCACATATGACTAGGTGGGTTGGTCAATACATGACATGAATGTGCACATAAATCATTCTCACAATCTCTTTCAAACAAGCGCATTCATTTGAACTGTTAGAAGAAAACAAAGCTTGTCTTTTTCTGAAGCACCAATCCTGAGGAAATCCTTTTGAAATATTACATACTTCTGAAAAATCATACTGATAATATTGATTTAGGGTCAGAATAGAGGAGGAGTTGTAGTATGCTTATATTTGGTATCAAATTTATGTTCATATTTTATTATGTGCAAGTATAGGCCCACTGTTGAATGAGGTGGGTGCCCTGGTGACAGAGGATATAAAGAAGGCAGAGGTGCTGAATGCCTTCTTTGCCTCTGTCTTTACTCCTGCAGGCTTTCCCCATGAGCCCCAGATTCATATAGCCCCAGAAGAAGTCAAGATAAAGGAGGAGTTTGCCAAGGTAGATGAGGATTGGGTTAAGGATCAGTTGAGTAATCTGGACATACATAAATCGATGGGTCCAGATGGAATGCATCCAAGGGTGCTGAGGGAGCTGGCGGAGGTCATTGCGAGTCCACTCTCCATCATCTTCAGTAAGTCATGGGTAACAGGAGAGGTGCCTGAGGACTGGAGGATAGCAAATGTCACACCAGTCTACAAGAAAGGCAAGAAGGAGGACCCGGGTAACTATAGACCGGTCAGCCTCACCTCCATCCCCGGAAAGGTGATGGAACAACTTGTCCTTGGCACTACCTCTAGGCATATCAAGGACATGGGGGTCATCAAGAGCAGTCAACATGGTTTTACCAAGGGTAAGTCATGTTTGACTAACCTTATAGCCTTCTATGAGGAAATTACTAGGTGGATAGATGATGGTAGAGCGGTGGATGTGGTCTATCTTGATTTCAGTAAAGTATTTGACACCGTCTGCCACAGCATCCTTGTAGATAAGTTGATCAAGTATGGGTTTGATGATCAGGCTGTGAGGTGGATCAAGAACTGGTTGAAAGGAAGAAGTCAGAGAGTTGTAGTCAATGGGGCAGAATCTAGTTGGAGGCCTGTGACTAGTGGAGTCCCTCAGGGGTCGGTACTGGGACTGGTGTTGTTCAACATCTTCATCAACGACCTGGATGAGGGTACATTCTGCAAGTTTGCTGATGACACCAAGCTGGGAGGAGTGGCTGACACACCAGAAGGCTGTGCTGCCATTCAGAGAGACTTAGACAGGCTGGAGACTTGGGCGGGGAAAAACCTGATGAAGTTCAACAAGGGCAAGTGTAGAGTTTTGCATTTGGGGAAGAAAAACATAATGTACCAGTGCAGGTTGGGGGCTGACCTGCTGGAGAGCAGTGTAGGTGAAAGGGATCTGGGGGTCCTGGTAGACAGGAGGATGACCACGAGCCAGCAGTGTGCCCTTGTGGCCAAGAAGGCCAATGGCATCCTGGGGTGCATTAGAAAGGGTGTGGTTAGTCGGTCAAGAGAGGTTCTCCTCCCCCTCTATTGTGCATTGGTGAGGCCGCATCTGGAGTATTGTGTCCAGTTCTGGGCCCCTCAGTTCAAGAAGGACAGGGAACTGCTTGAAAGAGTCCAGCGCAGAGCCACAAAGATGATGAAGGGAGTGGAACATCTCCCTTATGAGGAAAGGCTGAGGGAGCTGGGTCTCTTTAGTTTGGAGAAAAGGAGACTGAGGGGTGACCTCATCAATGTTTACAAATATGTAAAGGGTGAGCGTCAAGAAGATGGAGTTAAGCTTTTTTCAGTGATGACCAGTGATAGGACAAAGAGTAATGGATGCAAACTGGAGCATAGGAGGTTTAAGGTGAATATCAGGAAAAATTTTTTTACTGTGAGAGTGACAGAGCACTGGAACAGGCTGCCCAGAGAGGTTGTAGAGTCTCCTTCTCTGGAGACATTCAAAATCCGCCTGGACGCCTTCCTGTGTGATGTACTCTAGGTGACCCTGCTCTGGCAGGGGGGTTGGACTAGATGATCTTTCAAGGTCCCTTCCAACCCCTAGGTTTCTATGATTCTATGATTCTATGAGATTTTTAATAACCTCAACTATTAATTTCTTTGAGTTTAAGTGCCTGATTTTGAAATGTTGCAATAGATAACCATACTGTTGTCTCTTAGCAACATCAATTAGTATTTGAAACAAAGGAGGGTTTACAAGCTTGGACTTTTCCCTGTGTTTTTATATAATCTTGTTCCTTTGTGTGTGTGAACAAGTTAGTGAACGAATCAGTTATTAACAGTTTTTAAGCTGGGGAGACAGGCCATCAGCTTATTACATTACAGGAACAAATGGTGCAGGGCAAGCAAAGAATGCCTCTTTCACTGAGCACCTGACAAGATGTGCACATCCCCTCGGTGCCTAAGTTAGCCATGCATGTGTGCACATCACAGCATGCCTTCCTTACAAATGCTGGTAGAAAGGGCTAAAAAGTCACTGTAAATTACGTGTCAGACCTGGCAGTAGTGTAGGCAGCAAGTTGCTACCAGACCTCCCATTCTTTTGATGTCAACAAATTGTCCTCTGACCTGGAAGAATATGCCTAGAGTGAGAAAATATTAATCGTACATCCAAACTGGTTCTATGACCCATTCAATTAAAACCAGATCTGAATGAAATTAAGTACCTTCAGCTCAGTGTTTGCACTGGTTTAATTAACTAGCCGCTCCAGAAATTGCAATATTTTCAATTTCTAGGCCTATGTATTATTAGGCTTATGGAAATACAAGGTTTCTACTGATTGATAGGAAGATTTCACCAATAGAAAATTAATTTTGGTTTCTTCTACTTTCCCTCACTAATTATAATTATATTCTCTGACCATATTTTGTGTAATATCTCTTCCATCTCTAAATTTTGGCGGTTGTATATTCAAAAATAAATCACGTTCTTCCTTCACAAGAGCTTGGTATGAATAAATTTGCATTCAGAATGAGCTGGTGGGGACAGAAGAGTGAGTCTGGCATTGTAATGAAAGAACTGTATTACTTATATTCATTTCATGACAATTTATGTTATAACCACATCAGGCCTCTATACCACTCAATTTACAATAACCGTGGAAGATTATGCAGATTCCCAATCATGCCTTGCCTTTGCCTTGCTTTGTCTTTCCCTTCCCATGCCTTCTGCTGAACTAACTGCTTTCAAGGAAAAAGTAAAGGAAACCTGTGTTCGTGTCACCATGGACAATCTCTGACATTCAGCTCTTTTTACAGGAATCTCACATTCCTGCTGCAGCTTACCTGGCAGAGCAAACAAGCAGAAGCTGCATCCAAGGTGCACATCAAGAAAAACTCATGACTGATACTATGCCTTAATACCATCATTTCCCAGAAGTGGGATGCCCATATCAATGGGTAAAAGCAGACCTTTTGCTTCATTAATAGTGTTAACTTTTGCCATTTAAATCCTTCCAGTTCAAAAGGCAGAATTAGCTGTTTCTATCTAATGACCACAAACGGACTTAGGATTTTTTTTCCTATATACCTGAGAGAAAACTCCTTTAAGACCAAAAACCTAAAGCTGACCATTACTTACTCTGAAGCCCCAGTAAAGAAGCCTGCTGTTTAATAAGAGGGCCCACAAATCCTTAGATTGATTACATGTTCCAATTTTGTATACTCACAGTTTAATTCCTGCAGGGAACCTGTAGGAAACTAAGAACTTAAAAAAAATACCTTAAAATGAATTATTTAATCTTCAAACTGGCACTTATTTATAGCTAGTGTATTGAAAAGAATGAAATAATTATAAATTACCAGAGGAACATGTGCTTCTATGTTAATATTTATACATTCTGGCTGGAGCACCTCTGCTATGAAGACAGGCTGAGCAAGTTGCAGCTATTCAGGCTGGAGAAGAGAAGGCTCCAGGGAGACCTTATAGTGGCCTTCCAGTACCTGAAGGGGCTACAGGAAAGCTGGGGAGGGGCTTTTCACCAGAGAGGGTAGTGATAGGACAAGGGGTAATGGTTTTAAACTGAAAGAGCAGAGATTTAGGTTAGACATCAGGAAGAAATTCTTCACCATGAGGGTAGTAAGATGCTGGAATAGTTTGTCTAGGGAGCCTGAGAAAGCCCACTCCTTGGAGGTGTTCAAGGCCAGGTTGGATGAGGCTTTGTGCCGCCTGGTCGAGTGTGAGGTGTCCCTGCTCATAGCAGGGAGATTGGAACCTGATGATCTTTAAGGTCCCTTCCAACCTTAACCATTCCATGATTCTATTGTTTTTTTCTTTGAAGTGAATACAGCAAATATACAGCTATAAGATACTAGTGGAAATATATGATAGAGATGGATAGATAGATAGATAGATAGATAGATAGATAGATAGATAGATAGATAGACAGACAGACAGACAGACAGACAGACAGACAGGCATATATTCACAGACTGGATGTGGGAAAGACCAAGAACAGGAGTAAGAACAATTCCCAAGGAGAAGAAACAAAAGATTTACCAAGAGTGCTGCAGTCATGACAACATCAAACCTTTAAGATCTGGATCTGTTAAAAATGTAACAGAAATATCATAGGTTCTTAGTCTGATAGGGTATCTGGTGTGCTGCAAATACCTCTCCATGTTTTGCGTTCTCATGGGATGACTTCTGTCCCTGCACTGGCTAGAGGCATACATACGGAGCATGGGTGAGGGTCTTCTTCATGGTGGTGGAACTGACTTGCTGCCAGTGGAACTTAAAGTCTGGCCACAGCAATGGCAATCAAAATTACACTTCAACACAGTCTAATTCCCCTCAGATTTTGTTGATCCCAGCTATGCTGAGGCTAACAGTTGTCAAAGCTGAGCACAATGAAAGACAGATCACCTGGAAGAGCTGCAAAGCTGCTCACAGACATGGATTTGATCCCTATGGACACACTTCAGCTGGGACCACAGCCCTTTAGTCACCTGTCTTGTCAGGAAGAAGGAAGTTCTTCTCAAGCCTTGTACAGTTCCCCACTGCTAATTTACCCACTTGCTGCTGGGAGAGAGGACTCGGAACAGGGAAGAGTTTTCCAGTGCTGCTCCTTGCCCTGTCCAAGAACCAATGTCTGATGCCAGCAGTTGTGCATACCTGATGCCAGCCTCTGCAAGCCATGTCTGTTTGAGCAGTGTTTCTGGAAGCTCAGGGCCTGGAAATCCAGGGTGGCACTCCCCAAAACAGGAAGATGTTGGAGCTGGCAATTCCCATGTTGAATGAAAACAACAGATAAAATACACGAGAGGGCAAACTCCAGCACCTTATGATATGGTATGCAGCTTTTCACAGGGTTGTCAACTCAGAAATATATGTGCCTATGAAATATCATATCCAGTCCTCATGGCAAGAGAGCAAAGGAAGAACAAGGGAACATTAAATGGAAGCAGTTTTACCCAGTAGGCCCTGACACGATAAGCTTAGTCCTTTTCAAGTCTTGTAACTCTGAAATCAACAGCAGCTGGGTAAGAATTAAGCATTTAAGTGCTGTGAAGTTTTAAGTTGTCTGTAGTTACTTTGCTAATGTCCTTTATTATTTCTTTGGCAAATATGAATGTCATTACACTGCTGAAAAGTTTCCCTCTGGATCTGATGCAAGCTTTATTTACTGGAGCTGTTTAATCTCAGCAAAAGACTTTTAAATTAACTGAAGGAAATAATTCAGCATTTGAAGGCAGATGCCTGTGATGACCTAAGAGAATTTTTTTTTTTCTTTTTGTTTTCATCACTAACTTACGTGGTTCTGTTGATGTTTCAAATGAGATTTCCAAGCACCAGTGAAACAGTTTCATGTTAGGTAGTTATTTTTATAATTCGGTGCATCCAAACTTCATGAAAAATATGCAAATCACCTTCATTATAACCATATCTTGTCGCAACATGCAGCACACATAGTGCCAAAAATAAATGCATTCATGGCATCTTTTGGGTCCTAAGATCCAATTATGTCTTTTGTTCTTCCTTTTTGGCTTTCTGTGTCAGCTCCATGCTCTGTAAAGTTACTGATTACTGACCTGTTGGCAACTTTACAAATCAGCTTTGAAATGCAAGCTGTCAGTAGCTCTTGAGTACCCCCAGTCCCAGGTTACCAAGGCCATGAAATGCTGCATTGAATTTTTAATCTGTTTTCCCTCTGCTTCTGCCTAGCTTTTTCCAGGTTAAGGTCAATTTTGAAACCAGATGAATTCTTTAATAATCACTGTCTTTGCAGCCCTCCCTGGGTTCAAAAGGAAGTACAATTTTTTGTTGCATTAATATTAAATTTTTTTCCTGCGGGGTCTTATTACTGTGGCTTATTTTCTATTTAAGTATTCAATGTTAGATCACAAAGTGAGCTGCAGTCTAGCCAAAATATTGCCTCATGAAGATAGGAGTGAACTACTGCTAACCTGAAATTTCACTGCCTCCACTTTTAAAATGAAGCAGAGCTCCTATTGTAGCCCATTCTACATATTTCCCCTGCAGCCATGCTACTTGGAGGAGAAGGCTTGCCACCTCAGATACATGTCCTTTGGCTCACCTTTCTAAATGTGACAACTGCAGTTTATTTAGTAATTCTACCACTGAGCTTTGATCATGGTTTTAAAAAGTTGGAGCTTTTTGTCTAAGAAGGCAAGACTAGAGTAAGTCTTAATTAGAGTGCTGGAAATTCAGATCTAAATGTGAAATAAAACAGTCATCTTTATTTCCTCTTCAATTTTCTCCAAGGATTTATCATTAAGGAATTTACTTTGATTTAGTGGGTAGGTGCTTATTTGATTGTAGCAGTGAATAATCCAGGAATGCTTTCTTTTGAACAACCCTTGTAATGCTTTATTCTACTATATATCCTAGAAGTTATGTTTATTTACAGGTTCCTCTTTCATGATGACAGACCTAATAAGATAGTTATCACCTTTTTTTCACCACAGGTCTTTTCATATTCTTGTAGAATCTCACAATAATGTGTTTTTTTTTTACCCTGGAGTGAAAAGACAATTATAATTACCCTATCTACCAAGGAAAGCAGGCAAGTAAGAGGTATTGTGATAGCATTTCTGGTTTAATAATCAATAATTTGTCATAAAAATATGTAGATATTTGGTCCCTTTAGAGTGTTTCTTCTCTTTGAGGCTACAGTGAGAGTAACTAGGATTTTGAGGCTCTGGTAGCAGACCTACTATATGTACATGAATTCCTAGGGCTGTTTTTAAAGCTATTAACCCCTATATCACTATGAATCTTTAGGCAGTTAGTGACAGAATTAGTGACAGACCCAAGGGAACTCCAGACTATTTGAGCTCTGGAGTCCCATGAAGCTGCATTTACCGGAAGCAGCACTTTGTTCTGCATTAGTAGAGGCACCTTACAGCAAGAATTGATGAAGGTCTTATTCTACATGTACCTCAAAACTATTAGAAAACTGCACGTAGCCAGGGTAGAAACTTAGTAATGATGCACACTGAATATTGAAAAATAACTGTTGATTCATGGATAACCTGCAAATGTGGGATCTAAAGAATCAATAAACAGTTCTGTCATTTGTAAAGCCTGTTTTCTGGTAGCTTCATTACGATAAGTTTTTTTCTGATTTTCAGCTCTGGTCACACTTCTCCTGTGTCTGGGGTTTAATAAGCAGTTCTTTCCCATGCTACATCTCATACCAGTTGATTTTTTTTGCTGTTTACTCTTTATGGGTGATGAGGAAGTAAAAATAATTTAGTCAGTCTTCTACCTCGTGACAAGCTTCTTAGTCATGTAGGAGCTTAGTAATAATTGAGAACTTTCCTCTTCTGTCCTTCTCAGTGGAGACTGATCAATAGTAAAGATGTTTTGAGGTGGCAGGATGACCAGTGCACAGAAAGATGCACATCCTGAGCTGTTACAAACAGCTTATTCCTTTATGAAGACAGACATAAAATTTACACTCCCAATGGCATTCACTTACAATGTGTTTAAGAAATAAAATGTACTAATTATATCTTAAATTCTTGTCTCCCCAATAAAAAAACCAAAACTGAACAAAAACACAAGATAAAACAAATGAGCTCTTTCTCTTTTAAACAAAATGAAAAGAAACAAACAAACAAACAAAACCAACCAAAAAACCCAACAAAAACAAAACCCCAAACCAAAACCAACAACAACAAAAAACCCCAAACAAAAACACAAAACAAAATAAACCAGCCTGGAAAAGCTAAAGAAAATCCCAGATTTTCTGTTAGGTTGCATTCAGTAGCTTACAGACATTTTGAGGTGCTGTGGGAGATCTCCTGCCTTCTGGGAGGTTCCTATTGCTGGGCCTGGAGCTGCTTGTGTTCCATTTTTAACGAAGTGGATTTTAACCCTTTCTACAGAGATCATGGAGATCATCTGAGCAGCTCCGAGACTCTTCAGATTTTTATGGATAGAAGAGGCCATGCTGCTAAGCCTCTCTTAATTCAAAACACCAGCACTCATGGAACCTTTATAGATTTCCTGTGAGCAGGCTGCTGTGACTATGTAGTTACTGGTCTCACAGATTACTTGGGACTTATTTTACCACACAAGAGAAAAGCTTACAATGGGAAATCAAAATTCTGGTGTTATATGTAATTATTTTATTGTATCTATTTTAATAAGTACAGTCCAGCACACCTTATTGACAGAACTGAGAACATGAGTTACATTTTTTTACATGTAAAAATGTGTAAAAAACAGGACAGCATTAGAGAATGCAGTTATTCAAGGATTTATGGAAGGAAAAAGGAGATTATAAGACTAAGAAGAGCACTGATAAAGGACAAAGAGTGGATAAGTCTGAGACTGAACAAGAGCAGTAAATAGGCAATTTGAAGCAACTTCATTTTGCCAAATAACTTTTGAGCCAAAGATAGCTGCTGATGGCTAATAATATTTGCTATTTGGTTTTGGTAGCACTCATAATGTGATAGCTGATGGGTAAGCACTTCTTGCCTGAGATCATCCTATCATGTAAGATTTTTTATATTTTAACTTGGGGGTATTTTTGCCGTAACTTTGTGATAATCATAGGAGAAGCTAGTCAGACTGTGATTTTTGAGTAACTAGATGGATAAGTGACCTGTAAAGCTAAACTATACCCTGGGAACTTAAATTTCAATACAATCCACATCACTACCCATGCAGTGCATAACTGCATGTAGAATGCATATGAGAATAATTATATTTTCCAAACAGAAACTAAAGCTCTCTATCTTGGTAATGCAAAATAAAAAGCAGTACCTGAGTACTACCATGTCCTCTTGCTGTTGCTACAGTGTAGGCAGAGGTTCAGCTGAGAGAAGAAAACATGCGGCAGGAAGTTTTGGGGGTACACTAAATTTCTGATTTTACTTTCTGATACTGTAAGACCAAATTGGGAACACTTGTTCCTATCATAGCATTGACCAGGGCTAAAAAACAGTTTGCCACTGCATATCATCCCTTGCAGTCTGATGTTTGGGTATAATAAAAAACTCCACCTCTTTTTTTTGTTTCCTAGCCTTTTTTTCCCGGTCATGCATGAAGCAATGAAAAGAGATTGCAGGAAAACCCATCTCTTTGCTCATTATGCTTCCTGCTGTTTCGTGTGCAGCTACTAGCATGAGGTATGTATTTGCACGCAGCATTTTCCTTGCTTTTCCTATGACTAACTGGAGACAGAGGAGCTCCAAAGAGACTCATTAAACCTATGAAAGCTGCCACAGTTTGTCACATGTGGCTCTGCACACAAGCATTGCTTTTATAGTATACTGCAAGTGTCTCTTTCTGCAACAATAGTAACTCATGTCACTGCTTTAGTCTCAAGAGAAGCTGCTATTAAATGGTAGATGTTAGTTTAATATTAATAATTGTCTTAACTTCATACATCTACAGGTTTTCATCTAGTAAAAGGGAGCTATTCATTTTTCCTCATAAAAACAACATTTCTCTGAAGGGAATTTAACAGATGTAATGGGGTTGATGGCAGGTGCAGCATAATGAAAGCAAGGCACTTTGAACTGTCAGTGGCTCTCTAACTGCTCTTTGTATTACCCTGGCAGAGGTGTGCCTGCTCCAGTTCAAAACAGCTGCTCTCTCACAAGTGTACTCCTGGCTCCCATTCACCACTCTGCAAGGAAAAGCGGGGCTGCAGGAGAAAAAATGTAGGAAAAAAATATCTGGACCAGGTGAAAAACATCTGCCTGCACATCAGTGTAGTTTAAAGCAGGCAAGAAAGCCCATAATGTTTTATAGAAGTTGCATATTGTCACTTTTAAGGGGAAAGACTCAGAAAATGAAGATTCATTAAAGCTGTGGCACTGGGTGTCAGGCGAACACCTCTTTCATCATCCAGCACATCACCTTGGGGAGCGCTGCTCTTCTGCAGCATGTTCTCCGTTTTTCTCCAGTTAGTTTTAAATTGGTGCTAGGGCTTCTACCACTTCTCTAGGAAAAAATAGGTCTTAGCAATAAGAGAGGTTTCTTGATAGCTAAACTACAGATAGCCTTTCTCCCATTTTAATTACATTGCTAGTTTCTAGTGCATTCAGATTTTCTCTTTGTTCTTGTTTTTCACATTCTTCACCTTCTTGTTATCTGAATGAATGACACAGAATTGACTATTTTAGTTTTTCTCCACATGTTAGTCTTTTGACCATTTAATAAATTCTGTGCTTTTTCTTTTTCCTATTTCATTCCACCACCCACCCCCGCCCCCTTTTTTTTTTTTCCCTATAATTCTCTCCTCTCTGTTCCTATCTTTCTGGCTGAGATTCTCAGAACAGTCTGCAGTACTAATAAAGAATGCATGATGCTGTAGTAAAAAGGTTTCTTGGCATGGGTTTGGAGTGACCTGTAAAACTCTTGCGGTGAAGTCATAAAGGAAGCTATGCAGCTCACCAAAAATTACTATTAAACCAAGGTGTCTTGATATATAATTTTAAGACCAGTACAGAGCTGTTTTTCTAATATTATTGCTTCAAGTTTATTCTCCTTTCATTTTTAGTTTTTCTTAGTCACTCAGCAGAGGCTTTTTCCAGGAGGAACTGATATCCTTTGACACTGTATACAGAAGTCCTTCTGTTTCGCCATGTTCTTTTTTACACACGTGACTACACAATGAAAGTGACTGCCTTTCCTGAGGCGCTTGCTGGGGCTTCTGGGCCATAGTCAGGAGAAAGAGGAACTGTTGAAGACAAATCTATAATCACTGTATGCAATTGTGTATGCAGTAGTCTAGTGGCATGGGAATTAATGGGAGGATGCAATTGCTATTGCATTTTACTATAGATTACAATTTACAGACAAAACTAAAATGTTCTCAGTGACTACAGAGGGTTGTTTCAATTCCTATTGTCAATTTTTGTATTTATTAGAATAGGAGAAAAGCTAGGACCACTGAACTTGGGGGGAGAAATTGTATCTCTAAGTAATTAATTGAAAAAAATACCACCAACACAGATAATATTCAGATTATTAGTATATAATCAGAGATCTGTTCCTCAAGTATCTGTTTTCCCATTGTGGTTGTAATGCATTCCTGTGAGATCTTGTCTTGAGAAAGGAGCATCTGCCATTGAGCATGCTGTTTTTAATCAATCACTAATTTTGAGTATAATGCAAAATAGTGGTTTACCCTACAGATTTAACTTTTGCATTGTATTTGGAAACACATATTTGACTACCTTTTATACAAAGTAATGGACAAAAAGTCTTATTGATGTGCTTGATTGAAGACATGGCGGCCCTAACTCAATAGAACATTTCGATATGTGCCCGAGTATATTACTGAAAATCCAACTGTTGATGGGCTTCCTGAATCCAGGTGGCTTTAGGCATATGTCTAAGTTTTCTGCTGAACTGCAGCTTGTGAGGCCTATTATATTGAGGATTGAATGGAGTAGCTCAAAGATTATAAAATTAAGCACATATTTACAACGTATATGATTTTGCAAGATCAGGACTTAATTCATATCTTGGAACACATATTCACATGAAGAGTTCCTTATTAATGAAGGGATTTAGTACTCGTCTTTTTTTTAAGTGGCAGTTTTCATACAAAAACCTTAATAAAAATTGTAAGCTACAAAGTAATGGTGTTCGTTCAGTCCCCTAAGGCGTCTTACATCATTGTGTTTGTATACAGTAAATAAGTCTATAGAGAAAAAAATCTAGGCCAATACATGGATTATAGAAATGAGTTTGGTAGTGAAACTTTACACATTGACACATTTGCCACTGAGGGCAAAATGTGTGTGGCACAGAAACACTGTTAAAATTAAGGTTCTTCTGGCTGCCTAATACTTAATTGGCCTTTGAAATGTTCATTTACATAAATATGTTTTCTTATGGCTCCTTTGAAGGAGGGATCTACTATTTGCATGCTGAAGATGCATGTTTGCACTCTTAAAATTTTTTTTCTACAACATGGGGGGAAACTCAGGAACTCAAGTCACCAGCCCAACAATAAGGCAGGTCAGAGTGAGCTAAATATTCAAACTTTGCCTTAAGGCATGAAAAGGCTGACAGCTCTAAAATTTTAAGTTTCTGTGTTAAAAACCTTTAGGTCCAAATCATACAACGATCTCCACTAGTATGAAGGATGCTACAGGACTGGGGCCTGAAATAATATAGTGCCCATTTAGATCAATCATCTGCTTTTTTCAACCTTCTCATCTTTTTCCAACTGCAGAGTGGATTTAAGCTCTTCTTGCTTGATAAAAAATTCAGAGCATCTAGAAAAGCAGAGGAAATTTAGATAAAATTTCTTTATGGACAACTTAGGTACTGAATAAAGCTGCTACCAGCACTAGCCAGAGGCTTTGACTCAAATACCTGCGCTGCTCTGGATTGTTTTCTAAGCAGTCAGTGCTATTCTGTGAATAACAGAAAGTACCACAAAGTGGTAAAGGTGAAGACTCAAGTAGCTGCTGTACTTGCCAACAAACTACTCAGCCAGGCTTTTAGGAAACATCCACACAGAGGAGGGAACTACACTGCAGACTTCAGGCTTGAGGTCAAAGATGCATCATTAGAGACATCATTTCCTGATATTAGAGGCTCCAAATCATTAGTCTTTTAATACATAATATCAATAGCTGTAATGAAAAATGAAGGTAGGATGTAGAGAATCCTCTGAATTTTAATGTACTTTCTGCCATCAGAACCATAATGCTAGATCTATGTCAGCTGAGCCAGAAAAAAACAGTAGGTCAAATGGAGAATATGAAGAGGAAGGCAGTGACTGAACTGATTCTTGTGTGTGAATGCAAATCATCTCTGTTTCCAGGGTCAGCACAAGCTGCACCTCTGGAAAAGTACCGAAATGAAGCGCGAGCAGGATTTCTGCAGAACTGTCTGGCTCCTGCACAGTGAGACATTGCACACTGTGCATAGCAGATGGGAGCTGGGAAGCTCAGCCCAAGCATTGAAGTTTGCATACATATGCATAAATATATATATTTAGTGTCTGTGTGTCACTAGACTCTGGCAGAGCTGCCTCTGGTAGCCTCTTACTGGGCTGTGTCTGGGACCCACCACACCAGGCTCGTGTACACTTGCACGCCCCTGGCAAGCTGCCCCAGGACGGCTGCTCCTCCAACAAATGGATGCTTGCTGCTAAATGACATTAAACCTTTGGGACCATTGCTGAGCCTTTCATTTGAAGACTTTCCAGCAGCCCAAACCCACCTTTTCCCAGGGCACAGATATTGTGTGCACAATGAATTTAAAAGTAATTTGCTAAGGACCTCCAGTCATTGAAAACAGGTGGAGATATGGACTTCATCTAGGTTAAAGAAATCAGTTGCCTTTTAAAATTTTATCACCACAGGTAGCTGTGGTTAACAGCAGCATGACAAAAACCCCATATATATTTTTCTGCTTCAGTTTCTTCTCTGTTTTTGTAAGTTCTTAACAGAGTATGTGGGTGAGTTTTCAAGCTAAATGATGACCCTCCTCCTGACTTGGTCTTTCTGAATCACAAATCCATCACATACAAAGACACAGCATTAACACCATATTGGTTTGTTCACCCTTTTGAGCTTTTATATTGCTCAGTCCAGAGGCTTGGGAAAGCTGGTTATGCACAGGATAAATCACCCGCAGTTAAACCCAGCAATCCTTAAACCATCTCTATTAACCACAGTGAAGAACAGGGTTTCCTGAGCCATTTTTAACTGCAAGGTGCACTTCACTCTTTTTGAAAAAAAATTAACTGATTTTTGGCAGCATTGCCACAGAGATTTCCATTTAGAACAAAATAAAAGGCTGAATTAAATTTCATATGTTACTTTTCTTTCCTCCTCTCCTCACTTCTGCTTTTTTTTATTAATGTGTTGAACAAGTGTAAATTTTTAAATGCAAATGTATTTTTGCAGGTTTTTAAAGACAACCTTTAATCTATATTGGTGTGGGAGATAGATAACTTGGTTTTGACTGTATATGGCTGACTGTATACATGAAGACATTTCTTAATGTAGTGATTTCATTAGGTTAGTCACAATCTCAAAGTTGTAAACCAAAGAAAACCCTAAATATGTACTTGCAGACAAAAAACTAATTTAATTTTCATTGAGAGACTAGATTCTGGAAAGTTTGCCATGAATGCACAGATTAAAAGAGCTTTTTGAACAGATCTCTTTAAAAGTTATTTCTACCCAGGTATCCATGAGAATCTGAAATATACTGACACATATGTGTTTTCTTCAGTTCTTGCTTCTCTACAAGGGTAGCACGAGAAACGCTGTAGTTCCAGGGAAGGCTTTAAGTATTGCTATTTTTCACTGCCCAAAGTATTACTACAGATCCATTGCACAAGCTGAAATTTCCCAATTCATTTCTAGCCCAATTTAGCAGGCATACGATATTTGGATAACTGAGGCAAGTTCTGGACTCTTTTCTGGACAAAACCATACCTCCCCAAGCCACAGGAGGCATCTCCTTTGTGACATCAGTTATCTCACTCTCGATCCCAGGCAGAAAACTGTATCCCAGCACTTAATTGTTGCTCTCAGGTTTTTGAAGCATAACAGAGCTTTAGGCCTTTGAGAGGAGAGGGGAGAGGGTTTGGAAGAGGTCATAGATTCCTAAATTAAGGCTTTTCATTTTCTTCTTGAGAAATGAGTGAGAGGCACCACTAGAAGGCAATTCACCCCTCAAGAGGCTAGAAGCATCCCCCGGAGGTGCTTTTCCCACTCTTCATTCATTGCAGAAAGAGCCCAAATTGACAGGGCTCCTGTTTGGGTGCCCGAGTTAAGTGCTTAAAATTAGGTAGGCTGACCCCTTTCCGTTATGCCATCACAAATTCCCTTTTTGGTACAATTTGCACAGGGTTGTACATTAATGCAATATTGATGTTCTGTGACAAGTTAAAAGGCCAGTAAGAGTAGTGCTTAATGTAAATTATTTCACCAGTTTGATACCTGCTTTTTCCTTAGCTCTCTTAATGGTGCAGTGTGTTTTCCTACCCCAGTGACATTCAGCTGCATGTCTTGTTAATTTTTGCTTTGTAGCTTGCATCTAGATTACAGTTTTCATGTCCCCAAAGTGCCTAAAATCTTGATTCCTCAGTGTTGTGTGGCTTGCATAAATGTCAGCTGGTCCAAGGGAGAGGTTTTAAAAGAAACAGACCTGATCTGACGTTCTTCAAAGGGAAGCCTAGGAGACTAATCTCTGCACCTGGGTTTGTTATATACACCGAGCAACGGGAAGAGTGCTATGAGTGCTGTCACTCGAGCAGTGAAGAGGGACAGGCAGCCATGTCAAAAATGACAACCTTTCTTTTACTAGTCTTGCAAAAGATGTCTGCAGTGATGTGACTGCAGACGACATCAAACAACATAAGTGTCTGGTTTCTGCAATAGATTGAAATTCATCCAGTTCCCTGTATTCACTGTAATGACTTTCAATGCTAATTCTCAGTGAGTGAGGCATGAAGTATATTCACAGGCTATACACAGTTAGGATACTTTTAAGTTATTTGAGGTACCTGTGATGTAAACATCTGTGCCTCTTGCTATCATGCATTTTTTCCAAGGTTTCAATTATGCAGTCAAAGAAACACTGGGAAAGGGGAGAACAAGTTTGCTGATCTAGTTCTTTTTCTTTTTTGAAAGGAGTGAGTGCCTCATTGTCTGAGCATAGGGAAACATAAGATAGAAGCACACTTTCATCTTCTCAGATGCAAACGAAGTGTTTTTAAAAGTGATCCCCAAAGCTCACTGTATTCACTGAAAAAAACTGTGAGTTGCTTAAACTTTCATTTGGAAATAATGTGAGATGGTGTAAAAGACAAAGAAGTTTTAGCCTGAGTTTTCCTGCATGGCTGTAGTGTTCTCTGAAGCTGAAACTAAATCCAGCATTCAGAACATACAGTGTCCTGCAGGTGCAGCAGCATGCGTGCTTCACTGTATTTTGAGAGTATGCTTCCCAGTCCTAACTCCAGATGACACTCTGTGCTCTTCTTAGGATTACTTGGAAGAAAGAGGCTGCAAAATGCAGGGGGAAAGGAGGGGAAAACCGCCTGTGCATGTGCAGAAGGCCAAGGGAATCTGGTGACAGGAACTACTCCTTAGATCTGCAGCAGAACTGGGAGAAGTCTAATTGTCAGTGCATCAGGACGAAGCCAAGGTGAGTGGCGCTATGGTGGTATAAATAAGAAAGGGATTTCTTGTCCAGTATAAACCAATACTAAGCCTTTTTTTCCCCCCACAAATAACTTCTTCCTTATTTCATACATGACACCCAGTATCTGCTTTATGTGTTAACTCCTTTGCTGTCTGCTTTTACAGATGGCCAGAAAGAGAGACATATTCTAGTTAAAACTTTTTTTATATCAGTTTCTGTTCTAATGACTTCTTCACATAAAAGACAAAAACAGCCACAGGAGCAAGGGGCCAGAATTGCCCTCTTTCCCAAGGAGAAGGCACAGCCTCTCTTCCTGACTGCTCACATTGAATTCTGGTTTTAGTACAATGGAATAGCTTTTATAGGATCAGGTGAGAACATTTTCAATGCAGAAGTTGATGGCTGTGGCTGTAAAGAGAGAAAAAATAAAATAAATAAAAAAGAGAGAAGTAAACCCAGGACTCATGCAATCTGGCTGTGCAGCGTAGCCACCGAGCCACCTGGCCCAAGGGCTTTAGCCGTCCCTGCTGGAGTGATTCCAGAAGTTAGCAGAGCCAGCTCTTTGTCCTGTCCTCCCAGCAGAGGCTGCAGATGGGGTGGCCTGTCAGCTCCTCAGATCCTTCACAAGGAGATCTGTTAGACCAACAGCAGTTCAGCCTTGCACCCCAGGCCATGACCTGTGGCACCCAAGCAGCAAATGCCCAGCTTAGTTCCTCCACGGTGACAGCAGGGCTGCTCAGTGAGGAACATCCGAGGGATCTGCCAAGGCTGGGGAAACAGTGTTGGACTGCTGAAACACATGGTGGCTTGGACTCCTCCTCTGCAATAGTCTGGCAGGGGGATGCGGGTGGAGATGTTGCAGAGCAGCCAGTGTGCTGGAAGAGCTCTGAGAAAACCTGCGAAACAGAACTTCTCAGGGAAGAGTGATGGATTAGTAGTTTCTGGACCCTGCCTGGCTGCAAGCACACAAGAGGTGCTTTCCTCCGTCAGGACCAAGACACCTCCATGTGTAGAACAAAGCAGAATTACATACACTTGGGTTGGGATTCATCTCATCGACCTTTAGACATTTCTCCTATGAATGTTTTTGTATGATCTGGTTACACCAGGCTCCCATTGATGAAATATAGGCTCTGTTGGGATGTAATTTGTCAGACTGATGATTTCAACATCTTATGAGGTCTTTAAAATTTAGCTGTGAGGTTTCTCTATGTTGGTATATTTATTGGAGATATCTAGTTTTTGTTGTCCTCGGATAGAGCTGCACTAAGAACACTGTACTTCCTTTTTAAAAATTAATTTATCCAGACATCTGTTTCATAAAAGAGTTGTAAAGAGAAAAAGATTTAGGGTTTCTCTCTTACGAAATGCCAGGAAATAAGGAGGGGAAGTAGAGCTGAATTTAGATGGATCCATAGGCTCTATATATTTGTAACCTGACACATTAGCCATTTGCTCGTTATATCTCTTCAGCATTTAATAAAGCAGAATAAAGGCTTTTATTTTATTAAATATTAATTCACCTTTTCACATTTTTAGGGAAGACTATAGGCTACAGGCTTCTTCTGATTTAGGAAGATAAATGAAGGGGTAACAATAAATGAGACATATTTTCCCTATTTCTAGCAAAAGCTCTCTTGGCTTTGTGCTACTACTTTATCTAATTATATCTGATTTTTTCAACAAAAAAACATATAGAGAAAAAAAAGAGAAGAGAGCACAAACAGCTTGCATCTTCAGAAAAAAAAATAGTCTCTGAAAGCAATTTTTTCCTCCTCTTTGTTTACTGGTGAAGGTGAGGCAGTAACTCAACATGCAGGTACAGACGTGATAATTTACTTGTCAGTTATGTGGTAGAAAAATCGCTCTTAATGATAATTGTTGTATTAAGGGTTTGGGTTTTTTTAATCATGAAGGCAGCTGACTATTCTTTTTCAACAGTGCACTCTACTGTTTTTAATTCCTGGTCCCTACCATCCTACATGTATTTTTTTACTCTCCAGAGTCAGAGAAGGATCTATTGTGTTTTATCATTCAGCACAAAGGCTATTTGTGTTCCTGACTCTGGTCTTCTCTATCCACTTGGCAATATTGTTCACTGTTATTAAGGATGTGAAGATAGAAAAGGTACCTATGATTTAGTATAATTCACTTCCTGACAGAATCAACCCTTGCATTTCTTTAGATACCCATTTCTCAAGTACAGCAGATCATAATCTTAAGCAGTGGCTTCATATTCATTTTTTAGCACTTCTATTGAACTCATACATATAGTACATTTAGGTGATTTAATAATGTGTTTTAAGCATTCAAAATGAAAGCAAAGGGGAACTTCTTCTTTGGAAAAATGGTGGTTATTTGGTTCAACTGGTTAGTGGAAAAATATTTTTTCTTTTTTTGTTTATTTGCCATCTTGCAGTAGGTGATATACTGTGGGGATGGGGATGGTGTGTAGTTGACATAAATGGGAATCATGTAGATTAATCTGTTTTGAAAACCTTCACCCTGGAATGGCAGATGATGCAGCATCAATGGGATGAGATATAAAGTAGCCATCCAAAGCAAGAATACTATGAAATCTTCTATAAAACAGAAAGGCATGTAGGCAATGACCACAGCTGTCATAAACAGTAATAATAGTACATATTAAAATTATACTTTCATGAGGGAAAGCCTACCCGGTTACAATAAGAATGATTTTTTCTTCACTTCTTGTCACGATTTAGGCCCAGCTGGCAACAATCAGGCATGCACTCACTTACCCCTACCCCTCCCTGTGGAACAGGGAGGAGAAAAATCCAACTAAAAGCTCATGAATTGAGACGACAGGGAGGTTTTCACTCACCAGTTATGGTCACAGACAAAACAGACTCAACTTGAGAAATAAAACATAAATTATCAGAACATGAGAAAAAGAAAATAAGACCAGAACCTTCCCCCCAAAATTTTCTTTCTTCCCAGGCCCAAATTACTTCACTCCTCCCTGCCCCCCAGTGGCACAGGGGGACAGAGAGGGGGGGTTTATGATCAGTCCATCACATATTGTTTTCTGTTGCTTCTTCCTCCTCAGAGGGAGGATTCCTCACAGTCTTCCCCTGCTCCACCATGGGATCCCACCCATGGAAGAGAGTCCTTCACAATCCCTTCTGACATGAGTCTCTTCCACTGGGTACAGTTCCTCAAGAACAGACTGCTCCAGCACAGGCTTCCCACAGAGTCACAGCCTGCTTCGGGAGCAGTCTCTTGCCCTAGCTTGGGGCCCTCCGTGGCTGCAGATCTATGTCTGCCCCACCACAGTCTTTCATGGACTGCTGCACCATGCTTCTCCACGGGCTGCAGGGGGGCAGCCTGCCATCTCCGCCATGGGCTGAGGTGAAACCTCTGCTCAGGCACCACCTCTTCACCTTCTTCACCTTGGTATCTCTGTTCTGGTATTTTCTCACCTCTCCCTCTCCTCTGCCCTGCAGGTCTTTTTGCAGTTTCATTTTCCCCTTCTTGAATATGTTACCCATAGAGGCACATCCAGCTTTCCTAGTCAGCTTGGCCTTGGCCAGAGGACGGGCCAGATTTGGAGGTGGGGGAACTTCCAGCAGCTTCTCACAGGAGCTACCCCTGTGGCACCACCACCACTGCCAAACTGCACTGCACTAACCCAAACTATTTCTAGTGAAGTAAACAAACTAAAATCTAAAGGAATATTCTGTCACATCTCAGTGCATGCAGGGAGCAAAGTGAACAAGACCCTGACAGAGAACATGAAGGGCTCCTTCAAATGCATCAGTGGCAAAAGGAAGAATAGGGGAAATGTGGGCCCACTGCTGAATGAGGTGGGAGCCCTGGTAACAGAGGATGCAGAGAAGGCAGTGTTACTGAATAGCTTCTTTGCTTCAGTCTTTACTCCTGAGACCAGCCCTTGTGAATCCCAGACCCTGGAAGTAACAGAGAAAGCCTGGAGGGAGGAAGACTCTCCACTGGTCAATGAGGACTGGGTTAGAGATCAGTTGGGTAAACTGAACATACACAAATCCATGAGCCCCAGTGGGATGCACCCATGAGTGCTGAGAGAGCTGGCTGATGTTGCCCTACCACTCTTCATTGTTTTTGAAAGATCATAGAAAACAGGAGAGGTGCCTGAGGACTGGAGGAAAGCCAGTGTCACTCCAGTCTTCAAAAAGGGCAAGAAGGATGACCCAGGAAACTACAGACCAGTCAGCCTTACCTCTATCCCTGGAAAAATGATGGAGCACCTCATTCTGAAGGTCATCTCTACACACATGGAAGAGAAGAAGGTTATCAGAAGTAGCCAGCATGGATTTACCGTGGGGAAATCATGCCAGACTAATCTGATAGCCTTCTACAATGCTGTAACAGAATGAGTAGATGCAAGGAGAGCAGTAGATGTAGTCTACCTTGACCTTAGCAAGGCTTTTGACAGCGTCTCTCATAAGATCCTCATGAGCCAGCTCAGAAAATGTGGGCTAGAAGAGTGGACAGTGAGATGGATTGAGAACTGGCTAAATGACAGAGCCCAGAGGATGGTGATCAATGGTGCAGAGTCCAGCTGGAGACCTGTAACTAGTAGAGTTCCCCAGGGATCAGTGCTGGGTGCAGTCCTGTTCAACATCTTTATCAGAGATCTGGAGGAGGGGACAGAGTGTGTCCTCAGCAAGTTTGCTGATGATACAAAACTGTGAGGATTGGCTGATTCACCCAAAGGCTGTGCAGCCAGTCAGCAAGATCTGGACAGACTGGAGAGCTGGGCAAAGAGGAACCCAATGAGGTTCAACAATAATAAGTGTGGAGCCCTGCACCTGGGAAGGAACAACAACGTGCACTGGTACAGATCTGGAGCCGACCTGCTTGAAAGCAGCTCTGTGGAGAAGGACCTTGGAGTCCTGGTGGACAAGAAGTTATCCCTTGGGCAGCAACGTGCCCTTGTGGCAAAGAAGGCCAGTGGTATCCTGGGGTGCATTAGGAAGAGTGTGTTCAGCAGGTCAAGGGTTCTCCTCCCTCTCTGCTCTGCCCTAGTGAGACCCCACCTGAAGCCTCACCAGTTCTGGATTACCCAGTTCAAGAGGGACAGTGATTTTTACTTGAGAGAGTCTAACAGAGGGCTACAAGGATGATTAAGGGACTGGAACACCTGTTTTGTGAGGAAAGGCTGAGAGACCTGGGGCTGTTTAGTCTAGAGAAGACTAAGAGGGGATCTTACTAATATATATATAAATATTTGAAAGGTGAGGGTCAAGGAGGAGGGACCAATCTCTTTTCAGTCATGCTCTGTGATAGGGTGAGGGGCAATGGATGCAAACTAGTGCTCAGGAAGTTCCACCTTTACATGAGGAAAAACTTCTTTACTGTAAGGGTTATGGAGCACTGGAACAGGCTGCCCGGAGAGGTTATCCAGTCTCCTTCTGTGGAAACTTTCAAGATCCATCTGGATGCGTTTCTGTGTGATATGCTCTAGATTCTGCGGTGGTCTTACTCTGGCAGGGGGTTTGTACTCAATGATCTCCAGAAGTCCCTTCCAACTCCTAACATTCTGTGATTCTGTGATTCTGGCCTCCTGGCTTGCCTTCTTCCCATAACCTTGACCAATAAAACATACGTCCATGAAGAGCTGAAGTTCCAAACAAGCTTTTTCTTTAAAAGACCTGGAAAGAACAGGACTTGATATTAAGGGCTATTAGCAAGGGAGATATCATCTAAAGTAACTTACTTGTGTACACACACAAGTCCCTATTACATCCATAACTTGTGTGGTAGTCCTCAATACTTTTAAATATTGGATTTAATTGTCTAGCTCTCTAAATACTCAAGTCTTTGCCAGACCCTCTACCACCAATCACCTGAGTGTACATCAAGTTGCAATCCAACTACCTGTCTCCAGCTTCTGTACTCAGATTGCAGATGAAGCATGCAGACCAACTATTAAACAAGCAGTAGCATTTATACCAGGAGATAAAAAACAGATGGAAAAAATATGCCATAGGGAAAGTGAGAAACAATGCTGGAGATCAGAGTATCCTGCTGCTACTGTTACCAGTAAGTTGGGCAGGACAAGGGCTTAGCTTGCTGCTTTCCAAGGCCATTTATCCCATTCTCTGCTCCTGCAGCAACAACTGCCACCCCAAAAAACCTGAGGCTTCCCTAAAAAAAAAGCATGAAGCCTGGTTCTCCAGTACTGTGTGTAGCTCACTATGTATGGGAGGGTCATGACTATTTGGTCACCCTCAGCAAGTTCCTCTCTTGTTTAAGCAGACCCCAAGATCCCAGCCATGACCATACTGTAGGCCACTCCTGCCCAAAATGAGCAGCTTCTTCAATTTTGCTCAAGTATATCACCATCTAGTCAAATTTAAATGGTGCAGCTTTAATAAGGCTGGATTTTCCTTTTTGCTTCTGTCTTCCTTCTGATGTAACAGAGTCCTTCAGAATGTACTAGCCCTCAGAGAAAAAGGCAAAAACAACTTTCAAAATTCAACAGTACTTGAAATAATTTCTTTATTAAATGCATGGTAATAACTTTTTTTTTTTTTTTTTTTTTTTTTACATCTCCCTTTTCTCATCCTTGTATCTCCTGGAATCCATTTTATAGAAGTATTTTTTTTGTGTGAGAAGAATTACAGATAAAGTAGCCTACACAGATTAGAATGTTTTCAGTACCATTTTTCTTTTTCCACCAACAGAGGGAGTAAAGTTATTATTCCCCTCCAGAGCTTTTGACCATAACAGTTATGTGAGACCAGTAACTTCACTGGGGGTTTTGCATATGTTAGGGCAGGAGGTCAGCTAGGTCTTGGTTTGCAGTCTTCAGCAAGTGATTATGCAGTATAAACCAGCACAGACTGTATGAGATTAAATCAGAATAGCTGATGTATTGTGGACTGAATTGATATTGTGCCATTTATGAGATGCGCATTGAAAATTTGCAGTGTGCTGCATCCCCTTAAGGACGAGTGATGAGATCTGTTAATTGCATTATATTATCTACTAGTAACTGCACCATTAATGCATGTCAGTGCCATTCCTGACAGGGCTGGCTTGAGGGCTTTTTACTGCCCTAGGCAAATGGAAAAGTGTGTGCCACTCTTAGCCACATTTACTTCCACAGTAAACAGTCAGTTGTATCTAGGTCTCAATTTTAAATTATACACCAGTGACTTATTTAAGTAATGAGGGCCATACTGTCCCCCCAATAGCTTAGAAGTGTTTTACAAAGAGGAGTCTTCATAAGAGTAATTACATTTCTTTCCTGATCCCTCCTAGACCACGAGGTACTTGTGAGTTTGCACTGCTTAGTGAGGAATTGGCAAATGGAAAAAGGAGGCTGGAAACAACAGATATTTGTTGCCCAAGGCTGCACACTCTCTGTGGCATCAAACCCTGTCTGACCTGCAGAGAAATTGCTGAAAATGTTAACACTGGGTATGTCAGTGCTCTCTACCCCCAGTTCTTCTCCAGATCATTTTGCATCTTGAAGTACTTCCAAATTACTATTAGACCTGCCTAAATTCCTTCATTATAATCAAAATTATACTTTTATTGTGTTATTATCCTCCCTCCAAAATTTGCAAAGTCTTTGCCGTCATTTTGACTGGAAGCTGTAATGTCCCCTAAAGAATCAGTCTCCCCTTTCTTGCACAAAGCTATCTTGTGATGCTAACTCACCAGTGCATGTGAGGACAACACTCACATGTTGGCTGGGCAGTTTGACTTCACAGTCTTGGTCTCGGTGTTACATTGGCTGTTCTGTCCTTCAGGCTGCACAGGAATGATCTGAATTCCTATGAGCTGAAGTTGACCACAAGGTTCTTTTTGTTACAATTCATAAAGAAATGAAGATTTGTTGCCTCTATGCATGTAAGCTTTATGTCCTTCTGAGGGTGCCTCTGAATGTCAAGCGATGTGTGAGAGGTGGGCATCCCCTCATCTTCAGTCCTGCTCTTAGTTTGGTCTCTTGCTATGGGGAGCATGTGGGGAGGAAATGTTTTATGGTACGCTAAAAATCATAATCCATGGATGTGAAGTGATAATGTAGTTAATATGATCTTTTAATCAGAAGTGCTCTGTGTAGTATCTGAGTAGGAATTAGATTATTAGATTAGCTATATTAAGTTTAAAAAATCCAGGAATTTCAAGCCTGTTTTTCCTCTCTGCTGTCAAAATACCTAAATTTGGTGTAAATTGGAAGGTTGAAACAATCAGTTAGTAAACTATGCAATAATTTCTGTTGTATTTTAATTGAAATTAATTATTTCTGCAGTCCCTGGTTGAAATATTTAATCTCAGTGCACTAAATGAGGTTGAAATGTTTGATGTTCAGCTATTGCAGAATAACTCTTCAATTTCCAAAGAAAAGCATTATGGGCATTATACTTTGCTAGTCTTTTTTACCCTGCCTTGCACAAAGGGCTAATTGACTGTAGAGTATTTATCATCAGTCTTGCAAACCGTGTGACTCAGAGTATCCTACGTGACAAGGTCATGGGGAAGACACAGAGCATCACTGACTATATTTCTAGCCCAGGAAGTCCGGACAAATCATGGAGCCTTGTAGCATCTGCATCACAGTTCCAGTGAGACTCCCACAAGGTGCTGAGCAGATGCAACTTGACATCAGTATGATTCAAATGAAACATTTCTGCTCCATAAAGCAAAGCATTTTGGTGGTGGATAATGGCAGAGCAACTGATGCCATCTACCTGGATTTGTGCAAGGCATTTGACACTGTACCACACAACATCCTGGTCTCCAAATTGACAAGACATGGATTTGACAGGTGGACCACTCAGTGGATAAGTAACTGGCCGGGTGGCTGCACCCGGAGAGTTGTACTTAACCGTTCAGTGTCCAGGTGGAGGCAAGTGATGAGTGGCGCTTCTCAGGGGTCAGTATTGAGACCAGTGCTGTTCAACATCTTTGCTGGAGACATGAACAGTGGGATTGAGTGTATCCTCAGCAAGTTTGGAACCTGATGATCTTTAAGGTCCCTCCAACCGTAACCATTCTATGATTCTATGATTCTATGATTTGGTGGGACCACTCTGGAACAAATAACATTGTTTTCATTTTCTCCAGTTTGGCAGAATAATGTTCCCTTCACAGCATAAATCATTGCAAAAGTGTGTGTGCATACAGAAAAACAAATATATGTGTACATATACATGCATAAATTGAACAAAGTTTGGGTATGTTCTTCCTCATTTTCATTTACCTGGGATGCTTAGCTGCATTTTAGAAATGAGGGAGAGAAGTGACCCTAGAAATTAAATGTACTGTATTAGACAAAAGGGTTACTGTAGTTATGGGCATTGACTTTTAATTTTTTTTCGTCTTTTTTAAAAATTGTATCTCTGCCGCCTTGAAAAGTGAGTTGAAGATGTGGTACAAAATATGCATTAGAAAGTGCTTGGACTGAAGGACTGGCTGGCTCGAGAAATTAATAATCTAATGTGGGACTTTTCACTCCTTAGTCACCAACCTGTCTCTGGCATAGGTGAGTAATAAAACCACAAATCACTCTGCATCTGGCAGCCATTTGGATGAATAAATAAACTGAGCTGATAATACCAATATAATTTCATGAAAAAAAATCCCACATATGTGCAATAATTAGCATGCTTTTTTGGTATCTCAGCAAACAAGCAAAACTGAAAGGGCACTGTTGAAAATAACAATATTTCCCATCCTGAATTATCCCAAAGCATTTTATAATGTATTAACTTAAGTCATATTCTAGTGTATATCTCCCTGCAAATGCCAGAAACCAGAGTCTGCTTAAATCCAGTCAACTACTTAATTGATAAGGACATCATGAACACTGAATTTGTTTCTATTTAAAATTTCCTAAAGAGGGAGTTCTGGGGCTCTGCTTGAAAAACAGGTATGCAGGGGAGTGAGGCACTGAACTGGCTCCAGGACTCTCTTCCCACAGTTACTTGGCAACATGGCCCTGGCTCTCCCTCCTCACCAGAGTCCCCAGGACCTGCTTTTGGTAGGGGTTAATTAGATGTTGCTTAGTGCATTCCCTGACTAACGCTGTAGTCTTCTGGGAGCTTTCTTGTGGCCTAAGGCTGAACTCACAATAACTATGCTAATGAATTAATGGGAACAAGCAGAAAAAGGGTGAGTAACAGAAAACTGTCTTTTTAACCCCTGTGTGAGCCAGTGTTAAACGCAAAGCTGGCAGACTCTGAAGCCTTGCTGGACACGAGCTTGCTCCCTGTGGAGATGCTTGGATGTATCCACATTGCGCTCCCCAGAATGCTGGTTCCAGCAACATGATGTGAAGGCATCCAAGCACTGGCTCTGGAAGCTGTGCAGAAGTATTTATGCAGAGCTTAAGCTAATAAGCTCTGCCAGACCTGGGCTAGCCTGCACAGAGCCAGTATGGATATTTCTGCGATTGTGGCACCATTTATCAACAAACTGGGTAGCCTGCCAGGGGGATAATGGAGAGCTGGCTGTATTTTGAATGTTTGTTTGCAATGAAAATTATGTGTTAGGGTTTTGACTCTAAAGCATCAGTGGATTAAAGTCAGACATCTGACAAGATTTCTGTTCCTATTTGTCTGCTGGCCTCCTTCTCAGAGGGTGCTGTCCCTGCCACAAGGATGGCTTATAAGCTCATGAAGCAGCTTCTGAACAGTTTATAACATGTTGTGGTGGGTTTCTTTTCTGGAATGATGGAAGTGATAAATAAGATTCATGGTAGGAGTCAGAGTAAACCAGGAGACTGATTCAGACCCTTTGGACTCTTTCTATTCTGTTTTCTGCAGGTATGTCAGGTTTTCTGATTCAGCTGCTAGAGAGGGAAATGTCTTGCTTCTGGCTGTATTCACTCTTTAAATGTCTAACTGTGGTTGCAGAAAGGATGATGAACATCCTCCTACACCCACCCCAAACTTTGGGTTTCTCAGAACTTCCTGGAATAATGCATCACAGGGTTGATATTGTGATCCAGTGCGCCAAGAGAGGTAACCATCAAAATATGATACAAGGGCAGAACTTTGGGAGCCATAACCCAGACACAACAAATATATAATAGATGCAATGTTAAGAGAGGAAGCTAGGAAAACCAGCTTCAAATATTGTCTTGAATGTTTTAAAGTAATAGACATGACTGAGAGCAAGTGTACATGTTCATATACCTGTGGTTCTGTAAGCATCTCTAGAAGGGCCAGAAATATGAACATTTAAAATCAGTGTTAAAAATTCCCTACTGATATATTATGACAGCAAAGGAAAGTCGTAGGATGTAGGAGAACAGATTAGTGGACATCAAGTACACAAATGAATAAATTATAATTTTATTCTATTTACATTTATATGGATACATATGGGGTTAGTTTCTCACAGCAAAAAAAGACAAGAACTAAAACAAGTACCCCAAAAGTTTGTCAAATCATTTCTCAGGCTCTTTGTGCTTTTAAGCAGGTGGAATAATCTTTGCACAGTCTTTGCTAGGTGGTCCCTCTTTGTCTGTGACTGCCAGTCATGGCAAAATCACAATCACAGAACATTCACAGTTGGAAATAAACTCTAAGATCACCAAGTCCAACTGTCCCCCCAGGGGAATTCAGTGGAAATGCATATTAAGCTGCAATGTTTTTGTCCTTTATGCATTGAAGGAATGCAGATTTTCCCCCTAGCTTTAAGGTGGCAAGTACTGATGCTTACAGTAAGGTCCCAGATGATACTGTGGTCTATATGTCCTCTCCAGACTTCCTGAACTAAACAGGAATTCTTGCACTCCTCTGGCATGCAGATGCTCTTCATTGTTGAAGTCATGGTGTCTTTCTTTCTACCTCTGCATGTATTGCATTGGACAATTAACTTTGTATCTTCGTCTGTGAAAGATCTAATTATCTATTTTCCATTTCCCTTTTTAATAACACAATTTGTGAAAGAAGACATCAGAATGAAAATTCCATTTAGAATATGTTTTAGTGTGTCATGTATATCAAGTGGCTGAAGATTTGTCTCTTTGCAGCTTTCACACTTAGAGAAATTTCAGTATTAAGGGCCAAATTCTTGCAAACATCAGTGCCCTTTTGGAGTACCCCAATGCCCACCCATTTTACAATTCCTTCACAATGAGGAAAGTTTAAGTAGTCTCATAAGAAATGAAAATCCAGCTCATATATTGGTATCTTTTCAAGTCATTAGAAGTCATAGAATTGGTTAGAATTAGAAGTCATAGAATTGGTTTTATAGCCCGTTTTCTTCAGGTAGCCACGAAGGACATTAAAAAACCTGTTGATAACTGAGAGGCAGCAAAGTTTGTGTTGTTTGCCTGTAACTCATGTTCCAAACCTGGCAGGTGTTTAATGAGCTATCTCAGAGAAGGTTTACTTACTACTTGCTTTGATTCCAGACTGTTAAAGTATGGATACTCTCTCAACTCCAAAGTATTCATCAGGGTCAAGCCCTCATAGTACCAAACTGTGTACAAATTTGTTCCATGTGTTATCCTTGAAAATACTTCAAGTTGCCTGCTGGGTCATGTTTCCTGAAATGAATGGTTGGGATGCTGGACCTCAGACATTTCCCTTTGGCAGATACTGGTTTTCATATTTATGAGCCTGTTAAGGCTCTTAAAACCAAAACATTAAGGAAGATACTCTCCATATAAAAAACAATATTAATAATTATATTTATATTACACTCTATGTAATAATTTTCAGGATGCAGAAGAGCTATCTCTAAAAACCCTTCATTAATTATGAACATCACATTCTCAAAAAAAGTACACCAAAGAGTATAAAGTGCTGAAATTGATGGAGCTGGATTTCATGTATTTTTTTCCATTATGGAAGCCACAGCAGAAGTGTGATACCTAAAGCTCTTCCCTATAGCAGTCTGGGCTCATCCACACTGCAGAAGTAACCTCTCAGAAGGTATCCTAAGAGATCACCCTAGGCTTCTACACAGGAACAAGCTTTGTTTTGGTTTCAGGCCAAACCCGAAGACAGTCTTGCTGGCATTTACTACAGACTGAAAGCTTCTTCAGACTCCAGGACTCCTCGCATTGTAATATAGATAAAGTCAATACATTTTACAGGATCTAAGCATCTATTAAGTGCTGCTGTGGCCCAAATACGGTTCTAATGCAACAGTTAAACAAAACAAATCAATGGAAATAGTACCACTGACTTCAGTGAAGATTGTTTCAGTCTCCTGAGGTTTTATTGTAAATGCAGATGTGTTCAAGCCTATTGATATGGAGTGAAACAGTCTGTGCATTACTTGACTGAAGCAATTTATTACTCTGATACCGTTGCTCTGTAGAATCTTGTCTTCAAAGACAAGTATGAGGACAGTTCTCTGAGTCTTCTGCAGCTCAGATCTACTGAACTTAATATGTATACATAATCTTCCTGTAAAAGCTACAAAATGGAGAGTCCATCATTTTGGCACAATACAATAACCAACTCTGTGCTAGCCAATGCCCTTTTAGATTTTCAAAAAGTATGGGTTCTGCATAGGAAAAAAAATGTATCAAGTGAGGAGATGCCATGCGACAGCTACGGAGCAAACTCACTCACCTGTTCCCATGTCTTTGATGTCTGAAAAATAAACACTGAGATTAAGGTGCAAAGTCATTAATTTTAAAAAGAGAAACTGCCTTGAAATATTTTTTTTTTTAAATATTGTAATTTAATATTCTTGGATAAGAAAGGCACATTGCAGGAATATTTGGGCCCATCAGGTTTGTCTTCTTAGAAAGCCTACACTGGCAACTGGTAACTACTGTTTGATTTTAAGCAAGTGCTTTGACACATATTTGGATCAATCCTTCAGCGTGTTTTTTTGAGGTCTAAATATTCAAAGATGCAAAGTACCAAACCACCCCCAAAATGTCATTCTGGGTATTCTAGAGCTGGATGAACTCAAAATCTAGAGCAGTGTGGCTGAAGGTGAGGTATTTAAAACTAGTCAGAAAAAATTGACTTTGAAATCACAACTGTGTAGTTATTAAAAAAATCAAACTTCAAACTTAGATAAGAAAAGATTACTGTGAAATATGAATAAACAATATGGAGAAATATACCTTCCACTTTTCTTTTAAGAGTTATTTCAAATTTTAAAGCTAGTCTAGGCTATAGTTGTTGAAGAAAACTTGGGGGTTGGACTAGATGATCTTTCGAGGTCCCTTCCAACCCCTAAGATTCTATGATTCTATAAGAAAGGAATCATGCTAAACTGTAGTTTTGTTGCAGTGTAATTTAAACTAAAATTTGTTTATAATAGTTTGTCCATGTATTTATTCAAATATATGAAAATCTATGCAAATTTACACCCCATTGTTTTGTGGTTAGGTACAAGGGATGTTTCAGGCTATGCAGCTTCCCTAGTCGTCAACTCACACTTGCTTCTGTTGCGATAGGATTCAAACACCACCATTTGTAACTGATCTTGAAGTCTGAAACTAAAGAGAGCGAGCAAAGATGGAGTAATACTATCCAGGAATTTAAAAGAAAATGGAAGAACTATTCATTCTTACAGGTATTTTATATATATAAAAAATCCTTTTACTTACTTTTTAGTTTTTTGTGTCTATGCAGTTAAGCATGTAATTACCTGTTTACCAGGTAACAACCTACACATTCAGCACTGAATAAATTGGTGATTGCATTTAGATAAAATTCAAGAGAATTATTACCACCCTAAATAACACATTTATTGGCAATCTTAAATGACCCTGTAAAAAAAATTCAGTCTCTAAAGTACATCCTTTCCCCTAAAGGACACAATGAATTGCTTAAGCACCCCTCCAGTTCTACTGAAGAGGTATCTGATTAACAGTTATTTTCTAATGTAGGTAAGAACTTGGGAGGATCAGAAACGAAATCAAAATGTCTCTTTCCACAGCTGTTTAGTAAAGAAATCTGTCTGGTAGTTTGATCTGTATCTGCACTTGGATTGAGCAATTGTGTTCAGGCAGAGAATTGCTTGGCATTATCTTATGACTCACTTGACAGAGCATACCCCTTCTTTTCATTACCTGAGAAGAGATCATTACAAAACATACAAGTAGTATAATTTTATAGCAATCTATTTTGAACTAGCAAATTAAATGGGGAGAAGAGAGGAAATGGAATGCAGCAATCATAATGCTTTTAAACTGTTTTTTAAAGAAATAGGAACCTAGCAGAAGTATGGGAGAAGGTCCAGGTTAGTGAGCAGGAGCCCTTTCACTGTCAGACAGGACTAGCTGCACAGCTTTCATTCATGCTGGAGAACCCTGTCACTGAAAAATGGTAAATATATTTCGGTGTCATAGGTGAAAATACCTTAGAATGTTGTAGGGTAGTAGGTGGCAGATAATTAAGTGTATATGTGCATGTCTGTGTTTTGGTGAATGTTCAAAATTGCACTTTTGATGTTTCAAGCTGAAGCCTGCTGCTTGCTAGCTGCAACCAATACAGACTGGTTGTAAGTTTTCTTAAAACTTGGACTAAATAGCAGTGAAATGTCCTGTGTACTCAGATTACTAAAGAAATACATGACAGGACCTGATCATGCTTCTGCATATAAGCTACATTGGGAAAACTGTAGATGTAGAGGGGCCATAAAGAAAAGGAGGCCAGAAAGAGAAGAGTTCACAAAAAGAAGTGATCTTGGAGAGAACAGGACCAAGAAAGGTTATGAGCCTCCTGACTGGGAGAAGCATGTTGGTTGTCAGAGAGATACACAAATATGAACACCAGAGGATGCCCAGGGACCTTCAACAGTGATGGTCCGGAAAGGCAACTGGGAGCAGCAGTGCAGCAGGAATTAACAGGATTTACTGTCAGCTTTACCCAACCAGCAGTGACCTCCATGACAGGGTGGAAGGGGAAGGCTAGAGAGGGTAGTGCTGGGGTCAGGGAGCGAGGGAGCATGAAATGATCAAGTAGGCTAAAAGCTCTAATCTTGCTCGCTGTTAAGTAAAGCCCCCTATCCAGCTCCACTACTAGTTACTGTGTATTCTATCTGTCTTGTGACAGTGGCAGGAGGACAAGGTGACCAGCAGAAAGGCTTGGAAATCATGCTTGGGGATTTTGGACGACTACGTTTTTATTACAGTGTGTAAGGAAGGGCAAAACTGAATAGTATCACATTCCTCTAAATGCAAATCTGAAGTAAATCCCTAGTAAAATTTATTGGGACAGGAATTAACTAGAGGGAGAAGAATTTTGAAGTCAAGGTCTTCCCATTCAGTTGGTTTGGAAAACTAACATTATTGAAATGCAAGGTTGTACCTTGAAGCACTATCTTCCCACTTGCCTGGCTTTCCTGTAAAACTGTCTAACCTCCTAGTCCCTTTGCTTGCTAGAAGTAGGCATCAACATAGCTGCAAGTCCCAAATATTAAATACAGCCAAATTTATGGGATGCTTCTGAAACATGTTTAATAGTCAACCTGGTTGAAGCATCTCCAAGAGAAAAACTGTAATTAATAGAATAATAGTAACAAAAGATGCTGCAGACATAAGCCCCAAGTCTAGAGTTTTAATGCCAAGATGCATGACAGTCAGAGCTGCCTGGAAGAAACTTATCCTCAAGGTTTCAGGCACTTTTCTTACACATAGATGCAGAAGGCATTTTACAGATGAGAAAGTCTTTAGGCAAAAATGTAAGATGCCTCAGAATGCTTTAAAGACCAGAAGGTATTTTTGGCACTTTGGTAGCTCTTAGCTCAAAGCTAGCTGAATGTCTTTGAATGAAATAAAGTGTCTTTCAGAGGTGCAGCAACCCCTCCAATAGCCTCTTTGCTCTGCAGGAAGCTTTTCTTCATTCTTTCCCATGTCCTGTCTGTTCCTGCTGCTGCCAACATACTCTTTGTTGGAGCCACAGGCTGCCAGCTCCTTGCTGCGGCTGTAATGCAGGAGGATTACTCCAAGGGCAGGAGAGAGCTCCTGAGCTCCTTGAAAAGTTTCACCTGACGTGGTCACTCCTCATAAGAGAAGACAAAATATGCAACCCAAAAGCATGCAGTACAGCAAGCACCCTCTGCCATGGCAGCATTGAATTGGAACACAAACCAGACTGCCAAGGGAACCAGAATGTGAAACTTCCACCTCTTTTATTTTGGAGTCTTAAACACAGCTGTGTTTTTTCTTCTATGCCCCCTTTCCTTGTGCTTTCTCTTTCACATATCCACACAGCTTCACTTGGAGAATTTTAACCATCCCTCTCCATCTACAGCTTGGTGCCTTCCTCCTGCAGGTTTGAAAAAGTTAATTTAAATTAGGTGAAATGAATTGTGAGGCTGGATGTGAACACAGGTGTTTCATCTCTTTAAGTTAATGTGGTCATCTCAGAAGAAGTGGTCAGATGTTTTTCCTGGAGCTCAGGAAGGAATGGAAGGGAAATGAGCCTTCTTGGAGAGAGAGAAGGTGGTAGAGGTGGTGAAGCATGTAAGTGGAGAGCCAAACAGGGATCCAGGAGCCACAGAGAGGAGACAGGTTCTATGGGGCAAGTAGCACATACACAGCTTTGTGTAGATAGCTAAATGTGTGACACTGTGGCCAGGGGAAGAATTGTGCAGAAATCTTTCTGTTTGCACCTTGCTAATTGGAGCTTTCTGTCATTAAAGACAATGATCCTTGCTGTTATTCTAAGAAAAAAATTGCATTCCTGCAATTGTTTTGCGGAGCTTGCTGTAAGAAGAACCTAAGCAGATCCATCACAAACCTTTGGCCTCCTCAGGGTCTCAAGTGCTCTTGATGCCTAATTGAGTTCTCCAAATGCAAGGTACTGACCACAGGATTTAAAGTGATTGCAACTGCTTTTTGTGTTGCTACTAGGATATTGCCCAGGGACTCATTTGTTTCAGGTCCTGGCTACCTCTTAGCATGGCATTTGCAGCAGCCTGGTGCCAATCTGCTCAAATTAAGTTTAGTGTTTGTGTGTAACAAATATTCAGGCTTCTTGAGAGCTATCAGGTCAAACATGGGAGCAATTAATAGGTTTAGTGCTCCCTAGGGTAAGCCAGGGAACCAATATGCAGTGTCTGTCTTTAAAATGTGTAATCTTTCTCATCTGTACATCTGTACACAGTAAATTGTTCTCAGCACAAAAGGAAAACATTGAATCAATGGACAAAAATGCTTGTTTTAGAAACACTTTGTTTTCATTTTATCCAAAATCAGTTTCTGATCTAGAGATGATGAACCTGAATATGCAGTAAACTGAAAGTTCAGTAAGCTTTGCATAAGCTTGGACAAGGACTTAACCTCTCTGAGCTTCAGGCTTCCCCACTAAAAAAACAAGCACTAGTACTCTTAGCTGAGAGTTACAGGGTCTTAAAGTTGGAGTTCTTTTAATTGATCTGAGTTGTTGAGATTTGTGATGCTAAAGATAACTGAATAGATATTTCAGTTACCAGCCTCTTGTTCATTTTAGCTAGTGATACCAATAGCATTTTTTCAATTATTTTCATCATGCTTTGTCTATTCTTTTTTATTAAAGCCAATTAGAAAATTTTCTAACTGCAATGTATTCTCTCTGATATAATTACTAGAAAGTCATGAGTACCAGTCATATGAGCGCTAATGAAAAGCTGTTCTGTTTCTTAAATTAGCTATCTTAATATTTCCTGCAGTAAATTTTCTTTTTTATTTTCCAATTCAAGTTTCTAGAGGTACAATAGAACAGTAATGGGACAAGAGTGCTATAAAAAAATCTTAGTAAGTGGAGTAATTGTAGCACTTACAACAGTTGAGATATCTGCAATTAATTTTACAGTTACCACTCAAGGCGGTGTTTTGGGAAATACAATATTTTACTAAATTAAATTAACATAGTATATAGATATTTTGTTTTGGAAAAGATTTGGGCAAAATTTACTCTTCTGTTTTTCTTACATGACTAAAAGATGCATGTTACTGTCACCTCATTTTACTGATTTTAGATATGTGATTTGACTTCCAATATTTTCCTTAACTTTGGGTTAAAATTTTAATAAAAATTGAGGTTAAAATAAGGGAATAAATTTATAATCAAGATGAAAGTTTAATCTCTACAGATTTACAAAATATTGCAAAAAGTCATCGTTTTTTTATGTTGATACCTGCCAAATTTCATGTTGTTATATGCCTGTAGTAAAGAAAGATTATGATGCATCCACTGAGAATGGAAGTTATTTTCTGGAGTAGTGGTTCTTCTGTTAAGTTTTAGAACTTCGTCATCTTACAGGCTGAGAAAAAGTCTCTGCACACATGAACATGGTTATACCACAAGGACTGCAGTGGGCGTTAGAGAGTGAAAGACGAGGAGTCTTCTCCACCCAACATGTCATTAGGTTGAAGAAGCATGCTCCTCTTAGTCCATGCCTTTCATTTTTTAAAAATCAAATCCCTGAAATCCCTTGCCTGGAAACAGAACTGTCTCATGAACTTGATTATTTCCCACAGTTTGTAGACCCAGCCCTTGTCCTCCAGGCTTCCCCCAGGCAGACTGCATAGAAGCAGAAGCAGCTAGTTATCTTCTCTATTCTGGAACTGAATCATACCAGACGACTCCCAGATTTGTGAAAAATCAGTTGACTAAAACAGTAAAATTAGTATAATCTGAGAAAATGGGCATCCAATAGATTTTCTAGGTTTTTATCTTTTTCCTAAAAAGATGATTTCTGAAGGAAACCCATTATACTCTGATTTTACCAGGTATGATTTTAAATCTTGTTCCTTGCTACCAAAAGTCAGCAGCACTGAAAGCCAAGCTTCACTACCTGAGGATTATGTATGAGGACTGCAGCCCTATTAAGATAAAAGTTTCAAGGAGTGAAGCTGGTTGACGCTATTGCCTAAAGCAATCCCATCAGGCTTTCCACTGAAGGTGTATCTTCTACTTAAGAAAAACCACTGTATATGCTTTCTGCTTTGTAGCAATGCTTTTCATTTTAATCTAGCTGTATTTGTTCCTGTGCTTTTATTCCAAGCAAACAAAAATGAATTCTTAGCAATCTGGGAATATATTTCCTAATGCCCTGTAGCAAATACACTTTTTTGAGGGATACAGGCTACTGTAGAGGGAAAACAAACCCTTTATGAGGTAAGCGAAGACAAGTCAAAAATGGGAAGCAGCTCAAGATATGTTTTCTGACCAAGAAGAATTATAAGGAATAGGAGTATTTTCTATTAACAGAGCTGATAAGCCTAAATCCCCTCTTCTTCAGGTCTGATCTGAAGCAGGAGCTGCAGCATGTGGTCTCCACGGAACTGAAGTGCAAGAAGGTCACTGACCTGGCCTTGAGAAGAAGAAACAAGTTTTTGAAACTTGTTTACTGACCAGCTCTCTCTGTGGGACATAATGGCTCTATGTGGAAATGCATGTTAGCAGAATACATAGTACAGTTGTAGAAGCAGCAAGTAAATCTTCATCAAAATTCTCTAGGCTGTAGCACTAGCATAAATTCTGTAAGCCTGATCATTAAAGTGAAAACCAATACTAACAATAATAGAGTTTTACTTGTCTAGGAAGGTGACATAGACAGCTGATATGCGGTGATTTTTGTTGTTCTAATTTATGGTCTAACACCCTGAATATAAAAACACAAATGCCATGGGGCTGGCGGTGGGAGTAGGGAATTCCCTACCTTGATTAACCATTTGTGTTACTTGTTTACTTCCAAGTTACACTCCTCCTGAGGCCACATTGCTTTGACTAGCCATGTCAAGTGTGACTGTAGGTAGATTCTTATATTCAGTAAAGGATTTACAATGCTTTGAGATAGGCACTGCAACATCTTTTGGACACTGCTGCAGTGTTCAGATTAGACTGCCTATAGGCAGTCACATGGCCTCATCATATACATCAAAGCAGTTACACCATGCTATTTTTGCAGGAGCTTTGCCTTTGAGGAGCAATTCAGAGTGTCCTCAGTAAGCTTTATTTTTAGGTAAATGGAGAACACAATCCCTGTTTCTCATATTACAGTTCAGTGGCTGGAACATCTGCCCAGGAGGTGGAAAACTCCTTTGGAGCCCGATGCCATCGAGCTGAAATGGCTGAAATGCATTTCCCTGCCCTAACCACAGCAGCCTGCAGCACAGGCAGAGGAGATAAGGGCTTTTTCTGTGCCTCTTGCTGTGACTATGTCACTGCAGAAAAGCAAGAAGTCACAGGAGCTCAGAAACTTTGAGCAGAAAATAGAAAAGGACTTTGAGGCTTTGCAGTAAGTCCATCAGCAAGAGTAGGAATAGAATAGGATAGAATAAGATAGAATCGAATAGTTACTTTGAAAAGGACCTACAATGACCTAGTCCAACTGCCTAGCCAGTTCAGGGATCACCAGAAATTAAAGCACGTTATTAAGGGCATTGTTCAAACGCCTGTTAAACACTGACAGGCTTGTGGCATCAACCACCTCTCTAGAAAGTCTATTCCAGAGTTTGACCACCCTCTCAGTAAAGAAATGCTTCCAACTGTCCACTCTGAACCTCCCCTGCTGCAGCTTTCAGCTATTCCCATGTGTCCTGTTACTGGATACCAGGGAGATGAGATCAGCACCTCCCTCTCTCCCCCTCCTCTGAGAGCTGTGGAGGGCAATGAGGTCACTCCCTCAGCCTCCTTTTCCTCACTATACAACCACTACATCCTTAGCTGTTCCTCACAGGACATTCCTCTGAGCCCTTTCACCAGCTTTGTTGCCCTCCTCTGGATGCATTCAAGGACCTTCACATCCTTCTTACATTGTGGGGCCCAGAACAGCACACAGGGAGGTGAGGATGAACTAACCCTGAATTCAGTGGGATTATCCCCTCTTTTCACCAGCTGGTCATGCAGTGTTTGATGAATCCCAGGATGCGGCGTTTGCTCTCTTGGCTACCAGGGCACACAGCTGACTCACACTGAGCTTGCTGCCAACCAGGACCCCCAGATTCCTTTCTGCAGGGCTGCTCTCCAGCCACTCCTCTCCCAGTTTATACTCATCAATACTTCATCTGAGGTGCAGGATGCAGAATTAGGAATTGTTACATTTCATCCCATTAATCATTTCCCAGTGCTCCTATCTATCTAGATCCCCCTAGATATCTTGGTTGTCCATCCCCCTAATCCTTACCCAGAGGCTCTCAACCATATTATCGCTAACTGTAAGGCCTGTACAATCAAATCTCTCCCTTACATATAGTGCAACACCTCCACCTCTCCTACCCTGCCCATCCCTCCCAAACAACCTGTATCCCCCCATCCCAGAGCCGCAATTGCAGGGCTCAATCCACCAAGTCTCACTAATACCAATGGTATTATAGCTCTGGGTTCTTCCGTTCTGCTTCATTCACAACCCATAGGCAAAGCTCTTGAGACAGTCCCATGTTTCCCAGTCTATTTAAAGCTTAGTCACACCCTCCTGCATGTGCTAGAGGACACATGCATTCATTTCTGTTAAGTTCACCATGGTTTGCAGCTTAGGGTGGAGAACAGCTTGGGGGGCAGGTGCTGCCATCCCTTGCTAGTAAGTAGATGATCCTTAATCCTGTCTGACTGTATGGCCTTTATGGCACAACCACCCCCACTGACCACTTTGTTTACAATAAACTCTTCTTTTGAACACAGTGTCTTATCTCACTGTTCCTGGGGTGCTGGTGGAAACTGTAAACTGTTATAAGCTAGACTCATTCCTTTTATCTTTGTTTAAAAGACACTCATCCAAATAAAAGAGAAAAAAATCACTGCTTTCATTTACTTAAAGGTGGTATAAAGCCCTTGTGTTTTATAAAGAAATAATGAAAATTATATGGACCTCTGGTATTGTTACTTTATCTTCTGTACAGTTCTTGAATATGACTATGTGATTACACAGCCACAGAAGATTGTGACACTTTCTTACTATGAGGAATTCTGTAATCTCTGATGATGGGCAGTTATTTAAAAAAAGGTAATGCTCATCTGCCTGTGTTTCAAATGTATACATACAACAGTATGCTACTGAAGCCTGGTACAATTTATAGTGTTTTATTGAAACAAATAGATCTGTTTTATCACCTGATTTTCTAGTACGTGATCAACATACACCACTCTTGTATTACCATAAGGATACCCGTTATTTTCACAAAGTTTGAGCTGGAAAGAGATTTGTTTAAAGTTCATGTCACAGTTAACAAGGCTTTCCTTTCCTTCCACTGATGTTTTTTATTTTTATTTTTATTTTTATTGAAGGTTTATATTGCTATTTTCATGTTTGTAATGACAGTGCCTCTAAATAAAGAGGAAATAATATGTGATAAAACACCAGTCAGTAATTTTCTTATAGTTTCTTTGAACACTCAATAACCTGACCTACATTATTTAGGTGCAAGGTAGGATGCAGTAAAATGTAACTGCTCTCCATGATGCTGGAGGCAACTGTGGCAGTTGTGCTACTGAGCACCTTTGTACAATTCTTCATGTGCTCAGACATATGGTTCATTTCTCCATTTCTCACTTGAACTGGGAGTAAGCAAATGTGGACGGGTTTTGCTCATCTATGTGAATCTAGCAAAACTTAACTGGTAAGTGTGTTTAAATAATTTAGACTGAAGTTTTACTTTAGGAAGATTGTGACTTTTGAAATCTAGGGGAGATTTAGCATTGCGTCCTGCCTATTGAAGTGTTTGCTTACATGTCCCTCCTATATTCTCTCATCTCCCTAGGACATGTTTTTGAATGTTTTTACACTATTTGTGTTGCAAGTTGCATGTTCTAAAGCTGTACAAAGATGCAGAGAAAAATAATCACTTTGGTTTTGCTTTGTAGATTGCTGTCTGCTCAAAATTCTGGCTGAAGTAGAAATATCTGTTTTTTTTCATGGATGGCACAGCTATTAAAATATGTTTTATTTTGTTTAGTTAATTTTCACTGAAATTACCAGTCATACCTACAGCATAACAAATACGAAATACCTGGTTTAAAATGCTCTTAATTGCCTCCCTATGGTCTTTTCTCTGACTTGATAAATGTTAAAATTTTTAACCAAAATTCAGCATCGTCGTGATTTGGGCCCAACACAACAACAAAGAAACAGCCCCATGGCCGCTCACTCAACTCCACCCCACTCTGGGATGAGGAGGACAAAGTTCCTGGGTCGAGACAAAGGACAAGGAGGGTTCTTCATCAATTAAGGTCCTGGGCAAAACAGACTCAACTTTTGGGAAAAAAAAAATTAAAAAAAAAATTACTTTCGCACTAACCAAACATACACAAGACACAGACAACACACAGAGCAGGGCTTGCATATGTTACCCCACCCCTCCCTTCTTCCCGGGCCCAAATCACTTTGTTCCCGGTTTCTCTCCCTCCTTCCCCCCAGCGGCACAGGGGGACAGGGGATGGGGTTTAGAGTCAGTTCACAGGCTGGTGGTTCTTGCTGCGCCATCCTCCTCAGGAAGAAGGATTCTTTACAGTCCTTCCCTGCTTCCCCACAGGGTCCGTCCCATGGGAGAGAGTCCTCCACAAACCTCTCCTTCATGAGTCCTTCCCACAGGATCCAGAGCTGCTCCAGCCTGGGCTTCCCACAGAGTCGTGGGCTGATCCAGGGACAAACTCCCCTGGCGCTGGGGTCTTCCAAAGCTGCACAGAGTCCACAGGCAGCAAATCCTCTGGCCACAAAATCCAAGTACACTGGCCAAGTTCACCCCGACTGGTGTCTTCAGGGAATGTTCCTCCACATTCCTCCATGAGTGCAGGGGGACAGCTGCCATCTTGCCATGGGTTGTAGGGAAACTTCTGCCAGGGCACCTTCTTCCCTTCCTTCTTCACCAACCAACAGCACTGCTCCCTCTCTCCAGCACAGCTCTTCTCCTTCAAGTGCTTCTCTGCTCAGGTCTTATATCAGTCCTTTCGTATGTTAATTGTAGAGGTGTGTTTATTGTCCCTCTTAATGGCTCCTTGGCTGGTTTTGGAGCAGGGGGAGCTTCTCAGCCTCTTACGGGAGCCACTCCTGGGGCCCCTTCCCCACTACCAAAAAACCCAGCAAACCAAACCAGAACATGCATTTACAATACACTTCAAATTTACAGATGAATAGAATTTGTGCAGGGAAATTTCAGTACCATAACTGGTAATGTGCCGTGGTTTTGGCTATTTAGTACATGTTTGAAGGATTTTGTTTTTTCTGGAGTGCACTATATATACTGTTCTTTGTCACTGACTCATATCATGTTTGCTGTTGGCCATAAACTCTGGGGATATGGTCTGACAATTGTGTAATTGATTATACCATATAAATCAGATTTCTACTGGGTCAAGGAATGCTTTAATCAAAGTGTGCTACTTAAAAGGAGAACAATTATTGAAATAATTGAAAATTAGCTATAAACCAGGTGTTCTGGAAATTGGTTTAAATAACAGGTTTGAATGGTAGCTATGTTTGAATGCAAATAAACATTTATGAGGTTGTTATTCATACAGTCTGTCTGGGGGAAAATCCAAGGTTTTCATCTGCACTACAGTACATTTATAATGTGTATGAACTATGGCCCACGCGTTACTCTTGACTCTTTAAGAAATCACGTATTTCTGAGGCAAGAGTTTGAGGGTGTCCCTGAGTTCTAGCAGACACTAGATTTTCTGGCGTGAAGTAGGAACGTGACAAACCAAGTGGGCTCAGTCTGCAGAAACCACAGGGTGGGCCGTCTATGTTATGATATTACAATATCGCAGCATGTATCAGTATGAAAGGGAAAACCAGCCAGTCCCTTCTAACCTCATCACTAATGTAATGTTGCGGTTGAAACTTTTCAGCGAAGAAAACGTAGTAAACTCAAGTCTATCAACTCATTTGAAGAGCACATACGGTGTTAGCAAGTCCAGAAATAACTCTACAACACCATAGTTGCTGGTGTAAGCAGGATTAGAGTCAGATCTACTACATGTGGTAACTAATGCATACTAAATGCCTATCTGGCACCTAACATGCATGGCTGAATTTTGCTAGCTTTGGGATTTATCTGGGAGAGCATCCAAGGGCAAGGTATAAGGTAGAACCCCAGGCTGGAGCTGGTGCCAGCAGTGTAGAGGAAGGTGCGTGAGGGAGCTGCCTGTGTCCCAGCAAACAGGTGGCAAAACTGAGACTGCTGGACTGAAAATCCAGTTTGGGAATCCCCTATGATTTTAGCAGGTAGCTTTGTTAAATGTGGTTGTACTTTTACCATATTCCTGCATAAAACCTCAGAGATAACTGGTCATTTTAAAACTTTTGTTTCCTTAACTTACAGGAAAAATCCACCTATATAAAGGATTCCAAGTGACAGTGTCTTCAGTCGTAACCATTCTACCACCTGAGACACTATTCTGATAGCACAGTCAGGGCAGCTTGTGCTATCTCAGTACAAAGAGGCCTAGGTATGATTTGATACCTGGAACATCCTGACTCCTTGCTGTCATTGTGATGGCTTTGCTGGATTCATACTGGCAGTAGAAATGAGAAGCATTCTTATTTAAATATGCCCTCATGCTGGATACATGAGCAACAGCAATGTTTTGCTCTAGCAAATGCACAAGTTATCCAGCTGCAAAGTGTAGGTTGTGAGCAATTGTGATAGCATCTGAGTGTCTTCCACACGCAACCAGTGGCCAGTGACATCCTCCAAACCCCGCAGAGTCTCTGGCACTTCTCGTTGTCAGTCATGATGTTACAGCTCTTCAACTACACAGCAATTCCTAATGCCTGCTGTCCTCATAACACAGAAAGCGAGAAATGAAACTGCTGGATGTTTACTATCATTTCCAATTTTGGATTAGTGTTCCCTGCCAAATATCTACTGGATTTTTATGCTGGTGGTGTGTAAGAGTTGGCTTCCTGAAAGTGAAATATGATACAGGCTCTGCACTATTGATTACGTACCTTTTCTGAAGTAGTACAGCCTTTGGCTAGGCAACAATTAAAGTGTTCTCAAATACTCTGCTGCTGTGGTTAACTCTACATTGTTTTTAAGGTGAACATTTAAGACATTTCTGTTTTGGTTGAGTCAGTCCCCTCCAGAGTTACATATCCTGCCAAGGGCATGCACAGTGTGTATGGTTTACTGATACAAATCTCCTGAGGCCTCTGCATTGGCATTAAGGTGGAGAAAAGAGAGTGCATGAGGCAAAATGTTTGGCTCAAATTTAGCTTTCCTTTTGCCGCTTGAGAATAAGACCACAGCGGATACAAACACAACTGAACGTGCGCTGAACCAACTGAGACCTACTCCATGCTTATTCCTTTAAAACAGAAGAGTAAGTGCTGTACTGAAGAAGTCCCACTGGACGCTCTCCCCTGTAGCAAACATCATCTGCAGCCTCCTATTGATTCCTTCCCAGAGGAACTGTATACATACACAGCCCTCAGCATGGAAGGAAAGGTTGGATGCAGGATCCCTGGAGAGCAGTAAGCTGACAGCGAAATAAAGAATCATCCTGAAGATACAGGGTGGTTCCAGACTATTACAATGTTTTCAAGCAATATGTATCTTTTATTTCTGTGCAATGTCCTTGATACCGTGCTGAGGTTACTTGTTAGCTTCAACCAGGAATAGTGGGTTAGAAAATCTGTGCATGTAGTCCTGTGTTAGCAGGAAGAATTGTGTCTGTAAATTATTAAACTTTGTTAAACAGTCAGGGAATCTCAAGTAAAGTCAAAATGTCTTCAGGCAGAGCCTAAGAAATACTAAAGAGATCTGATAAAAATGTAAGATCATTTTTTGTATGTTTTATGTGAAAAGGGATTTTTTAAGACCAACTGATACTACGTGGCCACACGCATAAATGCACATATATATGTTACAAATACATACATTTACATATGTATTTACATATGTATTTATGAAGTAAGTTCTATGTTTACTAAAAATTAAGTTGAATAGCCTCTATGAGAATATAAACATCTTTCAAAGACAACACAGAGTCATTGAGTTCTGATGTACAGAATGTGCTGGAGTCTGCTGGTATGTCAAAATGCTGTCTCCTGTCATACTCGTGCTCTCTGATTAGTGCTATAAGCAGTATGCAGTATTCACACCCCACAGCACTAAATGCGTTGATGTCCTATACTTCCTGGAGACAGATGTATTTCTTACTTGATTGCAAGGCAGAGCTATGCAGTGTACATTTTAGACTTGATATCAGGTCCTAATCTTCTTGAGGTGAGGAGTCCTGGTACAGGCACAGTGGTCCTGTCATTGTGGCTCCTCACACATCCCAAGGGAACACAGGTGTATGGACACTCTCTATGTGTAGGTCTATCTCCAAGTCTGGATGTGACAAGGATATACATGTGGACCAGGACTGCACAATGTACACTAAACTGCAGCTCCAGTGCACTGCAAATGCAGCCAATAGACAGAGGGGAGGTGCCTCTATGGGTGCTGGAGATCAAGGGCATCACTACAGGAGTTAATTCCTTGCTAAAGTGCACTTACTATTCACCAAAATGTTTTTCCTTTGCAATTGTATAAGAACCTACATTCCTAACCTAGGCATTTTCACTTACATAACCAACCTTCCCCTCTCCATCCAGTGAGAAAGGAAAGCAGAATCTTGTTAAAAATCATTGTTATGTGGGATGAGGTCAGTGTTAGCAGCATTAGAATCAAAAAAAAAATTAAGCATTCGTCTTGTTGGCATTTATATGAAAGTTTGCTTGCTATTTTGCATTTCTTTATATTTCACTGTGAGTCTAGGATTAAAACGCACGCTGAAACTCAGCTGAATCCATAAAGCATCAACTATAAAAATTAATGCTCAGTCGGAAACTTTGCAAGACTTTAATGAAGCCATAACTAAATTCAAAGTTGAGTTAGCTGTGCACTGTTATTTTGTAAAGAAGGTTCTGCACAACACTTCTCAAATAGAGGGGACTGCTACTGCTGCCCTGGTTATTAAACAGGGGAGAGACACTGAGCCAAATGCCTCCTTGTGGCATTGTCTCTGAAGTCAAAGTCACTCCAGGGATGAATTTGACCTGTTGAACTCAGTTGTTTGTCTTTTTTTTTAACTAATAGCATAATTTATTCAACATACAGGTCAAAAGAATACTTATGACCTGAAGGTGGAGTTGTATAAATTCAGTTTAGCAGTGGGGAGAAAAGATGTGGAAGACAAACCTGCCTGAAATTAGATTCAGTTTTGATTTTCTGAAACATCAGCTGAAACCCCCCCACACGTGGTACCTCCCTAATCTGAGCTAGATTCAGAAGACAAGGCAAGGAGGTCAGTGCAGATATGTACCTGCAGGTTATCAATCAAAACTTCCATGAATCATGTCCTGAATTTTCTCTTGTTTTTTTTCTGTTACAGGGTCCCAAAATCAAATTGTTTTGAGCCCATGGAACAATTTTCTTACAGAAGATTAGTTCTTTGTTTTGATGACAAGAGAATTGTTTCTGTGTTTTTAAATCAGTTTAAGAGGAGCCACTTTTTCTTTCCTCAACCTTATTTTTCAGTTTAACAGCTAAGCCAGCATAATTAATAATGTATATAAAAGATAAGCTATAGAGCATTGTCATTTTATTTTTTTTTCAGTGCAAATGACCGTATTTTGAACTCCATCTTACTTTAGCTTTAGTTGTTTTTCTCAATGCAAATGATGGTATTTTGAACTCCATCCCACTTTGAACAATTATCATTAGGAGTTTTCATTTGACATATCATCAGTAGTTTTCCTGTGGGTTTTCTCCCACAGAAGAACATCAGAGTTTGTAGTTCTAACATCTGCAAGCCTTTAAATACATGTATGGCAGAGGAACTTGGAGGCTTTTCTTTTGAAATAAAGTTACACTAAATCTGAATGGAATGTGCATTTGAAATATCTGGCAGTGATGAAGATGAGTTCTTCACAAATATTATCTCTGAAATACAACCATTGCCCTGGAAAAAAAATGTTAGTTGTGAAAGACATTTAATTAAAAACAAACAAACAAACAAACAACACAACAAACAACAAAAACCCAACCCAACCAAAATGTTAGAAAAGTCTCAAAGAAGACCCAGAAAAATTACGTTTGTATTTTTCAGATTTTCACCTTTCCCTTCAAGTTAACATAAAAGTCATGCACAACACTTTCTAATTTTCATCTTTTGAGTGACATAGCTAAGTACAAATGGTCTGATTTTTCAGAGGGGTTAATAACACAAGTAGTAAGAGAAAACAAGTGGGGTTTTTTTAAGTGCTAGTCATGAAAGAGTAAAGTCTGAGAAGACTGAAAATAGTATGCAAAGGAGTCTCTTTTAGGCTCATACTATAGTGTATGAATTCTTCAAAGTTGTTTCTGAACAACCTTCCAGGAATATAGGAATGGCAGAACTTAGAAATGTAAGTGCTGCATAAGAAAGACTGAGCAGACCAAGCGAAAGCTTCAGGATAAAGCAGATATAGCTGTTCAGTAAATACTTGAATCTGGAAACAGAGAGAATCAAGAGCAGTTAAAGCAAGCATTACTGAGCCAGCATCCTTGAATTTCCTTTTCATGTTCACTGGAAATTATTGGTCAGCCAGAGTGAAAGAACAGAACAGTATGTTATTTTGCTGGATTCTGTGGCATCCTGGAGAAAAAGCAGATGTGATTCACCATAAACATCTGGCAAGAACAGAATGACCAGCCATTGTTAATGTGTAGGATGGTCAAATGGGATGAAGAACCCCTGCCTATTTACAGTAGTTACTCCTTTACTGTGTATGGGATAATCATATCAAGATCGTCCTTCCCAATTCTATTAATTGTTTTTACTGCATCTGTTCTGGAGCTGAACTCCCTTGTCCTGGTGTGAGCCAGGATGAAGCTACTTTTTTTCTGTTTGAGAGGTACTTGTCCCATCAACTGATTTAGATTCATCTGCTGCCTCCCCGTGCCCCATGTTGGGTGCCAATAAATTGTTGTCACCGTTTGACTCAGAATTGACAACAACGCTCTCGATCCCCTCTCCCTCCCACCCAGGTAGGGAAGGAGAGAGAATGAGGGGACAGATTATCTTGGATTGAAAACTGAACTACACAGCTCTAATGAAACACCAATGATAAAAGAAAATATATACATTTATATACAGGTTTATGTTCAGGTATGTGCAAAAGCCTCTTGCCTCCTCCCACCCCCAGCAACTCCCACAGCATCTCCTGAGCTGCGAACAGTCCTGAAAAGTCCTGGAGCTGCTGCCAGAGAGAGCACAGAGTGATGAGGGTCAGGAGAGCTCAAGCCTGGGGGTCGACGGTGATGGGTGGACTGAGTCCTCCTTGGACGCCAGCCATGGATGGAAGAGAAGGGAAGAAGAAACAGGAAGGAAGTTGTTTTCTGTGATCTCAGCCCTTCCTCTGAGCTGTTGTAGATATATGGAATGGAATATCTCTGGCCAGTTTTGCTGTCTGTCTAACTCAGCCTCCTACGGGGGGGTCATAGATCTCCCCGTAGTGCCTGAGCCGGCAGGGCAAAGATGTGACCTTGAAGTCCCAGCAATTACAAAAGTATTCCAGCATTTGTTATTCCAAGCTGGAACACTTTGCTACTACTTAAAAGAAAGCATACTGAAGGGAAAAAAAAATATCAGTAAAAGTGGATTCATCCTGGCTCAAACCAGGACATCCATTGATCTCCATGTATCTGTCAGGTCATCCAAGTGCTGTTTTCCAGTTTTTTACTGCACAGACCACTATTCCTGGATACTGAAAGCATATTGAATGCATTCTGGCTCTGAAGGTTAGTTCAGGCAGTTCAAATGTGTCCTTTTTATAAAGCACAATATGTGGCTAAATCGGTAGTGTTTGACTTACTAATGACTTTGTATGATAAAATTGAAATATAACATGTATGTGGTTTCTATGTATCTAGTAAAAAGATTTTAGAAAATTCACTCACTTTCAGAAGCAAATCAATGTGAGTGAGAGACTGGCTGGTTTTGTTAAGACCTGTCTAGCATCTTTGCATTGCTTTTAAATCACAAAGATTGCAAATTTTGGCACAAGAGAAAAAATATGGGATTTTACAAAGGGACACATAATCATAGTGTTATTTTATGAAACTATATTTCATTGTAATCCACTGGAAGACCTAGGAGGTTTCAATGTTGAGTGTGTTTTCTTATGATAAACACTTGTCAATATCACATTGTTTTGTGCCTGCTGTATCTTCTTTCCACCATGACCTTTCAAACCACATGCATGTTCTTTTCTCTCCCTCTGAGAAAACCTTAACAACATTCTAATCATCATGAAGAGCAATTAACTGTCTTCAACCAGCTGTGCTACTCAGCTCATATGGGAATGGGATAAAACCTTAGTGCAGATCTGCCTACCCAGGCATGGCAAACAAGGCTAGCACAGAACAGTTTTTAAATTTGAAAAATTGGCACTTTCACAAAGTTTGGAAGCTTTGGATTAAAGGCAATGGTATCTCTTCCAGTAAAGAGAAGCCTCATTCCTGCTTGCTCTAAAGTATCTGTAAGATAATGTATTACTTTTAATAATGCGCTTCTTAAAGGTCAGCATTTGAAGAACAGCACTTATTTGTTGACATCATTGCAGAAGGCAGCCTTGCCCTCACTGTGCAAAACTTTGTGGCAGTGGTATTCTCTGACTGCTCAGGGAAAAGAAATAGCCTCTTCAATGTGCCGTTGCTGAAAAGGCACTGCAGAGACTTTCAGAAACTGTAGCTGGAAATCAATTGCATGAAGTAGTATTTGGCTTCTTTGTTTTCACAAATGTGTGGCTACATTGTGTTATGCCTTGACCCACCTAACAAAGATCCTGCAGTTTTTTGTCTGAGAGCAAATGAAGCAATAGTTAACATGGGGCACATAAAATTAATCCATAACCAGAATGTTTTCATAAATAAAAAGACAGAGGCAAAAATTAGTAGTTAAAGCTTAAAAACTGTTTTTTCTGCTGCAGAAAAACCCCCAACAAACTAAAAATCAAGCTGAAAGCCTGCTCTTTGCTGAAGTCACCAGATTTTTTGCTATGTATAATTGGAAGCATACATAAAATAGGCATACTTTCATTTTTAACATGTATACTTTGAACAAGATAAGTATTTTTTGTTTTGGTGCTACATGGTCATTTTATTAGTTGCTCTGCCTTGCAGATTGTTCAGTAATCTAGCTTAAAAAAGTCTATGATACATATAATGAAAAAGCAAAAATAATCAACCTACAGTGGGGCGGATCCTACAGAAACTTTTTGGGGTTCTCTGAAAAATACAATCTTACATGTTTCTATATAAACTGCTGGGAGAAAAATGATTGTGATTAATGGCATTTACACAAATATGTGAATTATGATCTTGTGAACTGGAATCAATCCGCTGATAGGAAGTGTTGGCTTCTTTTTGTCAACTTTGTACCTCTGTCAAATTGATGATACTTTTCCCCTGATCTTTATGCTGTACAGCCTCATGCTTTACTTTTTCTAAACATTACCTTTTTTATACTGACATTTTCTGAGAAATAAACTGCATATTCTGATCCATTCTAATGTGCAAGCTTAGGTGCCTACAATTTAGTCCTTGGAAGCCTCAAGTCACTCTTCTTTAGCAACCTAACCACAGGTTTAAACACAGACATATCAAGTCGTTTTGAGTTCACCCAACCCTTTGCATGGATGCACTACAGTAGGAAGCCACATGGAAAGTATTTGGCCAAGTGTCAGAAGGACTTTTCTTTAAACAATCCAACTTTCATTAACTACTGGAGGTTAAGCTACATGTGAACTAAGCTAAGATTATGACTAGCACTAGGTAAGATAAAAAAAAATTAAGAAGTTATACCTTCCAGTGAAATTGCAATTTAAGAGCTCTCCAAAGAAACAGTTTAAAAGAACTGGGGGAAAAACAAACAAACGAAAAACCACATTAAAAAAATAAACCAAAACCACCACCACCACCACAAACAAACCAAAAACATTTTTAAAAAAATGAATGTGGTATAGTTTAACATGAAGGAGCATGAAGATCCTCATCATATCATATGCATTACAGAGAAAAAATCTGATTTTATGACACACGTTATTATGGAAACCCTTCAACTTTTTAGAAGGGCAACAAGGGAGCCTGTCAGTTGCTTATAATTTTGCCAAACTGAAATAACTGCTGAGGAATTTTTTTATATATATTTGACTGGAATTTGTTTGGGATATTTCTAGTGAAAACTGTAGAGCTGCTTCTGAAACAAATTGGTATGCTGCAGAATCTACTAGGACATTTGAATTGTATAGAGTCAACAGGATGAAGGATCCTTTGATAGCCAGAGGATGAGCTCTTTGTCTCCTTGAAGAAATGGGACATACTCTGCTTAGTAAGATTTAGGAGGCTTGAGCAGAAAGAGGCATAACCTGTGTATGCTGTGGGGAATAGCTCTACATCTTAGTGAACAAAGTGTAACAGCCATCTGCTTGGCCAGTCACGCTGATGACCTGTGGAGTAAATTTCTCAAGCTAGAGTCACAGTTATAGCCTGTGAGCTATAACAACTCATATCCTGTGCAGGGCAACGACATGCTTTCTGCTGAGTTATACAAAGAGCTGGGGATGAGACGAAGCCTATGGACAATCAGCTGCACGAAATACAAGGGCTGTTACTTTTCATTACTGTAAGGTGCTGCTAGTAATTAAGGACTTATGGGATGTACATATCTAACATACCCACTCCAAGAAAGTGGCAGATAAAAGACTGAGATCCCTTTATTTTTTGAGACTCATGTGTAAAAGACTATATTTCCCTCATGGGTAGGCAAATCCCAACCTGCCTTTCAGGTGGCTGAGGAAATGGGATTTCACTACATGAAGGAGGCCACAGTAGATCACCTGGGTGTGAGCAGAAACATGTCTTGTTGATGCTTCTGAAATCCCTTATCATACTCCACTAAATCATTCTAAATACGAGCACACCACATTAAGGAAAGCCAAACAGTGACTGGTTTCTCTGCAGCCCTGTGCACTGAACCTGAACTGCCTCTTTTAACACTTAAGTGCCCTTTTGCAACCTCAAATAGTACCAGGTCTGCAAAATCCAAAACTGAGACTGGCAATACGTTTTGACTGAGGTACCAGTGCCACTGCCTGTCAAATGGCAGTGTCCTTCTGCCCTTATGGAGTCTGGATAATTACAGATTTTGTATATGAGCTCACGGTTCAAGATAGTCCAGGTATCAGTAACATAAAGATGGAATAAATTGTTTTGCTGTTGATTAAGAAAAGTGAATGTCATGTCTTTTGGGAAAGTTGTGGAATGAGCACTTCCATGGTTACAAAATACTTCACAAAGCAGTACCAGAAAGTCCCTGGATGGACACCTGTTAAACTTCCAAAGGATTTTTCAGCCTGGTCAATATTTTTTCAGAAATTCGTGGTTCAGGATACTAGCCCAGGAACAGCCACCTCTTTATACAAGAATGCAATCTAGACCTAAAATGATGAGTTTAATGTAATGCCAGTAAGCATAGAATTGATGTCTATGAAGCACAGCTCCCACTGTCAACATGATAAATATGCTGCCCTTCTTTGTGAGATAGCCCTTTCCTGACTCAGTTGCTGACATCTCATTTTGCAATCCGAAGAACAAAAAGGCAGGTAGTTCTATTTCTGGACATTGTGAGACTGAGACAAATATTTTTAAATGTTTCCACCCTAGTTACCCTACCAATAAACTTCATTAGGGTCTGGAAATGATAGTTTAGAGGGTGGTCTGAGCACAAATTTTTAGGACACTCAAAGAGGAACTCTGCCAACTCTACACAGGGAGGTATTCAAATGTTCATACACAAAAGAGAAGTGTTAGAAATATCAATAAGCAGCATTCACGCTGCTGGAAATGGAACTTAATATACAATTGTTACAGCATGAGGAGACAATATTCAGTCAGTGAAAAGGTCTAGCAGGAAAATTAATCAGTTTAGTTACTGAAATGCAAGTAGCATCTACTGTATGGTTACTTTGGTCATTCATCATGGATCATGCATTGCTTTAGTGAATTTATTCAGCAAAGTGCAGAAATGGCAGACTTCTGAAATGTAACCCATTGTCTTTAAGAGTCTCAGTATGGCCTGCAAAGTGCCTTTTCTGGCAGACTGACAAAATGTATGTTGAGATATGTGGTACCATGCTGATGGACCCTAAGTCTCACATCCTTAGGCAGATTCTGATATAGGATGCAGTGCACATCACTGGGAAGATATGACCAAAAGATGTCCACAAAGAAGAGGTAACTCCTTGTGAGAAGTCTTGCTGAAGGGTGAGCAGGCACTTAGGCTGGATGAAATCTTAGTCTGTGGCTTGATCCAACTGAAAAAAAAGAGAATGACAAAGCTCACTTTCCTGAACTCTATTATTTCATGGCCATTTTTGATCTGCCTAGGGTAGACAAATACCTGTAAATAGGAATGAGAAGAAGCACATGCTTGAGGCAAAGTTAAAAATACTTGAAAGCAAATCCTAACAGTATGCAAATGACTGAAGCCTTGCTTTCACTTTGAAATGACTTTTTATGGATTAGCTTGTTGTTGAGAAACTAATGATGCAGATGATCTGGATTTATTTTATTTATTTTAGAAGGTATCTGGTTTGTATGACTTTGGGGTTTTGCTCCCTGATTGGTGAGATTTGCTCACAGGGGAAAAAAATGGAATAAAACATGATTGCAAGAACAAAAATGTAGACTGTTCACAGTGCTCAAAAAAATCACAAATGCAGAACAGTATGACTAAGTGAGGACAACAGAAAAGGGACTGAAATAAATAAATTGGCTGAGGACGGTGTTATATGGTGGTAGCTGAGCAAGTAAGGGTGTTTTTAATTTAGCAGCTGAGGTAGGTCCATGGGTATGACCTATGAGATAGATCCACGTTGCACATACATCAACTTAAAGAGACGATTAATTATAGAATCTGTGTATGCAAAAACAAGTTGGGGCTTTACTGCAGTTGATAACTAACAAAAGCTTTATATGAGATAATTTAACCAATGTTTCCTTCAAGTTGACAGGTGGTTTGCTTTCCCTTGAAGCTATGATAAACTATTTTTTTGCTCCTCTTGAGTCTTGTAAAAAAAAAAAACAAACCTAAAACCTAAGTTGTTTGTATCATCACTGAAGTAAGTCCTTTTCATTCTTTTCTTGTCTCCATTGGGAAATTACAAGCAACAACACCCTTCCATAGGAATAAAAACATGATTATGAATCATTAAGATATTTTAAATAAACTAATTTATTACTTCAAATGTGACTTACCTTTAGAAGCTCTGTTGACATAGTTTTAAAATTCTCTGTGAAAGATATAGCCTACCTGTTTCTGAAGCATTATCAATCCAGGGACATCTGTCTTAATGTACTGGAGCCAAAACTGAAACTAGGCTTACTTTGTCATCAACTTTATCAACAGGGAGGAGAAGTGGGCACAAACTGTGGGTTCCTTTCTATGATTCTATGATTTGTAATTTTCTCTAAAATATTTTTTTTTCAGCCTGCTTAATGAAGTTGTCTAGTCCTAGTGCTTCAAAAGAGTAAGCCATTCATATTTCTATTTTCTGAATAATTTAACTTGGTTCCAACTGATCTGTATTTTGTATACAGTGCTTACCTTATACAGCGCTTCCTCTCCTTTCTCCTTTCAGTCATCTTCCAAATGGTAATCTGCTCCTACTAATTTGAAATATTAATGTCTATGGTGTTAATAAAACTCATATAGCATTTCTGAAGTTTCCTTTTCCTTTTATTGATGGACTGCCTTATTGATACTAACTGAGCAAAATGTTCATCGTAGCACCAGTTTTAAAATGTTTACATCTCTTGTCTTGCAGCACACACCAAAACCGTTTTAATCAGCAAAGTAAAAAAAGCTTCAGTTCAGAGTATTATAAAACAAAATACATAAGCATTTCTTTATATGTGGACACCTAGGTATTCTTTTATAATTTGCATAATTCTGCTGTCTTTTATGGGATTTTGTAGTAAACTCTGTATCTTAGGGACTCTTAATGAGGAGCTTATGAACAGAAAGGCATGGAAAATATATGCTAGTTTTTTGTGGAAGTTCAGCTCTTCATTGCTGATAATTATTTTGATGTCAGTTGCTCTACTCAGGTATTTTTATTTAGCAAAGCTGAACTAAAAGGAAATTTTTCTTAACTTCCATAAGGCGGTGAGAGGATATGACTGTTTTTTAAATAACCTTTTCCAAGGCAGGATGAGTAGTTTCTTTATCAAACTGGCATTATTTAAGTGTATTTCAGATTTTTAAAGGATTATCTGAAAAGCATTCATACTTGCTTAGAAAAGTTATGTCTAATTTGCAGATTGTAAATGTATTGAGAAACAGCTCTTTAGTTGTTCCTGTTGTTTCAAATCCGTTCTGGAAGTCTGCCTTGTCTGTGGTTTGAGAAATAACCTTACTAACTTCATCCTGGTCAAGTACTGTACTTGACTGTAAAGGATGCCATACAAGTGTGGCCTACAATAAAATAAAGATCTGAGGAGCAGGATTACCAGTTAGTCTGTTCCAAAATCTTTATTCTACCAAGGGCCATATTTTTTGTGTTTGCAGCTCTGTTAAATATGACTGTTTCTTGAGATTTCCAGTTAATGTGTTTCAACTGAGTACAAATCATGATTTTTTTTTTTTTTTTTTTTTTCTTCATTTCAGTGTATGTCCAGGTTTCAGTTAGGTCTCTTAAATCATGGACCAGAAGCACAGTCAGTTACCATGGCAGAGCTGGGAGCTCAGATATGAAAGGTCCCTCTACTGTTGAGTGCTTATTAACCTATTTCTATTCAAAATAATGAAACAGGCTAATTAATCCATAATTTTAAATGTTTGACCTAACTTGTCTGACTTTGCTCTGTGAGAGTGTAAGATCATTTCAGGAGTCAGATATATCTGGAAAATGTTTTTTTAAGGTTGTGTACTATCTTTCTGCTGCTAATTTTTTATTCTCAGTACTGAACTCCTGTGCTGCTAATGGCTTTCTAAGAGGTGTCATACCAAAAGGTATTATTTATCTGTCAGCCCTTGGCTCTGAAAGCCACAACTACCTACTGCTTATTATGGCTTGATCCAGAGTGTTATGCTGAACCCTATGTGGGGAAAAACAGCTTCTTCAATGGGTGTTCATAAAATGTGATCCTGACAGAAATCTTTCACTCTTGCAGCAGTTACAATACTCTATCAATGACAGAAAATAATCTGTGCTTTGTACTGCCTTGTTGATACACTAATACCACTGGAATTACTGCTGCATTCCACTGAAATGCCACACTCTTATTTCACCATAAAATTTTCTTTTAAAATGCTAAACTTCTCTGGCAGATATCTTAAAATGTACATTCAATTCTATTCATATTCCTTAAAATACTGTAAGACAAATTCTTTAATGAGTATACAGACCTTTCAGGGTATATGACTTGGGAATTCTTCAAACATCATCATAAAGTTGAGTTACATAGCCAGTAAGGTTTCTGTAAAAACTAAACACATTATACTCCTGGTCTGGATTGAATGTGACACTAATTGCAGACACGATTGCTTCTGGCCCATTGCCTCAGGGTGCTATTGTTTTAAAAGTGATCTCAAAAGACAATAGTGTCTTCAGACTAGGGAAACTGGGATTTGAATTCCTGGTAGAAGAGTGACTATCCTTTGGCTTTCTTATTCTAAAGAGGAGCAGACACTATCTCTAAGTAATCCTAAAAGCAGACCACAGTTATTAGTGCCTCACCAATCTCAAAAGAAATTGAAAAAATTAGTCACAAAAATGTCAGAAATACTCAGAGTTATCACAAAAAAGTAAAACTGTCAATGATAGATTTGTTATAGAAACCTGAAACTAGATTTTAGCATAAAACTGACAGTTTCATATTTAAAAAAGCCCTCTATCTTCTTTTCAAGCTTTATAATAATGCCTGTGACTTTCTAGTTGAAGCTTTCCAACTTCTCATTGTTATTTATATGACTGTGTGTTATATGACTGTATGTACATGCATATATGTACAGCCATATGCATATGCAGAAAAACTCACACACACAGAGTTTCTAAATAGTGTGGCCTATAAGCCACTGTTAACCCTCAGAATTATTATGCCACCATTGGCACCTATATTTCATTATTTAATCAAACACATCACAAGTATTAATTCTTCATGAGGAATAATGTACAAACTGTAGATTGCTAACATTGCCCTCACAAAACAAGAGTCATATGGTCTGGGTTTGACAGCATTGCAACACTACTGAGTCAGAACTAAGAATTTATTTACAATTACAAGGAAATTCAGAAAGTTATTGTCCTTTAGTGGCTTGACTGGTGAGCTAAATTTAGGAGATACATGCTCTATTCTGTGTAAAACCACAGAGTTTGAACAAATCCTTTCTTATCTTTTCTTTTATAATGGTTTTGATCCTTTTTACAAAGTGTTTTGAAATCTACTAAACTCTGAATAAGCATTATTTAGATATAAATTGGGACACAGATGTTTTTAAAAATTATAGAGAGGCTATATTTCATAACAGAGAAGAAAACGATGTATCCCTTTTTTCCCCTTCAAAGTTTTCCATTTTTAAGCAGGTCTATGGTTTTCCCTCAAAAGCTCAAATAAAAATAATCTTAATTTGTCAGATCAAGTTTGATGAGGTGCAAATGTTCAAAATTAAGTAGATTAAATATGTTCTTAAAAGGTATTTTAGCACCAGCATTAAAAATTAATTGCTGAACTTCCCCCATAATGTTAACTGTAGCTAAAAAAGAATCCTTGAGAATTACACGTGTCAGTAACTCAAGAGATCAAGCCTCACTGAAATATGAGAAAATCATATAATTTCAATTAAAATTTGCTGTGATAAAACAACTTTGAAAGATTATTATTCCAAAACTTCTTTGAAAAGCTGTTTTAAAATTGTTACATTTGTCAATGACACCTTTTCCTCCTTCTCTCAAGTCAGAATGAGTTTAAATAAGATTAAATTCTATTATCAAAATTTTATGCAAATGTATTTCTACAACAATTTATTTCGAGTTCTTTCAACTAAAAACAATGTACAGAAACATTTCAAGCATCTCAATATGAGTATGTTGCTATTTGTACAGTAATTGCTGGCCATTGTGTACCTTATTATTGTTTGCTCTTCCAGCAAATTATAGATACTCATCTCAAAAAATGAAAGAGTCCATAAGTGGACAATAATTATAATTCCAAACTGAACGGCCATATTGCTATTAGACAAAAATGTAGTTCTAATTTTGCTGTCTCTGAGATTATATTCACTTACAAGATACCTAAAAAAAATAGATTTCAAACAATGATGATAATTTTAAATTGCACAAGCAGCAACCATAAAAACTTTGACCTAATAATAATTGTTCAACAATAAAAACTAAGGGAAAAAAGTTCAAAGGTGCAAATGGCAATGTAACTGGCTGTCACTGAGATCTGGATATCTATTTTCATCCTTCCCTTGAGAAATTCTCCCCTAAACAAAAGTACACAAAAGGCAGGATAAAAGCACAAGATAAAAGGCTGGTTAACATAAAATAGCTGTACTGGGTGAGAGCAAAGGTCCATCTTGACCAGTTTCTGACAGTGACTGTTAATGGAAGCTTAGGGATCTACCATTAAGAGAGCAAGAAGAGTTCCACTAACATTCTTCCATTTTCCAAGAATAGGTCAGTTGGGGATGCTAAAGACTGCATACACAGTTCTCCATTTAACAAACGTTTATGCAGCCTTCATTCAAATGGGTTTGATTTCTCTTTGATACTTCAGCACACACTAGCCAATAATTTATATCAATTAAGTTCCAGAGCATAGGCATGCCCTCAGTGAAAGTCTCTTCTGTTTATTCTACAAACTTAGGCTGGTATTTTTATTGTCTACTCCTGGTCCTTGTTACGAGTACTAGCTAATTTATGTTTTTTTCAGGAGTTGCATGGAGCAGGTGAACAGGAACTTACAGACCCTCACCACATCCTTCCTTAGGAATCTCTTTTGAAGATGTGGAGTTCCAAGCTGCTTAACTGAGCTTAGGCTGCAATACTGGAGGTGTGTGCCATCACATTGTGAAATCACAGAATCACACCCACCTCCGTACAACCTCCTTTCAGGTAGTTGTATAGAGCAGTTACGTCTCCCCTCAGCCTCCTCTTTTCCAAACTAAACAATTCCAATGTACAGGAACACCACCAGTATCTTCTGGGAAAGGTCATATATGTGTCCTCAGTTATATGCTACTTGTCTTCTCCTTCTTGGGATCCTAAAGCAATGCTCAATGAATAAGTATATCATCTTCCACTCTTATTTAAGAAAGCCTTTTAAGAGCCATTTTTATATAAAAGAACTTGCGGTTTTGTGCCTCTTATTCTCTGTACCTTTGGCAATACACAAAAATTGTAATAAAAATAAATCTACTGTCCTCAAAAAGCTCCCATATTGTATCTTCATCCTGATCTCAGTATTTAACTGGTTCCAGTTGACACCTCAAAGTCTCCTTCTCTATAATTTTTTTGTATTCTTTTCTTGCACCTTGATACCTAATATGCTATGTTTTTAATGTAGCCTAATTTGAGTTCAAAGCTCAAAAAAATTTAGCTGTACCCATTTGTTAAAAGCTTGGGGCTCCATGGACACAACAAGAAACAGTGCTCTCTGTAAATTGCTTGTGATAAAAAAAAACACAACATAACAAAACAAACAAACAAACAATCAGTGTGGTCTTTTTTTTCTTCTATAATGTTTCAAATTTTTTGTGGCCCATTAACATCCTCATGCAAATTGACTTTCTTCCAAAACTTTTCAAATTAAAGAAAGCTCATGAGTTGGAGTATGGGTGATTTGTGTCTGGAATTTTCATCCACTGGTGTAGCCCTTAGTGATCCTGTATTTTCCACTGACAAACACTGATAAGAGAAAATTGTTTGATTTTAGTTGTCATAAATATTATATCTAGGAGCCAAATAAATGAACATAAAGCTCAGAGCAACCAAAGCACTTTCTTTCCATTTTGATCTTCAAAATTTAAACTCTAAAGTAGTGATAGATTTACTTCTAGACATGTTATGTTGCTTTAAAATAGAAAATACATTTTTCTAAAATGTAAGAAAATGAAACATTTAAACCAGTGTTTCACTGAAAAAAATCCAACTGTTCTGATCTAATAAGAAAATCTAAAAAAAATGTTGCAGACAGAGTGAAACTGTGGGTTTAACATTAACAGGGTGAAGGGATCTTTAGGGAAGTGTCTCCTTTGGGTGCTATTTTTTAAGTAAGGGATCAGGAAAAAACTTGAAAGCCTCTGTACTAGTTGGTCAGCTAGAGAAAGATAATGCAAGAATCAGGATTAAGAGAAAATATCTAGAATAAAGGTGCATGTATCTCCAAGGTGGATGTGAAAAATAAGTGACGGCAGCTGGACTACCATGCAACTTCAAACAGTAGGTGCTTAAGGACAGAGGTCTTAGGGGTGTCACAGCATAAGGACATGAATAATATGTTTTTATTTTAATATAACTACCTAGAGTACTAAAAGTAAGTTTCTTCCTGATGAGAAGTGTAAGAATTGTGGCTGTCTGGAAAAGCTTGGTTTGCTGGCAGCCCACAGGCTTGGTGTAGATCCTTTATTTGGTCAGCTTTAAGAAGTGAGTTTTCACCTGTTGTCTTTTTAAATATATATATATATATATATATATGTTTCTGTTAATCCACTATTACCTTATTATACATAGCACCAGAACATAAACTGTGACTAAACACAACAAATGTAATGCAAATAACAATACAATAATACATTACATCATTGTTTTTTAATTATTATCAAAGTGATGTTAGATAAACTAGAGAGAATACAAGAAATTGCAAAAAAGGATGGGAACAAGAGAGAAACATTACTCAGAGGAAAAATGGAGGGACAAAGCCCATCTGGAGGTAAAATTGACTAGTGACACCAGGAATAACAAGAAGAGATTCTGTCATTTTGCTCACAGCAAAAGATTCAGAGCAAAAGGTTCAGAGGAAATGTGGGACTGTTGACGAAAGGGAGGAGACAGCCCAGTGATGGATGACATGGATAAAGCTGAAGTCCTTGATGTCTTCCCCAGCTCCCTGCCTCATTCTCTAAAGGAAAAGCCTTAGACCAGATCACTGCACAAGCCAGTCAGGCTTGGGAAGGAGAGGAGCAATCAAGAGTGGAATTGTTACAGGCTGGAACTACTTGAAGGATCCTGATGTATTCAAATCCCTGGGCCTGGATGAGACTCATCCAAAAGTGTTAAAGCATCTGTGGCCAAAAATTGAGTCAATCTGGAAAAGTCTCTTACAAATGAAAAAAGGAATATCTTATGCCCAGCTTTACAAATGGCAGGAAGAACCATCCAGGAGTTACAGTCCAGTCAAATTAATCTCAGTGCCTGGAAACAGAATCTAAGAGGATTTTCTAAACATTTGTCCATTTTTGTTTTTGTTTTTGTTTTGTTTTTTTTTCCCCATATTAGCTTTTATGGGGCTACGTTTTTGATTTGTGCTGGAAACAGTGTTGATATTACAGTGCAGTTTTTGTTCTTGCCGAGCATTACTTACACAGTGCCAAGGCCTTTCCTGCTTCTCACACTGCCCAACCAGACAGTAGGCTGGTGATGGGCAAAAAGTTGGGAGGGGACACAGCTAGGACAGTTGATCCCAATTGACCAAAGGGATATGCCATACCATATGACATCACACCCAGAAATAAAACAGGGGTAGAGGTTGGCAGGGAGGCTGTTGCTCATGGACTCGCTGAGCACCAGTCAGCTGGAGGTGGTTAGTTGTTCTCATTTGCATCATTTGTCTTTATTGGATTGTTTTTATTTTTTCCTTACTTTTTAAAATTACTACTGTTGTTGTTGTTGTTATTATTATTATTGTTATTATTATTATTATTATTATTATTATTATTATTATTATTATTATTATTATTATTATTATTTTAAAAACCTAGTTTTATATCAACTCACAAGTTTTCTCACTTTTACATTTCTGATTCTCTCCTCTGTCCAACAGGGGCTGAGTGGGCAGTGAGTGAGCAGCTATGTGGTGCTTAGCTGCCAGCTGGGGTTAAACCTCAACAACATTGAAGGACAACTAAGTAACAAAGTTTTACCAAGGACTTATCACACTTATTAACTCAATTGCCTTCAGTGATGAAGTGACTAGCAGTGTGGATGAAGTGACAGTAGTGCTGTGATATATCTTCACTGAGGTTTTGGTAGTATCTCAGAGCACTGTAGCCTGTAAACTGAAGAAAGATGGGTTGGGTGAATGCACTTCTAGGTAGGCTTAATATTGTCTGGACTTCTGTGTCCAGAGAGTAGCAAACAGTGATGTGATTGTCCAGTGGAAACTGGTAATGATCACAAGACCCAGTGAGGTGATAATGGCTCCACAATTGTTTGATATTTTTGCCAACAATCTCGATGATCAGACAAGAATTATCAGTAAATCTGTGGAAGATACTGAATCAAAGTAAGTGGTTGACACAATAAGTATTAAAGCTTCAATTCAGAGAGATCTTAAGACACTGGAGGACTTGGCCAAAAGAAGGTCCATGCAGCTTACCAATGAGAAGTTCAAAGCTCTGTTTCCAGAGTAGAATAACCCAACAGCTGTGAATTGACTGAGTGGCCATGGGGGTATAGCAGACACCCAGCTCAATCTGAGGCCCCAGTGTTAGGAAAATTTTCACTAATGGATCAAAGGAACTTCTTATTCACTTCTACTGTGTCAGGCCACACCTGAGCTGCCGTACCCAAGTTTTGGTAAAGGGTGATGCAGAGAAACTGGAGAGGATATGGCAGGGCAATCAAGATGATCAGCAGTCTACAGCATACAGTCTGTGAGAGAAGCTGAGGTACCTGGACTTGCTGACAAGCAACATCCACCAGCTGCTGCTTGGGAGGTTCAAGTAGGGCATTATGAATATCTTTTTCAGCACTGTAATGCTGGAAAACTGCAATTCAGCACTAAGATTACACAGGGGAGTTGTGGAGTCTCCACTCATGGAGGTTTTCAGGACATAAGAAAGCCAATCTGATGTAGTGTTGGCAATACTCCTAGTTTGATGAGGTTGGATCAAATAATCCAAAGATGCTTCAAACTATACCCTCATTCTCATTCTGATTTCCTGCTTCTTAACACACTGGCTTTTAAAATAGTTCCCATGTTTTTAAGCATGAAGGAAATGTACTTTGATTTGTATCTATGCAGGCAGTGTTGTTGGCTAGGATGCTGGGAGTCTACATTTACTTCAAAGAAACAGGAAAAAGTGACACAGAAGTCATAGCTGAAAGTGGTGTCTATTAACGCTATCAAGAATCTGATACAAGAATTTGGGTAAGAAACTAGTTTTTTGTGTCTTTGCTTCTTTCAGTTAAGGAATCATGATAACCTTGGCACGATTATCTAATACTTTTAAGAGCTATGGATGTTCTTGTAAGTAAGATTTCAGTAAGTAGAACCTGTCAAATAGTAGACTGCAGAGAAGTGTTCTGTATTACCAGCTACTACAAGAACTCTTTCAGTTATAAATATCCATAAGCTTTAATGGAGAAGAGAACTCTGCCTGTCAGCAGAAAAAAAACCCCTATCAACCTGTGATGCCTTACACAAATAATGTCAAACTTGGGGCACGATGCAGATTAAGGTGCACTTTAAGCCATCTTCTAAATGGAGTATTAGCTGGAAACTAGATCTTGCTATCAATGAAACATAATTCAGTCTATCTGAAGGCCAGTTATTGGTTCACCTATCTCAACTGCTGTTGCAGTGAAGGGAAAAAAAGTCCTTTTGACTGTAAAGAAGTACTCTCTTGTCTATTACTGAGCTCAACAGTGAGTTTTGTTCCTGACTGTGTTCCATGGCAGCATCTTGAAAGCATGTTTAGCCTTGAACACAAGAATACTCTCTGCTTCTCTGAGTATAGTATCACTGGGATAAGCAGTACTTTCATAACTTGCTATATTAGAGTAGAAAAAAAGGTATTTTTTTTACATGAGCAGCTGATAGGAAATATCAGTCTGGGAACGCCTACCCAGGTAAACAACCTGGATTTACAATATTACTCTCTATTCTAATCTAATTTCTGCTATTAATTTGTCATTTGACCTTTAGCAAGATATGGGATCTTACTTCACCTTACTATTATCTTACATTAGGTTTACCTTACCTTAGCACTGTAAAAATTAGGCTAAAAATGTCTGCTCAACTTTTATAACACCTTGAGAACTTTAGAAACCAAAAATGGTAAGAATTTTAACTGGGCAGAGAAGAAAAAAAGGAGTGTGAAGACTATCTTTGAAAATCCATTCTAAGGTGTTTGAAAAGTTTCTATGACTGCTTATGGTAGAGAAGGTTCTTTGATTGCAAGCACTTTCACCCTTGGCTTGTATGTTCACGCTTAACACAGACATCCAAAGACTCCCTCAAATCTGAGGCCTAAAACTAAGATGAAAGAGGAAACTGAAGGGTACATGACATACAGAAGACAAGGACAGAGTTGAGAAATTGCAGAGTAAATTGCCAATGAGAGTGGAGTTATGCATAGTTTGGAAGTCAGGAATGAGGATAGTTAAGATAATTAGAGGTTAATGAATAGATCGTAATAGAGGCTGTCTATAGTGTAGATTATTACTAGACCAACATTTTAGATGAAATTAATGAAGGAAAAGTAAGAAAGACCAGTGATGAAGCATGCAATGGAAGCAACTGAAGATCAAGTTTAGACAACTTTTTGCAAAGAAAAACAGCTAGTTTATAAATGAGAAATCAATGGACTAAAGGAATTAGAGACAATATTACAAGTAAAAAGATCTGGGGAGAGAAAAAGACAGAAATCTGCGTTGTGTAAGCTTACAAAAATCAAAGAAGAAATATTAATAGAGAATTTGGAAGAACTGGTTAAGTCAGATTTTAGCTTGAGTAGCCAGGTGAAAGGTCTCAGTGTCACTAGGCTCTTATTGCCACACCAAGCATGTACTGCCTGTTGATTGCATTCTGAAGAAAATTCCTGTTTCCACAACTAAAGCTGATTAATCATTTGGAGACACCTACAGAAATACTGTAGATGGCATTCCAGCCCTATGCCTACAGATTATCTTCTCAGTTGTCTCACCAAACTCTTGTCCTGATTATACTATACATAATATATTAAAAATATATATATAATACATATATATGTGACATTCTATCTTTAATACATAAAATATATAATAGATAAGAATATATTATCTATTAAATTATACACACACACACATATATATAAAATTCTAATTTAGATCATTCTCAGAATTACCTGATTATTCCAACTGGAATGAAAGCTCTCCTGTTCTACTGGAGACCTCTTCATACAGGTAAGGGAAAAGCACAGACTATATATATGTATATATGTTATATATATATATATATGTAAATCATATATATATGTATATATGTTTTATATATATATCATATATATAGTTACATATATAGTTACATATATATGTATATATAATATATACATGTATATATATAATTAAAATATAATTGAATATATTCTATATTATATATAAATTATATATGCATTGAAATATTTATACATTAAAAATCACTTAATTGCTTTTCAAAGTGTATTGAACACATTTCAGCCATATAGAACATGGGACTCTGTCAACTTAAGTAAGGCTGCATCTATATAATATATTTAAATTAAATACAGAATCTTCCTATATACTTGTGATTTTAACTGGTGTGTTTTTGGCTTGAAGACCCTAGGTAAGGCTTATCAGTTCCATCAAGGAACTGACAGGCACTCCATATGAAGGCAATTCCCTTCAACTTCCCCAAGGACCAAGAAAAGTCCCAAAGAAATGCATGATTCAGATCACCTGTTAAACTTCATTTTGTGCAACTAGTCAAGACAAGAAACTCTTGAGTGATCTTCAAACCATGGGTAAGCTGATTCAGGCATGAGAGACTATAGCTCTTCTTGAAATGAAAGAATTCAGAAAACAAAAATGGCAGTGTGACTTTCAAAAGAGTACAAGATATGTTAAAAAAACAGAATACAAATAGGCAAGCAGAAGATCTGCTTGCAGGTAGAAATCAAGGCAGCAGGAAGGTAATATTCTGGGGTTTTTAATATCATTATTATGGCTCCTGATAATTTTCATAAATACACTTCAAGTTCTCTTTTGCTTTCTATTTCATCTAATGGCAAATCTTGGCTTGATCCCTCCAGTTTCAAGAGAAACCACACACGAGTTCATCTGCTGAGGCAGAAGTTTATTTAACAAAATATGCATAAGATCTCAGCAACTAGTATCATAACTATTCAAGTGATTACCTTATCAATCAGCAGTTCTGTTGTTCATTTGGCCTCTGTCACTGGGGGATCAGGGATTGTGGTATTCCTTTCACCTTTTTGCTGCAGTTTAAGCAAATTCTGAGATTTTGTCTTCCCTTTGTTCATAACCCCTTATGAAGCATGCACTGATTTCTTTAGCTATCTAACTGTCAAAGTTCTTTGCTAATTTTGATAGATTAATATAGGATTAGGGAAAGTCTATAGCAATCTAACCGTTAAACTCAAGCAATTACAAAAAAAAAGAAAATATTGTTACTCTATTCCTTATCTTACACATAATGGACAAAAGTTACACTTCTACCACTTTTTCATTTTAAAGATGTGTATTTCTTTGCACACTTTCTAACCTCAGACTTTATAAAATTAAGAAAAAATATTTATGCCAGTAAGACTAACAGTTTGGGCCAACGTTTCCAATGGAAAAATTACATGTGAGATGACATATTTCTTAAATATGTGAAGTTATGTTATTCCTAAATTACTACCACACAGATGGAAACAAAAGTATGCTGGGAAGTTGTTTCCAGCATACCAGGATGAAAATGTATGAAATAAAGCTTTTGAATTCTTTGTGCAACAGCCAAGGTGTATGGGGTCTTGTCAGTAATGTTGGCTAAGTGGCACTTCAAACAATATGGTTTTAATAGGAAAGGATGAAGGCATGAAGAGATCTGGAGGTACCTGAGATACTCTGTGGGTTTTATGTGGTAAGGTTTTGGTTGCAGGGGTGGCTTCTGTGAGAAGCTGCTAGAAACTTCCCCCGTGTCCAATAAAGCCAATGCCAGATAGCTCCAAGATGGACCCACCACTGGCCAAGGCTGAGCCCCTCAGCAACAGTGCTAATGTCTCTGTGATAACATATTTAAGGGGGGAAAGTAAAAAAACCCCTTCAATTGCAGCCAGAGAGAGGAGTGAGAGTATGTGAGAGCAACAACTCTGCAGACACCAAGGTCAGTGAAGGAGGAGGGAGGAGGTGCCAGAGGTACTGGGGCAGAGAATCTCCTGCAACCACAGCAGTGGTGAAGATCATGGAGAGGCAGGCTGACATCCTGCAGCCCATGGAGGTCCATGGTGGAGCAGATATTGCAGCCTGTGGAAGACACTATGTTGGAGCAGGTGGGTGGCTGAAGGATGCTGTGACACTATAGAGAGCCTGCACTGGAGAAGACTCCTGGGGGACCTGTGGAGAAGACTCCACACTGTAGCAGGTTTGCTGGCAGGACTTGTGACTCTGAGGGGTACTCATGTTGGAGCAGCCTGTTCCTGAAATACTGCAGCCCATGGAAGGGACCCATGCTGGAGCAGTTCATGAAGAACTGCAGCTTGGGGGAAGATCCATGTCGGAGAAGCTCATGAAGGACTGTCCCCTCTAGAGGCAGGGGAAAAACATTAAGAGGAAGGAGCAGTATAAACAGAATGTGACTGACTGACCACAACCCCCATTCCCTGTACCCCTGCAAAACTGTGGGAGAAGGAAGTAGAGAAACCAGGAGTGAAGCCCAGCCTGAGGAGAAGGGAAAGGTGGGGGGAAGATTGTTTTGAATTTGTTCTTATTTCTCTTTATTCTATTCTGTCATTAGTTGGCAAGAAATTAAATTAATTTCCACAAATCTAGTCTGTTTTGTCTGTGATGGTGATCTCCCTGTCCTTATCTCAACCCATTAGACCTTTGTCATATTTTCTTCTCCCTTGTCCAGTTGAAGAGGTGGATTAATAGCGTGGCTTGGTGGGCAGGTGCCTGGCAGCTAGCCAAGGTCAGACCACTGCAGATATCAAGGGGTTTTCTTGTCTGTTGTGAGTGAAAAAAAGGTATGGCTATTTGGTCCACCATAAGGTACTCCTTGAATTGTTTTTCTCCTTTGCATCCCATCCCATAGACTATAAAAGAAGCCCACTTCAGCTGCAGGCTTTCAATGGTCTCCCCTCATCCCAGCACTTTTGTCATCTTCCTAGGGAAGAAAGTAGTGTGCATATGGGCAGATAATGGTAGAGACCATTAATGGCACCTTCTCTGAGTTTTACATAAGATCACAGGAATCATCTTGCTAGATCAGGTTACTTCGGTCCACCATTCAGAGTCTGAGGATAGCAACAAACTTCCCACAGGAAGTTGTGGGAAGCCAGCCACGGGAAAAACGCTTTATTAAATGGCTCATCCCTGTTCCTTAAGTCTGTGATTTGCATGAGGCCTGAAATGTGATCTTTTAATCTCCCTTTCAAAAATCCTATTGTTAGCAAATATTCTGATACTAGATTTTTGTTTTCTCCTAGGCATATAAACATCTAACTACCCTCTAAAACTTGCTCAACTATAACTTTCAAAGCATTCTGTGACCCTGATGAAAATTAAAGCTGTGAGATAATATTTTGTTTTATCAGTATGAATTTGCTACCTTTTGAATTCATCAATTATTTCTGTTCTGTTCTTGTTCTATGAAACAAAAAGTAGAGTCAGAAAGGGCTTCATAGATACTGGGCAGAATTCCAGCATTTGGAGCTGATTTAGAAATTATTGGTAGTTAAAAAAAAAATGTATAGGTTTACAGGTATCTATTTTCCCATTTAACTTCCAGTAACAAAGAGAAAAGCAGTACAAATTATACTGTACCACAACAGAATTATCAGTGACAAACATGTCAGTAAGTTTATCACTGCAGATAGAATAAGTAAACATTTCAAACGCAATTTTTCCTTTTGCATTCTGACTCAATATTAAGCACAGATAATCATGTTCTGCCACTGGATTACAGTGGTGATTTTGTACATTGCAAAATAAAAAAAAAGCACAAAAGTAGAAAAAAAGTAAGGAATCTATGAAGCTGTTTTTACTTTCTTACAGACTTCAAGAAAAGAACAGATTTTTATACTTTTAATACAGGGAAACTTAAAATTACACTGTTTGCCTTTTCAGTTGTTCCCAAAAGCAAATAAAAATATTTGTGTGCACGTGGTGTGGCAAGTGCTTTGGCAAAGAAGAGCTTCATATCACAGGAATCAGTACCATGGCATTACATGGAAGATATGATATTTTCCTGCTTTCTAATATCTTTAATCCTTTGAAGTACTGTGGAACTAATTTAAGTTCATTATTTCCTTCATGATCAATTGCTAGAGCATGCCTTTTAGTTTGCACTTTGTCTTTGCAAAGATGCATCAGCAGAATGAATAAAACTCACTGCAATGAGTCAGTCATAAATTTCAGTCCAGAAGACTGTTACTGATGTAAATCCAACTTTCACCTCAGAGGTTTACCATATTTATTAATTACCTGGATATTAATTACATGCTATAAGTGTGGAACCTCACAAGACTGTGGCTGTAGAAAGACTTTTAGATAAATATGTCCTTTAGTAGTCGTACAGGTATCTTGCTTAAGCTAGTTTTCCAGACTTCCTCAGTAGGCAATGGAAAGACCTATGGTGGAACAAATTGATCTTTAGAGGTGTCTAAGGAAGGAGTTTGAGAAAGAGGGATGTTCTAACCTCTGGAAGTTTTGATTTATGTCTACTGATGAAAGAGGGAATCTCCTCTAGCCTAGACTATTGGCCAAACTTTTTTTCAAATTAAAAAAACAGTGTTTTGATCTGAATCCAAGCCTAGTTGATCAACTGCAAAGATTTCTTTGTGGAATGTTAAACAGAGCCCAGAAGTCCTTATGCATTGAATAGTAAATATCGTATGGAAAATAATATTCTTAATACTTTTCATTGAATATTCATTAATTATATGATATTTCATGTATTTTCTCCTTCTAAAATACTGATCCCCTCTCTTTTTGGGAAATTCTCTGCACCTTTTTTTTTTTATTATTCTCCAAATTGTCATTTTCTCCACAGTATTTCATTAATATATTTTTCCTGTAACAGATAGTACAACTGGAAAATACAGGATTTTTCTCGCTGGTTTCACCTAATCTGTTTCTTTAAAATACTTTTCTTCAATCAGATATTTCACTTTGTCTTAATGTACTTTTATGATTCAGATTTGAGTTAATACAATACTCTGAACCTGATGTCTTTGAATAGTTTAACTGAAGTTAGTTGGGCAACTTCACATTCCTGCTGCTAAGTTCATACTTAGACATTCACAGGCTGGCATCTTTATCACCATCCATTATGTAACATTCTGTTGGCCCTTACTGTGAATTTCCTGATCTTCTTCTGGTATAAATTCACTAACTTTAACAGAGGTGCAAGTTCACTGCTGCTAGCTGACATCTGTTCATAAAAACAGGAATTCTGGAAGTTCTATAGCATGAAACATTGTAGTAAACATCTGATTTAATGTGACAAGATTCATTTCACAGTGCCTCAAATCTAGGTGATTACTTTTCTTGATTAAAAAGTTGAAAATTATTTTCTGTTCAGACTTCCTTTAAAAGAGTTGTCTTATTGCTCCTCCTTTGATGGCAATCTGTTTCAGTGAAATTTATTAAAAGTTAAAATTAAATAAATCTGCATTAGAACAACAGGAGGTTATCTGCAGTATAACAAGGATAGACAAAGAAGGGCTTTATGTTCTGGTAGAAGGTGAAGAACCCACTGTGCTTAACTGACCTGGAAAGAGCTTATGCATTTCCTTTCAATTTTATATAGATGTTTTTTGGGTTTTTTCCATTAGAAAAGCCTCCCTATTGTTAAGAGGGCAGACAATTCCTATTGATTACAGTGCTATCTAATGGCGAGGAAGAAGCTTGCCTCCCTGCTGCTGACGTCAGCTGAGAAGTCAGTCATGAGTGCTACAACTGAATCTTGAAGAAAACTACAAAGCATTTTACTGGCTGAGAAATAGAAACAGAAAGAAAGGAATTATGTCCTGCTTGGGGCCAGGAAGAAAGTAGTGGCGAATCTATGTTTTAGGAAATGTCCAGTTTCCTAATATTTCTTCACTTGGCACACTCTAATCAAATTCCAGCTGTCAGGTGCAATGTGCTGGGAGTCAGTACAGGCGCTGTTCAGAAATGGGGCCGATTTTTAAAAGAACCACTGCTACCATGAATAGGTAATACATTTCAGTTGTAAACAGTGTTTCCGTATGGTTTACTAAATTTAACTAGTCATTTACTGCTGTCTAAAGATTAGTCTATGAGCTTAATGACTGGTAGAAAAAGGGATGGAACTGCTTTAAAAAAGGCAGGTCGAGCACATGCCTGGAAATATCATGGAACAGATCCTCCTAGAAGCTGTTGATAAGGCATGTAAAGGACAGGGAGGTGACTCAGGACAGCCAGCATGGCTTTACTAAGGGAAAGTCTTGCCATACCAACCTTGTGGCTTTCTACAATGGAGTGACTGCATCAGTGGACAACGGAAGATGTATAGACGTCATCTATATGGACTTCTGCAAGGCCTTTGACATGGTCCCCCATAACATCCTTCTCTCTAAGCTGGAAAGATACAGGTTTGGTGGGTGGACTGTTCAGTGGATAAGAAATTGGCTGGATGGTCACATCCAGAGGGTAGTGGCCAATGGCTTGACGTCCAGACAGAGATGGGTGAAGTCAAAGTAGATTACATCTGCTGCTCTCCCCTCATTCAGCCAACCAGTTACGTCTTTATAGAAGGCTAGCAGATTGGTCAAGCATGATTCACCATGCAAACTCAACTATGCTTGTATCATTCCGACTGGTCTTTGTTCTAAAAAACCTCCAGTGAGCTAGTCTTTACAGTCTCCTATGCCATTATTTTCTCTCTATCCTTAGCACTGGAATTTGTTTTCTAATGCCTAACTTTGCTGTAATTTAACTCCATTACTTCTCAGCCTAATCTGCTGGTGATACAGATAACAAATTGCTTCTTTCCTCTTTGTGTCAGCTTTTCCTGTATTTGAAGTCTATTATCATACCTCACCTTTAATTATGTACTGAGAACCTTTTGGCTTAGAGAGACTCAACATAACTGACCAGCTCTAAAGGTGGAGAATTTATATAACAGAACAAAAGCGTCATCTAGAAAAACAAGTCCTGTTTAAGTGGCTACCCTTACTCATTAGTTGTTTCATTGGTTGGATTGCCAGTTTGTCCTTAGAAGATCCAGAATCATGAACCCTTTTTTGTAGTTCCCTTTTTTCTGCAATATTAGAGAATCAGAACTCTTTAGCCAATGCTTCTTTATTTATAAACTCTACCATTTGGAAAAGAGGCTGTGTTTACTGCAAAATACTCCTTTGTTAGGCAATATTTGTCAGTCAAGCTAAATATATTTCCATGAGTAAGCTACATTAATCTACTCACAGAACCTAAATGAAAATGAAACAAGAGTACATATTCATTTTCCCATTTTGCATCTTACCTCACACCAATAGCCTCTACACTTCGTTCTCAATTAATTTTACTGTAAATCTGTTAATATCTAAGTGTCTTCTGGCTAAGTCAGGAGCTTATGATAGTTAGTCTAAGGTTTAGGCCTCTAATCCCCTTCTTACTGGCTGTATGACCCTCTTGCAAGCTGATATATTAAGCTGGTACATTTCAGTATCTCTTATGTATTCATTTTCATAATAAAGTAAAAAGAGCTTCTCACTGCCTTTTTAAAAGTGTTTTACAATTAAGTCACTAAAGCACCTACTTGGTGTATTTTAGAGAATGCTCCTCGGCTTTTGTCCCTCTTTATCACATGCTTTACTGCTTGCCAAAAATGCTGTGGGCAAATAAAGTTTTCTACAATTCATCTTTCACCCATGGTAATAGTACTGTCTAACCTGCCTTTGGACAGTCTTGAAAGGATCTGGTTGCTTGGTCTTGAAAGACCAAATGGACTTGGTGGTCTAAGCACCTTGTGCAGAGCCTGCTCCTGTAGTCTCCAATAATTTATTATAGAATAGTTAAATAGCATGCTAGTTGTTGCATAACTACTTCAAATAATCTAATGGTAGGAGGATCCTACCTTAAGTTTCATACAGACATTATTTTAACAGAATGTTACCAGCAAATGTAGTTTTAAAAATTGCCCATAATTTAAAAAAAAATCTTATTTTTCATGAACCATTCAAAGGAGAAGTTTTACTTTTTTTATTCAATCTTGCAGAAGTTTCTGCTGATTGCTACCATTCTGATGTATCTGTTTCATATAACACCACTTGTTTACTAGTAGGGACTTTTAGTCTGCATTATTTTCAGTCTAATTAATAACTGCAGTAGTACCTTAACCTATGGAGTCATGTGGCTTTAGTCTTCCATGTAAAAGTAGTTTTGTTCTGATTGCTGCATGATATCCCATTGATAAAGTGAGACTTCAGCTTTACTCTTAAGTAGATAGTGTGGGAGATTCTGTGATCAGTGGAAGGAGGCATGACACATTAGCTCGGGTGACTGGAGCGGTACGATAGATTGATGCAAGATTTTCAAGCAAGACAGGCAGAGAAGGAACCAAGTATCATTATCTCTGTGAGGGAGCAGCTCAAGTGTACAGAGCCAGGTGAGAGCTTTTGGATCTCAGAGAGGCCAATGAGGGTGACCTTGTGGATACTGTGTTACTGACCACCTGATCAGTGTAAGAGAGAGGATAAGGACTTCTTGAAACACTGAAGGAAATCTCTGGATCCTATGATGCTAATTCTTATAGGAACTTCAACATCTGTTGAAAGGGTACTGTGGTGAGAAGCAAGCTATCCAGGGGGCTTTTGGATGATATTGGGGATAAATTCTTTATACAGGCACTGAAGGGGCCAACTAGAGATGGTAAACTTGCCATCCACTTGCTGGAAATAACTGGTCAGGAAGGTAAGAATCAGTGGAAATCTTGGCTGTAGTCACCACAAAATAATAGAGTTCAAGATCCTGAGGAGGTAGAAGAAGGCAAGTAATATAGTCCAGAGTCTGCACTTTAAGAGAGCAGACTTCAGCTTATCTGGGGAGTTGAAAGGTGGAATTACATGGGAACCAGCTCTGATGAGCAAATGAGTCCAGGGAATCTAGCAGGTCTTTAAGGACATCACCCTTCTAGCATGTGAATGGTTTACTCTGATGCTCAGGAAGTCAAGTACACTTACCAGTAGACCAGCTCAAGACAGAGCTCCACTGTAAAGGGCAGCATAAGAGAGATGCAAGGAAGGACAGGCTACAAAAGAGGAATTTTTAAACATTGCTTTAGCATGTAGTGATGCTGCTAGGGAAAACAAAGGGCAGCTGGATTTGAAACTTGCCAGGGCCATCAAGACAACAAGAAGAGCTCGTACATTGCTAATAAAAGGTTGAACAAGGAAAAGGTGGAATTTCTGCTGAATGGAATGGGTGATTCAGCAACAGCAGACCTTGGTAAGGCTGAAGTGCTCTATGCCTTGTTCTTTAAAGCCTCTGTGCTTAATGAGAGAGAAGAGAGAAAATACCAGCAGTGGGTAAACATCAAGGGTGTTTATAAGTAATCAACTCATAAAAGCTCATGGACCAGACAAGCTGCATCAAAACTTCCAAAAAGACAACCTAGGGAATTACAGCCTGCTTAGTCTTCAGTTCTGGGGAAAACAGAGGAAGTCCTCTGGGAGCATATTTATTGGAACATCAAGAAGAGAAAGGAGGTGACGGAGAGTACTCTCATCAAGTTTGCAGACAAAAGCCATATGGAGGTTGTAGCTGATGGGCTTGAGGGGCAAGCTGCCATTTGGAGGAACTTATGAGATGTACTGGCCAACAAAGTCAGAGGAAGAAAGCACTGTAAGGAGAGATGGAGGGAAATAGAATTGTCTAGTCTGAAGAGTCAGCTTTGGGGGGACCTAACAGCCACCTTCCAATACCTATGAGGAGGTCAAGAGAAGATGGACGTCTTTCCCCTTCTTGAAGACAAGCCTTATCTCTGACATAGAAAGAGGGAACTTCTATAGTTTCATTCAACAACATAAACTGCAGAGGAAGGTCTTTGTTCTGGCCCTGTAACTACCCTTCTATTCATCAACATGAATATTCACCTAGTCAACTAAGCATTAGCTGCCTGATTGTGATTTCTCTGGAGATTAAGCTTTTCATTGTTGTGTGACAAGTCTGTAGAAAAATTGAGTTGATCCCTCTGAGATATTTTGGTGACCTAAGGCACAAAGAGAAGCAAACATTTGTCTCTAGTGTGTTCTGTGCCTTTTTTTTAACCTTGCTGACAAATACCTGGGACATATGCCATTTGTCTTAGTTTTTCTTCTCTCCTGGCTCAACACTGCACTCATTCAGTGTTCCCTAACTAACTCAGAAGGTTTTGTTGGCTATGTATGTCACTAAACAAAAAAGAGCTAAGGGCTGTTTTCTGGCCCTGAGGCTAAATGGCACAGAGTGGCTGCAGGCAGACTATGTAACACTTGGCCTTGAGTGTCCCCTCAAGGAGAACGTGTCTGCAATAATGTGGGGGCCATGTGTTGCTTTTTAGCACAGGAGCTTCTGTAGTATGAAATAGAGAGAACATGCAGCATGGTCTGGTGTGTGGCATGGGGGTATTGAGGAGTGTGTCAAGGTGCAAAACCTCTAGAGTTCGTTTTGGAGAAACTCTAAAGACTAATGCTTAGTATCGTGAAAGATTCCCGACCATCCCAATGCCTGGGCATTGACTTGCAGGGCACTAGTTTGCACCAACCCAACTGAGCAGACTGAAGTCTGTTAACAGTCAAGCAATGCAGAAAACCAGTGCTCCAGTGCTGGAATTCAAGCCCTGTTTACTTAGCATTATAGCTATACAGGCTTAATGCAAATGCACACACAACAGAAGTGTCTCTGTATTTGTACAGCTACATGCATACCAAAGCCTTCTGTGTAGCCTCTGCCTCATCCCATTATTTGTTATGTTTGGTCCTTCTAAGGTAAGCTGTTGTGTACAATCACCTTTTCTGCACAGGTAAGAAACACTGAGGATTAATTTCACATGTAAATGGTGTGCATAAATGTATCTGTTGGATAAGACTACTTTGCAGAAATGCCTTCATGTGAATAGATTGGACACTACAGATTTCATTAGCAGTGCTGAAAAATGTCCTACACTAAAAGCAGACCACAGTGCTATGAGCAATTTCTGCAGGCTGCTAGGCTTTAAGATCATTCCATGGAAGCCTTTCTCTTGATCAGCTCTAAGCTTCTTTAAACAGCAAACAATTTCATAGTAGCAAGGGAGCAGACTGAGTTCCCTGGTGACACAGAACTTTTGCTAGTGTCCTTTCGATTAGGGTAAACATAGTATTCTGCTAGAGTTAGTGTTACAGATTAAACAGCTGTTAGAATATCAACATGCCACTGGGACAGGGATCTTCCATGTCAGCCTATTTGCAGGCCCCACCAACCACAGCTGTCAATGGATCAGCTGTAGAAGTTGGAGGACAAAGGCTCTGGTAATCAGGAGGAGCAAAAGTAAGTGTGGTACTGAAAATACCGGATATGAGTAGAGCTCAAGACCAATGCAACAGAAGTGGTTCTGGGTGGACACACTAACATTTGAAGAAAACCAGAGGAAGTATTTCAGGCTTGAATGTATGGTTTTCTTAGTTATGTTTCTCTAACTAGAAGAATAAGCATGCCTTAGATCTCCTGCTGCTGAGTGAACAGAGTGAATACAGTGGACACTCTTCTGAAGTTAATTGAAGTTAAATGGGAAGAGAAATTCTAAGGCAAATCCCAAACAACATGTTTAGCTATACTCTTTATGGGATGAGGAAAAACATGGCAGAAGAAAAAACACAACTGATAATCATCCAGTGCATGCATTTGGGTCGGAAGAACCAGATACAGGTGCTTCCCTGCCTTGGCCTGCTGTGTAATGTTATACTTCTTAGTGCAACTCCTTCTATTCTCATTTTTATCAAGGCTTTATATTTTCAGATTGTAGGTTTCTCTGCAGAGGGAAATAGTTATGAATGTCAAACTCAGGCACTGATATGGGTTAGTCCCTTTAGGAATTTCTTGAAAGAAAAATAATTCAACTTTGTGCATTCATTTTTGGGAAACAGAAGGGCTAAGAGGTGAAATGCTGAAAGGAAGTTTAATTTTGTATTCCTGCTATTGAATGGGAAGAGAGATATCCCAAGAAACTGTCCTTTGTCAAATTTTGATAGAGATTTTCAACAGGCCTAGGAGACTTTTCTAAGCTTTGGGGCTTCTGTGACTCTGATGCTTCACCCATCATTAGTTATAATACATGCCACTAGTCAGGGAAGAAATAAGCAGGCAGCTAAGAGTTTAGAACAAAGGGAAGTATTGCTGTTAAGTTCATTATTGCTCACCTATAATTTTTTTCTTTGATTTCATTTAATTTGATAAACCTGGCAAGTTACTGCCAGGTGGATCTCCTACACAAGTCTGCCTCTAGATTTCATTATCCTTTTTATTTCTAGCATCACCATTCAGTCATCCCTGTTTTCTCTAGCTAATTAGCCCACTGTTTATGAGGTACACATTTCTTAACATATGGTACAGTTGCATTGCATGTGTGCTGCATTTTCATTTTCTAGTTTGAATATTATATTCCTGATACAGTACATCAGAAATATCAGATGCCCATCTTACAGAACAGCACTCACAGCTTCACATTGAAATGTGCCCTAATTATACTTTTGAATTCCTCACTTCCCCATGTTTTCAATTAAGACATCACAGCCATTAGAGTACTGTGACAACAGATTGTGATTGAAAGATGCTAGTATTTGGAGGTCAGAATTTACCAGGAGATAAAAGTCACAGGAATTAAATGTTTAAAATAATTAAGATTTTAAAAATGTACCTTTCCAATTCAGTGGAGCAAAGTTAAACCCCATCCTCCACATGGCGTGATACTGTCTCTTTGAGACACTGGCACTGCATGCAGCTATTATAAATCTTCTTCCTGTGTACGACTGCAGAGGGAGGACCTGACTGGCAACACAAAGGAAGAAGCTGGTCTGTTTGCCTGTCTGAGAGGGAGAAGAGCGGGTGGAGGAGGAGTGAGATGCGCACACACAAATGCACAGCTGAATACAGAAAGATTCACTCCTGTACAGCCCACAGACCATCTCTGTCTAAATGATTCTGGTCCACCATTTGCATGATATATTAGCCTTTCAAGCTGTCTTTTGGTATAAACTAAGGGACTGTTGCTCTTGCTTTTAGCTAAGCTCATCTGCAATTGGTTTTATCTTCAGCGGGTCTCAATTTCTAGCTCATATTAACTGTATTGTGAGGAAAAGAGCACATTCAGGGCTGTGCACATGCTGAAAATACACCAGACACTGCAAGGGCTGAATTAAACAGCTTTAGCTACAGAAAATTAAATTGCTGTGTCGCTGATTATACTGGCATAAATGTTTTATTTATTTATTTATTTATTTATTTATTTATTTTTACCCCAGTTCAGCTTTATACAATATTTAAGCTAAACTGGAAAAAGCACTAGCATACCTGTTTCATCTTCACTGGGCTGGTACAACTCATAGCAGTGATGACTAGCTTTCAGGCTTCTTGAGTTGCAGAGAGGTGCAGAAGTAACCTTAAACTGTAAAGCAAATCTCTCAGATGCTTTCTACCTCCCTTGTCCTCCTGCAAAAAAGCCTTCAACTCCTTCTATAAGATTTGCTCTTCTTCTGTACCTGCTCCCTCCATGCTGCATCTAGACTGAATCACTGTCAGTCACATGGTTACTTCCCAGCTCTTCCAGACATCCCCTCTAACCAATGCACATATATCCCTGTGAGCTCATGCCTGAATCATGAACTGACAGCTGGGAGACAGGTACTATGAGGATCATACTACTTTTTTGGCAGAAGCAGAGCACCTACCCACTGATATGCTATTTTCATAACTTATAGGCAAATAATATAATATTTTTCTTCCTTTTGTATAGCCATATTTTAATAATGCAAAGAACACAACAGAATGGTAAGATTTCAAGTAGCTTTGTGACAGCAAGAGTTAACCACAAAACAAGCAAATGTCTGTGAAATGTACAACTATATTCTAACACCTGGGTCAGCTGTGGATGTTCCAGTCTTTTTATGCCAAAGGTACAGCGTGACAGCAGAATTTTATTCAATGGAAAGAGTCTACTGAACAGTGAAGGTAAGAATTACACCCAGATGGCTGTGAACATTGTGGAAGCTTCTGGGTAGAGCACTGGGCACCTAAGGAGCTGGGCTAATTTTCAGTGGCAGTGAGAGGCCACAAGCACTATTGACTTAATGCCAGGCTCATTTAAAATGCAAGCCTTATTTGGATACTTAATATAGATTTAGGCACCTGACTGTAAACACCTGATTAAAAATATTGGCCAAGCTTTACAAATAAAGGTCAAGGAAACGTACACTAATGAGCACTGGAAAGCAAAAGAAGAGTGAAACAAAGAGTTAAGACAGAAGGAACTGCAAGGATTTGTGGAGGACAAAGGGCAGAAGGAAGACATTTTGATGCTGTTTACTATTTTTATTATTAGTTAATTTCCATTTCGATTATTGAGTTTATATAGCTTTTATGTAGCTATTATTAGACATTACTGTTCTCTGTGCCTATTCAGCTTCAGTGAAAGCAGAAAATACTGTATGGAAATCTTGAGAGACACCATGTTCACATGAAACTTTCATCCACATTTTAGTAGATACCAAGGGGTGAACCTTTAATTGGACAAGGAAGAAACTTATGGATACCTAGCTAAAGCTGTACATTTTCAGATGTTCACCTATCATAATGATGTCCTGCTGCCATGCTTTCTACTTTTTAGCCATGCACCATGAAAATAATAAAAGACAGCCACCAGTAACCACCAAAAGAACAAATGCTTTTATTTATTATTCACCTGGATGTAAGATTTCAGTCAGACTTCTAAAGCATGTCTGTGTAAATGTTGTCTGCATAGCAGTTATTCAAGCTTCCTTTGAATTTTGACCATACATTTAGTCATCCCTGCCAAGTTGTCTCTATTACCCATATCTACTAAGATGTGTTTTAATGGTGAATGTAACAGGTTGACTTGAGAAAAACACTGGCAGTGACACCAAGGAATGCTGGGAGTTCGCTAATCTGAAGAATAATGACCTTAGGAGAGTTTTGTTCCTCCTTTTCAGGGTCCGTGCTAGAAACAGCCAAATAATTATAAAAAGGAGCCAGCTCAATAAACACAGTGGGAAGCACTGTAGATGGTCTTATATAGATGCATTATGGATATTTTTAAACTTTTATTTTTTGGACATGAATTTACTGAAACTTGTAGTGCTGTTTGTTGTGGGGTTTTTATTTTATTTTTAATTTTTGTATCACTACTTCGATATTTATTACCAAACATTTTTTTAAAATATCAAGAAAACAATAAAGCAACTCCCACCTGAATCTTACAGGCCAAATGACGTATGACTCATATTTTTGAAGAGCTTTGACCTACACAGAAAACAAATCTCAGATACACTTTTGTTTCTGATTCCAGACATATGGACATTTTCAGGATGGATTTATATCCCTTACACTGGGGGCAGTCTACTCTTAGCAGAGGCAAGTTTCAGATTTATGTGGTTTCTAGGAACAGCGGAGGCCACAGTTCCTACTGTGGGACTATAGTTGTGCTGACGTGGATTGGGGTCAATCATGGATGCCAGACTGAAAGAGCTGGTTGGGTCAGGTGTAACATTGTGTAAACACATGGCATTTGTACATCATTCCAGCCGTATTTGTTCACAACTCTGACTTCAAATAAAAGTGGTTAATGAAATACCCCCAAAATTGATACACCTTCTGTACGTTGAATGAAGGCCGTTTTTCTAACAGCACATGTCCACACAGTCATTTGTCTTGCTCTCAAAAGAGCACTGTGGCTATGGTGCAAAAAATTTGCCAGAAAAAGCACGTCTTCTGTTATCTGTTTAGTGAAGTGTGTTAGATGTTCAGAAGAGGCAGGGCTTGGATGTGAAGGATTTTACCTCCTTAAGCCCATCATAGCAAACAAAACAGAATATAGGTACTCTTCCATCCTGATGGTAAATTTGGTTGACAGTTTCTCTTCTGTCTTCACAGCAGCATACCTGTCACAGATTTAAACAATCTCAGCCATGTCAGTCAGAACAGAAAGCTCCTTGCCATCTAAATAAACTAGGCCTTCAATAAAGCACTGGTAAAAAATAGTAATACACTTAGATAAAAAATGTAGTTCTCCCAGGATCTGGCTTATTTATATAAAGGTGAATTTTAATCCAGTGGCCAATTCCCTAAGAACATTTTGTCACAGCCTCTAGCTTCTCTTTGGAAATGTTTTTGCCAGAAAAGTAGGTTACAGGGAAAAAAAAAAAAAGGAGCAATGTTAATTGTCAGACTTTTGAAACCAGTGTCAATAGGAACAAGTTCTGTTTACTCTCAAGATGAGAGCTGATTGCAATTAACCCTGTAGTTTTCATAGCATTTAATCTTAACTGGTTGTCTTATGCTAGGTGTGGTTCTTCTCCACCTATACTGACTACCCAGGTATGATTAATGCTGTGCTAGTTGAAATGTGGACTCATTAACCTACTCTAACATGAGGTAATCTTTCAGTAAACTGACACTGGAAATCCAGTCTGACCATATGTTCAGAGGGAAATCTGTGTGCTCAGAACAGTAGTTCAGAAGAAATTCAGTTTGTTCACAGTGCTTCCAACTGCGTTTATTGAGCTGGCTCCTTTTTATAATTATTTGGATGTTTCAAGCAGGGACCCCTGAAAAGGACGAACAAAGCTCTCCTAAGGTCATTATTCTTCAGATTAGCAAACTCCCAGCATTCCTTGGTGTCACTGCCAGCATTTTTCTCAAGTCAACCTGTTACATTCACCATTAAAACACATCTTAGTAGATATAAGTAATAGAGACTGACTTGGCAGAGACGACTAAATGTATGGTCAGAACTCAAAGGAAGCTTGAATAACTGCTATGCAGACAGCATTTACACATACATGCATTAGAAGTCTGTTTGAAATCCTGTTTCTGAAGTTCAGAAGCAGCTCTGAAGCAAGATTTAAGGTTGAGCATGGTATCTTGTCCCTCTGTGTAATTCAGGATAGTACTTTAGGATCCAGATCTACACTGAATCAGAGACAAAACTGCGTTAGAGTACAATTACTTTCCTTTTTATCTTCTATGTGGAGGCATCCAAAAGTCCTAAGCATGCTCCATGATATCCCAACTCCCTTCATGATTGTAACTTAGAATCAGTATCAGGAAAGAAGACACTTTCCTTTCTAGAAAGGTTCTTCTTTCATTACATTGTTTTTGTGATGACCCTGATCCCTTTTACCGATTATGTTGGTGAGAGCATAAGATGTGGACAAAGCAGGAAGTGATCTGGAAAGACTGCTGATACCTAAAGTGAAGGAATAGTTTCATGTTGTTCTTTGCTTGATGTACAAAGTGGGGTTTTTTGTCTAAAAAATCTCTTAAATCTTCCATGGAACACATTCCTTGGCAGGAGAATGTGAGGCTAAGAAGGCTACAGAATAAGAAAAAATTTTAAAGGGCCAAAAGAGCCCCAAAGTACTAAGTAATACTGATAAACGAATATGATAAAATATAATTATGTTTTTGATCTCTAAGTTCTATTAACATTGAGAAAAATACTATAGAAAAGCAAGGTACTTTATTGGGCTAACATGGCAAGGTGCTGGCAGCAGGGATTTGCAGGAGGGTCTCTCAGGAGAGGTCAGGGAAACTAAGAAATGGTAAAAAATGCTGCACAGTGTGAGAGTTGGAGGAGTGAGGAGTCAGAAAATTTGAGATAAACAGTCCTGCAGACACCAAGGTCAGTGAAGAAGGAGGGGGAGGAGGTGCTCCAGGAATCGGAGCAGAGATACCCCTGCCACCCATGGAGAAGACCATGGTGCAGCAAGTTGACACCCTGCAGCACCTGGAGGACCACAGTGGAGCAGATATCCACCTGCACCCGTGAAGGACCCCATATTAGAGGCAGTGGATGTGTCCTGAAGGAAGCTGCAGCCCAGTGAGAACCTGGGGAGTGTCCTGTTGAGAAGCTGGATGGGGGTCTGGCAGCCAGGTGCTCAAGCCACAAGTAAACTAATAGGTAAGGTATAATAATCAACAATTTTAAGATATAATTCTAAATAGTTTTCTTTTAGTGAGCAACACAGAGCTGAGAAGCATTGTGTGTAGATGTTTAGTATGATTCAGATAAGATTCCAACTCACATGTCGGGGCTCCTGCAAGACACAACATGGGAAATCATTATGAAGAACAATAATAGAGGAAAGTACAATCAAAAGCAAGGAAGATTTTTGCAACTATAGCTGTTGATAAAAATATAAGAAAGATTATTGGATTAACCAATAACAAAACATCAAGAATCAATGCAATGCATTTTTTCAGTAAGACGGGAACTGGCTAAATAAGTCATCAAGTTATAGAAAACAGTGGAAATATCAGAGGAATCAGAGAAGCAAGCACGGTATTGCTCTTCACTGGAATAAAAAGTGACACAACTGTCATATTGCAAGATATGGGACTATATGTTTTAGAAAACAAAAAAAAAAACCCTCATAAACTACAGGATGAAAAATTAAGAACAGTTAATCCCAGAAAGTCTTTGTTCCCACAAAACTCTAAATAAAGTAAATAGACCAAGAACCTCCACTTGCCTTTTTTGCAGGAAATATCTATTATTTATTTCTACCCCAGGCTTGTTCCTAACGTCTTTTCAACAGAATCTTTTTGTCCGTGACCTTAGTTTCAAAGAGGCACATGTCCTAGCCTGATTGGAGCAAATTGAATGCACTAGACACAATAATTCTGGAATAATAATATTGTCCTTTCACAAAGATGTGAAGTTCCTGAGATCAGAATAATTCAGGGATTCAACTTCTTAGGATCAGTTGCTTCACTGGAATAAACTGTCATGGCTCTTCTACGGACAATGAAGCTGTCACTATTTACATCAGCTGAGATTCTTTCCCTCTTACCTGTCATATGTGGCCTCTGGTTGCAGCTTTTCAAAAGAATTGCCAAATTGGTAACAGTTGATGTAATATATATACCCTGCATATTTAAGATGTTTTATTGCATACACTTTACATATTGTGGTATTATGGTTTTGCTAAAAGTCAATATTCTGTTTGCCATTTACCACAGTCAGGTGTACAACTATATATCATGAATGTAAACTTTTGAAATAGGAAAGCATATACTAAAATAAAAATACTAATTTCCAAATGGATGTCTTTCTCAAATTGACCAACTGTAGCTAGAAAACAATAATATTGAATGAAATACAGAAAAGTCATACAGGATAAGTTTCACACAATGATAACAGATGTTTCAGACTACTTACGTAGCATTATATCCAGAAGCTGATTCTCTCTTTCTATAAATAGTAGAGTGGGATCACTGAGTTGAGTTCTGAGGCAATTGGCACCAAGAAATGCTAAAAATCTATAAGAGGTTTAGTGAACACTAGTGAAGGCACTGAAGAAAATAATGTGTAAGGCAATAAATATTAAAATAATTGGATTGTTGTGGCCTGAAAAAGCAATGAACAAGATAAACATTCTTACTGCTAACCTGAACAGGTAGCCAGTATTTTAATGTTACAGTTCAGTTCTATAAGAAGAAACTTCAGTGTCACATTATTTCACTCATAACACTGAAAGTATTGGGAATGAAACTGGGAGAATGTATTTTTTTTCCAGAATTCTCAAGCATTTTTTTTGCCACAGTCTAACAAATATGGTCCTTCTTAGTTTTGTCCGTGTCCTACTCCCACAATGTGCAGGTTCTTGGCATACCTTTGGGAAACTAAATGAAACAGAACTAACTCCCTGCCTTTACAACAAAGATCAATAAAGCCTGACACAGACCTGCTTCTGATCGAACTCATGTTTGAGCAATGATTTCTTTTGTTGCCATATCTTACTAAAAACCCTCTATAACTATTTCTCACATTTATCTCCAGGAAAAGCTTTTGCCAAATGTCTTCAGCAAAGTTTCAATCAATCACCGACAGTGGGATATAACCAAAAAATCCTAAGATTTTGAAGAGAAGACAGTGAGTAGGAAGGAGGAATTCTGAATACAATCTACAAATGTACAATGAAAAGTTGAGACTAAATTAAGTGTTAAAAAAAGGGTGAATGTCAGAAAATACAGGTCTTTTAAGCCATAAAGTACAGAATTTTGAGAAGGAGGTTGTAAACGTTGAAATGTGGGTGAGAAAAAGTATCCGAGATTATAGGGCAGGGATTAACAGAGGGAGCCCATTTTTAAAAAATACTTATTGTTATTATCTACTTCTTTGTTTCCTATCCTTCTCATTTTCTGACATTACAAGGTCACATTCCTATAATCTCAGTTTGGGTGCTAGATGGTTTGTGAACCATTGAACAGTGGCTATGTTCATTTAAATGGAAGAAAGAAATAAAAGGTTTCTTGCTCTCTTTCCTCTGCAATGTGTTACAGCTTCTTATATATGTTCTTAGAAATTTACACTTTATTGTACCTTCCCAACATTTCTGAATGTCTCCAGGTTTTTTTTTTTAAGGGAGATTTTCCCAAAACTGTATCATGATATTGTATCATTTTGTCCTTTTTATCATTGTTCTTCATTCTGGAATCCTGCTCTGATTTTCCTTGTAACATTTTAACAGCCCTATAATTCCTGTCCTGTGAGTTTTACTGAGATTTCCTATACAATTTGCTTCCTATTTTTCCAGAAATTTGCTAACATTTTTTAAAGTGTGCAAAGATGAAGAAGAGTGGTTCATTTTACCTGCTAAAAGTATTCAGAAGGCTATATAACCTTTGACTCTTCTAGCATTCTAGCCTCATGGCCATCTTGGACTTAGAAATTTATTATTTACTTCTGCAGTACATCTGTTTTCTCTAAATTATCTTTCTCAATATTTGTATTGCATGGATTAGTTTCTTCTCTTAATACTCTCTTACATGTTCCACTAAAGACAGGACACTTACCAAGCTGAAGAGAACAGAAGATTGCTATACTTGCCCTCTCCCAGGTACAGTTCTCTCCATAATATATTGAACATATATTTTAATCTTTCAGAAATTCTAAACAGCCACAGTAAGACAATTAAAAAATGTAAGACTCAAAGTCATCCTTAATGAAAAGTAAAGATTCCATCCGTACGATCCAAAGAAGAAGCTACAGAATAAAAAGCCATGTACATATAACTAGTATCCACATAAGATTATGTGGTTGGAAAAAGAGGGAAGAAACAGTCTTAAGTCTGATAAAACCCAAAACATTTACATTTGGATGGTGAAAGATCCTCATTAGATCTTTATTCTCCTATTCTTTCTATTCATTCTAGTCTCTCCTTGTCTGTGATTCACCATAGTCTCTTTGATTTAGTGGTCCATTTCTGAAGATGTATTCTGACTTGGGAATGTAGTTCATGAAGGACTATAAATACCCCCTTACATAGACTATAGTATCTGCAAACTTTATTTTCTTCATGTTCTTCTCATAGATTAATAGGTAAGTTTAAAAAGTATTTTTGAACAAAAGAGAAAGTTTCGCTAAAAGGTGATTTTTAGCTTTTGAAAAAACAGCATTTTCTATATAAAACATACAATTAAAAATAATAATGATGATAACGGTGATGATGATGATGATGAAGATGATGATGATAATAATAATCTGAAAAAACTCAGTAAAAATATTCAACTAGCCCTAAAAGGAATGAAAATCTAACTTTAGTAGGTCCCTGAGATGATGCTGACTCAGTCCCCATTAAAGTAATAATTTTTTTTCAGAGAGCATATGAAGAATATGAGAGTATTTAATACATCTGACTACCCAATACATAGTTTATTAGTAGGGATTAACTACTGAAGAAGCCTGTGACTAAAGATAGAGATGGAAAGGCTCATTTTGTTCAGATAATTCTCATTATGAAAAAAGATACTTTGATTTTGGTTCTGTATTTTTTATTTAGAATTCTGTGTGTTTATAAAAACAAGGTTAGTTAACAGAACTCATCATTTATCTGAAGTGAACCTACTCACACTTCAAATTCCAATACTCTTGTGAAGGAGCCATGGACTTGTATATCCAAGTCTTCATTGCACAGCTTCGGAATATGAGATGCAAGGGGAAGTCCTGACCCTGCTGAAGTGAAAACCAAGACTCCCACTCTCAGTAACAGGGCCAGCATTTCACTCCTTCCCAAAGTATGGGATCTACTCCAGGCCACACAACAAAACAATGACAGAGGCAAGATTTTTGTACAGACACATATACATAAGCCTTTTATCCTATAAAGGACATGCCATCACAGAGAGATACAGGATGTAGAATCTTTTTCTCCCAAAAGTTCAATATCTGATTGAACAGTTTGATGACAGCATTATGGATCCTTTATCCAGGAATCAAACAAACCTGATTATATAGGGGCTAGATCAGCGCTAAAGTTTCATGTCAGCAATAGAGGATAACAACATACACAGAATTTCCCTCTCAGTATTACATCTGAGACACATGACAGGAAGATTGCTTTAAGCTATAGACAGTTTTCTCTACATCTGTAGTAACCATGTCCTCTTTCTCTTCATTTGACTGTTACTCACTCTACATCTATAACTATCTCACCTTTAAAAGTGTAAACATTTCTGTGACAGGAAAAGTCAGGTTCAGTGTGAGAGAAACACTATTTACAGACACTCGGGCTTGTTTGCTGTATTGCAGCAGGCCGCAAAAACTAAGCAGCTTTTTTGTCTACTTTTTTGCATTATGTAGTATGGAGCTGCAAGCTTCCTCTTGCTGTTACCGTGATTCAAGTTGCTTATTTTAGCTTCCATACTTCTTATCCTGACTGGCTGGTTACATTATCTATTGCCTTTTATGGCAGCACAAGCTGTTATTTCCAATTTCATCTCAGAATGATGACTAGAACAAAAAGAAATTTTGAGATCAAGGTTTTTCCCACTGTATAGACAATAGGAGCACTTGAGATCTCGAATTGCAGCTTTCTTTGAAGACCTGAGGATGAAAACGTGAAGTGAGGGAGGGAAAGAGGAAGGAGAGAAGGAGAGAGAGAAGTATTTTTTCCACATCCAAACAAAAGTTGTATTATTCAGAATCTACATATTCAATCAAAACCACAAAAAAACCCAACAAAAAACCCCAAAACAACAAAACAAACCCGAACCAAATAACAACAACAACAAAACCACACCAAAAAAAACATACAATGAAACAAAAAAACCCAAACCAAAAAGTAAGCCTGAACATGGAACATATATGTAAACATATAGATTTACCAATTTGGTCTAAGGAAAATAAAACAGGTTTTAAGCCTATCATACACCACTCATTTCAGTAGTTATTAGCATGGCTGGAGTTTGGTATAATCTTAAGCTTACTCACTGTCTATGCAAAAATATGCTAGAACTACCTCTGGCCTGTTTGGTTTCTCACACCATAGCTCTGCAGTGCCCCTGGCAGTTCCCAGTCCTAGCACCTTTTGAAAGGTAAGTGTGCAAAAGTCTCATACTTGTTCTGTTTCAACTTTTTGCTGGTCCTCAGAGGTCAAGCTCCTTGTTTCGCAGAGACCTATGCT